>NC_056057.1:26667731-26974953 GCF_016772045.2 Ovis aries | reverse complement strand
ATTTACAAAAACTATTTCTAAATAAGATTGCAGTCACAGATATCAAGTATTAGGACTTGAATGTGTCTTTGGGGAAACATGATTCAGTTCACAACATCCTGATTATTTATATTTTTTTATTAATAAGACATTACTATGGCACTTTAATAAACACTGAAACATGGTTCAGGAAAATTCAGTTTTATGTGACTGTAATCCTACTGAATAAATGGGCAAGGGAGCAGAAAGTATACTTACTTGTGACTTATGAAGCAGCTCAGAAAGTAATAATCTTAATTAAATTCACTAAGCTGTAGAGTACAAGTAGAATATATTTTCTGTGTTCTGAGGACCAAGAAGGTATCTTGAGCCGTCTGCAATACTGCATACCTTCAAGAGTATTAATGCACTGATATCTTAAGAATATTTGGGGACAACAAAAGGAAAAAATAAATGGAGTTAAATTTAAAAGCATCTGCACAGCCTAGGAAACCATTAGCACAATGAAAAGGCAACCTAGAAAATCAGGTTAATCCAAAGCATTCCAGAAATGCATACAACTCAGTAGCAAAGAAAAAACAATTAACAAATGAGCAAAGGACCTAAATAGAAATCTTTTCCCAAAGAATATATTCAGATGCCCAAGGCTTGGAACATTACTAACCATCGAGAAATGCAGATCAGAAGTGCAATATAAGGTTAGCTATTATTAAAAAGACATGATATAATAATAAGGATGTGGGAAAAAAGGGAACGCTGTACACTATGACAAACAATATGAACGTTTTTGAAGAAGTGAAAAATAGAACCACCATCTGATCCAGCAATTGCATTTCTGGATATATATAACCCCCCCCCCCACCCCCGCCCAAGTGAAATTATTGTCATCAAGATATATCTGTACTCCTGTGTTCATAGCATTATTCATAATAACCCAGGAATAGAAACGACATGTCTTTTCATGAATGAATGGATCAAGAAAGTGTTGTATATATACACAATTGTATGTTAGTCAGCCTTGAAGAAGGAAGTCCTGTCATCTGCAACAATGATGAATCTGGAGAGCCTTATGCTAAGTGAAATACCAATAAAGCAGATAGAAAATGACAAAAACCACATGATAGCACTTATATGTAGAATTCTAAAAGAAAAAGAGGTCAAGCTCATAGAAACACAGAGTAGAAAAGTGATTGCCAGAGAATGAGGGAGATAGGAAGAGATTGGTAAAAGTGTATAAACTTTCAGTTATAAGATGAATAAAGGTTGAGTATCTAATGTGTAAAGAAAGAAAAGAAAGCGAAGTCTCTCAGTCATGTCTGACTCTTTGTGACCCCATGGACTATAGCCTACCAGGCTCCTCTGTCCATGGGATTTTCCAAGCAAGAATACTGAAGTGGATTGCCATTTCCTTCTCCAGATCTTCCCAACCCAGGGATTGAACCCAGGTCTCCCGCGTTGTAGGCAGATGCTTTACCGTCTGAGCCACCAGGGAAGTGATGATTATAGTTGATGATAATGTCTAACTGAAATTTGCTGAGAGAGTTGAGGTCAATTCCCAGGTGGCACTAATGGTAAGGAACCTGCCTGCCAGTGCAGGAGACATAAGAGATGCGAGTTCAATTCCTGGGCTGGGAAGATCCCCTGGAGAAGGAAATGGTAACCCGCTCCAGTATTCTTGCCTGGGATATCCCATGGACAGCTGGCAGGCTACAGCCTACGGGATCTCACAGTCACATAGAGTCAGACACTACTGAAGTGTCTTAGCACATGAGAGAGGTGAACTTAAATAATATTTTTACCAAAAAAAAAAAAAAAAAAAAGATTGAGAGGGATGTAAGTAGCCTTATTGTGGCTAAATGTTACAAGGCTCAGTCTGGAACTATTTCATAGTGTGGTTCTTTAAACTATGGCATACAAAACCAAGTGTCAACACCAGCAGGCTCCTGTCATAAGCAGCATTTGGTGTCATGGAAGATGAATTAGAAGCTGTCACAGAACCTGCCATAGCAGCAGCTTCCCCTTCTAGGGTTATAGGAGCCCCTCAGGTAGTCAGTCACTGTGACTCTGGGAGCGCTATCTGATGACAGCTGAGAGCAAAGGCCGTGACATCTAGCTTCCAGTGCTGCAGTATGATCTTTCTTCTCTTTTTGCTTTTTCTCCACAAAATATTGACAGTGAAGACCTTTACTGGGGAGTGGGGGAGTGATATGAATCATTGCAAATAGAAATCATTTTAGTTAATTGACAAAAGAAGCTGATCTGGAAACCAAGGAATAATATTGTGTAAAGTAAATTTGAACATACATGAAAAATAAAACTGTGTTTTTTTATGTTCTATTTTGTGTTTTGTTTGATTTATTAGGGCATATGACAGTGTCTCCTGTATTTGGTGAAAATAAAATTATTTTGTAAACCTGAATAAGGGCATAAAGCAAGAACTTCTAAATCTAGAGTCTGCTAAGGTAGATTTAGTGAAAAGTCCTGAACCTTAAAATAGGGAGCTAAGTAGAAATGATTGTTATGTGATTATTTTATCCTATCATATAGTGATCATTAATAATAACAGAAAAGACAAGACCTTGATTTTAATTATGCCAGAGGTTTGTAAAACTTCAAAAATCATCTCATGTCAAGAGAATGTGTATATTCTAGTCTAGGAGTTGATGCTGTGAATTAACAACTTTGGATTCTAAGTTAGTGTGAATTTTTTTTTTTTTTACTCAAGAAAAGAGACATTTTTCAACAGAAAAAAAATTGGCTCATGGTACACGAATACATAATTTGAACTATATTTTAATACCTCAAGTGTAAATGAATGAAAAGCATATGAATTACATCGTCTTTAAAATATCCAAGTCAAAAGCATAAGGAGAATATGTGCTTGACAAAATCACACACACACACACACACACACACACAGACTTAGCTATTCCACATGGATTTCATTCTTTATTTGTAGTTTGTTTCCTGTCCTTTATGTGCTGTAAAAATTGTCTTTATTTCAGAAACAGTGCAAATAGCATTGCATGATATTTAAATAAACTCAAATGTCTTCTTGCATTCCATTTTTTCAAGGCTATGCTAAAACTAAAAGGAATGGAAATAACCTATTCCAAATATAAGGAGGTTTGGAATGTTTTAATTGATACCGTATTCCTGTTAATAAGCCTACTCTTTTTCATCTTCTTCAGAGTCCACTTGTCTTGTCTTTGTTGTCCAGTCATTAAGTCGTGTCTGACTCTTTCGCAACTCCATGGACTGTAACATAGATGAATTCATGGTCCTTATTTAATAGTTCCACTCCAGCTTCAGATTTTTTTTCAAGTTATATGTGTGATTGGAACTATTTTTTTCTTAATGTCTTTTTTTTTCTTCCAGTTTTAAAAACATTCTCCACTCTAATACTCAAATAAGTCGTAAAATATTACTTCTTCCAATAAAGCTTTTTAAAGCTGTTTAGGGAAAGATGATATTTTTATGGGTAGAATAAAAAAATCATTCAACTATACAAGAGTTTGGTTTGCCATAGGGAAACTCCTGGTTCATTTCCTTGAGACAAAACTCTTTCATCCTTAGTCTCGGAAGCCGTTAATCAATCTAAGAAGTATTAACACCTTTGCAGTTGTTCAGTAATCATCTGAATGAACTCTTAGCCCTTGACAATGGCAGGTGTGGGTGGAGGGCAGCATTGTGCCCAAGCCACATTAGATATGTAGCTGTGGAACCTAAATGTGAGAACAATGCCATATCAGTATCTTTGAAATGCTTGATTAGGAAGGAACAGAGGCTCCTTTTCTGAAAGTGGTTAAGGGTTTTTAATCATGTTTGTTAAGGCCAAAGGTACACAGAAATTTCTAAAATAGCCATTGTAAGTCAGTGTGTGATAGTCGCACCACATTCTCTCTAAAACTCACAAACTCAGAAGCAAATGAGAAAAATAGACAAATGATGTATATATCCATTTGATGTGAATATTACATCCTAACGGAAGGCAAGTGTCTTCCTATCATCAAGTGGCAGAGAAGTCTGCAAATCTATTGTGTATGCTTAGTCACTAAGCTGTGTCTGACTCTGTGACCCCATGGACTGTAGCCCTCCAAGCTCATCTGTCCATCGGATTCTCCAGGCAAGAATACTGTAGTGGGTTGCCATTTCCTGCTCCAGGGGATCTTCCCCACCGAGGGATCAAACCTGCATCTCCTGCATCTCCCGCATTGGTAGGCAGATTCTTTACCACTGAGCTTCCTGGGAAGCCTCATTAGGATTCATTAATCAGATATTTCAAATCTTATATTCTCGAACAATGCAGGTTTGAAGTACATGGGTCTATTTACATGCAAGTGTTCTTGTTTTTTTCTTTTAATAGCAGATATTATGGTTCTACAGAAGCTCAGCTGGTTGAATATGCAAATGCAGAACTGCAGATACAAGGAATTTAGGGATACAGAAGGCTGACTCTAAGTTATGTTTAGACTTTGAACTGCATGCAGGGTTAGTGCCTCTAATACCCAAATTGTTCAAGGGTTAGCTGTGAACATAAATGAGAAATAACCTTCTTCTTGGCAGAAAGAACCTATGGGCAATGTTTTTCTACTTCTAAAATATAAATTACTTGAATCCTTTCTACATAAAAATACATATAAAGAATAAATATTCTCCCACAATAATTGGCTTAATTTAATTGCTCACAATATACCATTCTAATTCTTACTCTGCAGAATCCAAGGTGATATTTTTATGACTAACATAGTAATATCTGTTAGCTTTTTTCCTTAAAGAAGTCAAGAGAAAATATTTTATTCATCTGATAAGAATGAAGGTAGAAGTTGAAATGCAAAAGGTAATGACACTTATTAGCTAATCAAGTTTATTACTGATCATTCTTCATGTTTTTGTGATTGAAAAAATTCTGATCTTGAAACTGAATAATAGTAAATTTTCAAATCCAAAATTCAAGTACTGATTCTACCAACAACCTGATGAATGATCTAAGCCTAGGCACCCAGCCTAGCCATAAAAAATGTTTCCAAAGTCCTGACATTTGTGGAACCGTTTCCTGAGATAGATAAGAATAAAATTATTTACCTCATGATGTTGTGATGAGAATCAGGTGAAGAATGTTTGTGAAATAATTTTGTATCTTTAAAACTATTAATGATTGCTTTACAAAATTCATCTGAGAACATTTAAAAGATCGTATTGGTTTTATTTAGGGATTCATGAAACAGGTAGCATGCAGTCTAGCGGATACAAAGGAGCTGCAAAGAATTATACAAGGCAAGAGATTTTGTCAGCTGAAGGGGGCAGGAACGAGGAAGTTATACACGGCAGGACAAATCAGATTGATTATTGAAGGTTACTTTCCTTATAAGGGATGGTGGGGGTCTATCAGACAGATTACCCAAGTGATGGTGATAAGAAGTGATGACTACTGGTTTTTCCAGTAGTCATGTATGGATGTGAGAGTTGGAGTATAAAGAAAGCTGAGCACTGAAGAATTGATGCTCTTGAACAGTGGTGTTGGAGAAGACTCTTGAGAGTCCCTTTGACTGCAAGGAGATCCAACCAGTCTATCCTAAAGGAAATCAGCCCTGAATATTCACTGGAAGAACTGATGCTGAAACTGAAGCTCCAGTACTTCGGTCACCTGGTGTGAAGAACTGACTCATTGGAAAAGACCCTGATGCTGGGCAAGATTGAAGATAGGAGGAGAAGGGGATGACAGATGATGAGATGGTTGGATGGCATCACCAACTCAATGGACATGAGCTTGAGTGAACTCCAGGTGATAGTGAAGGATAGGGAAGCCTGGCATGCTGCAGTCCATGGGGTCGCAAAAGTTAGACATGATGGAGCAACTGAACTGAACTGGTGATCAGAAGAGTCCTGATTAGATTGAGATTCCACATCTGCGAGAGTTGAAACTGTAATTAAGTCTCAGTTTGGTGATGTAGGGCTTAGTGTAAGTGACTTCTTTTGGGGAACTAATGTTTTTTTTTTTAGTTGCCTAGTGACTATTGACAAAGGAATTGTGTTAATAATTATTTCAGTGTGATTAACATGTTTCTGCACTATTTATCATTACCCATATGATATTTATACTATATTAGATGAGCTAAGAAATACTTTCTGTATCTAAATTTAGTAAGAACTATTCCAATATAACTTCTAACAAAAATAGTCATGGCTATTTATCCCATATAAAATGAGCATTAATGATCAGATAAATATTTTTCTTTTTAATTCATTATATCCTATGTAAACCAAAACCTTAAGGAATCCAAGTATTGGCTAAAACATTCGATTTATTTCACCTTGGATATCAACTAGGAATTTGCCTCAGGGCAATGAGAAGACAAAGTTAGTCTTTCAAAGAGCACTGAGGAGAAGAGAGAGAGGAAGTGAGAGCTCGGAGAAATGTGAGTGAGAGTGGGCCTCTGCAGAGTCACGGGAAGAGAGGCTCTACCTCCCACGCAGTGTCTCAAGTGTTGTCAGCTCTGAGAGGGCTTTAGAGCAACCTCCAGTATCTCAGTGTTCGGGCTGTGCTCCCTTGTTTAGGAGGGAGCCCAGGCTTGCTTCTGAACCTCGTTCCCCAGAGGCAGAGGGGAAGAGGCTGACTCTGGGTCGTTACTGCTGGTCGGTGCTGCCAGCATCATCTCTCTACCTGTGGTCCCCATTGCTCTCAGCTCTGGAGCTGGCCTCCTCGAAGTCAGCCTCACCTTCCCCCACAGCCTGCCCAGTCTGCCGCTGCTGATCCCTCAGACCCACCGACCCCCGGGGCTTTTCTCCCTCTGTGGGGAAAGGAGAGAAATTTTATTCCTATCTCACGAACAACTTTCTCCAAGAGAGAATCCCACAGTAGGATGGGGAACCTCAGTTGCACAGTTTGCTCCTAGCTAGGGTCAACTAGAAATCTGGGCAGGAAAGGAAAGGAGGCTTATTATGGGGTGGCGGTGGTGGTAAGGGGCTTCCCGGGTGGCTCAGTGGTAAAGAATTTGCTGCCAATGCAGGAGATGCAGGAGACGCAGATTCGATCCCTGAGTGAGGAAATTCCCCTGGAGGAGGAAATGACAACCCACTCCATGCTTCTTGCCTGAAAAATCCTATGGACGGAGGGGCCTGGGGGGGCTACATTCCATGGGGTTGCAAAGAGACAGACATGACTGAGCAACTGAGCATGCACACACCTTAACTTAGTGTGGTAACCATTTTATAATATGTACACATATCAAAGCATTATGTTGTACACACGAATGCAGTGTTATATGTCAATTGTATCTCAGTAAAACTGGAAAAAATAAGACAATTATTTCTACCTATAAAGGCATTTATTCTTAAACATGTTCAAAATACAATTAACAGTAAAATGAACACATTAGATATAGTTTCTATGGACCACTCACGTTTGTTGCAGAAACACTTACTTTGGCTACATAAACTTTAAAAAATTTTTTACTGGAGTGTAATTGATTTACAATGTTGTGTTAGTTTCAGATGTACAGCAAAGTGAATCACTTACACGGACACATACACCTACTCTTTTTAAAGTTCTTTTCCCACATACCTCATTACAGAGTATTGAGCAGAGTCCCCTGTGCTATATAGGAGGTACTTATTAGTTGTCTATTTAATATATAGTAGTAGTCTGTATATGTCAATCCTCGTTTCCCAATTTATCCCTCCCTCCCTTCCCCCCTTGTAACCATAAATTTGTTTTATATACTTTGACTCTATTTCTGTTTTGCAAATAAGTTCTTTGTAACAGATTCCACATATAAGCAATATTGTATGATATATGTCTTTCTGTTTGACTTCATTCAGTATTACAATATCTAGGTTCATCCATATTGCTGCAAATGGCATTGTTTCATATTTTATGGCTGAGTAATATATATACAGTATACAGATTGTATATATGTATATTATACATATACACATCTTCTTTATCCATTCCTCTGTCAGTACAAATTTAGTTTGACCCACATCCTGGCTATTGTAAATAGTGCTACAATTAATTTTGGGGGTACATGTATCCTTGTGAATTGTGATTTTCTTCAGGTATATGCTCAGAAGTGGGATTGCTAGATTGTATGGTATCTCTAATTTTAGTATTTTTAGTTTTATTGTTCTACATAGTGGCTGTAGCAGGGTACATTTGCATCAACAGCATAGGAGGGTTCCCTTTTCTCTACACTGTCTCCAGCATTTATTGTTTGTAGGTTTTCAATGATGGCCATTCTAATAAGTGTAAGGTAATATCTCACTGTACTTTCGATTTGCATTTCTCTAATAACTCCTGATGTTGAACATCTTTTAATGTGTTTTTTTAGCCATTTGTATGTCTTCTTTGGAGAAATGTCTATTTATATCTTCCACCCATTTTTTGATAGGGTTGTTTGTTATTGGTATTGAGCTGCATGAACTGTTTGTATATTTTGAAGATTAATCCCTTGTCAGTTGCTTCATTAGCAAATATTTTCTTCCATTCGGAAGACTGTCTTTTTGTTTCATTTATAGCTTTCCTTGCTGTGCAAAAGCTTATAAGTTTAATCAGGTCCCTTTTATTTATTTTTGTTTTTATTTTCATTAAATGAATCATAGAAGATCTGTAATTTATAGGCAGAATGTTCTGTCTATGTTTTCCTGTGAGAGTTTTATAGTATCTGGTCTTAAACTTAGCTCTTTAATCCATTTTGAGTTTATTTTTGTGTATGGTATTAAGGAGTGTTCTAATTCCATTATTTTACATGTAGTTGTCTGATTTTCACAGCACCCTTCACTGAAGAGACTGTCTTTCTCCATTATATATTCCTGCCTCCTTTGTCAAGGATTAGGTGGCCATAGGTGCATGGATCTGTTGCTGGACTTTCTATCCTGTGTCCATTCAACTGTTTTTGTTTTTGTGACAATACCATACTGTTTTGATGACTGTAGCTTTGTAGTATAGTCTGAAATCAGCAGACTGATCTTCCAGCTCCATTTTTCCTTCTTAAAATTGCTTTGACTATTTGGGGTCTTTTGTGTTTCCATACAATAAAATAGTATTTTTTAAAGTTAAAAGGAACTTTAGAGATCATCTAACCCAACTCTTTCATTTTACAGCTGGCTGATATGAGATCTTGGGAATTTAACAAGTTGAAGAGCCATAGCCTAAAGCCTAACTTACAGTTTGCTGTTCCTTTTACCATCCTGTATATCTGCTAATAATAACTAGTATTTTCTGAATGCTTACTGGGTGCTAAGTACTATTCCAAGAACTTTACGCTTATTCACTTATTAAATAATTATTAAGTTATTAATACTCATAATAAGCGTTTGAAGAAAGTTTTATTAAAATATAATTCTATAGCTAAGACACAGAGTATTGAAGAGTCTTTCCCAAGGCCATACATCTAATAAGTTCTGCAGAGCCAGAATTCAAAACCCAACACAGGAGACCACATTCTTAACAATTATGCTATTCTATTTATTATTCCATTTGGTCCAGTCCTTATGACTCTATTAAAATGAATACTTTACTGTTAAAATTTCTGAGGTCTCATAACATATCTATGCTCATTTAACCTCAGTCTGTCCAATCATTACTCTCTGTAGGAAATACGGTTTATGTTTAAAGTTCTGCTTGACTATTCTTTTAAAATTCTTTAAAATTTTTTTTATTTCATATTGAAGTATATTTGATTTACAATGTTGTGTCAGTTACAGGTATTTAGCAAAGAGATTCAATTATTGCTTGAGTATTCTTAATTTTTCTCTATTTGTGTTAGTAAAAGCTGATACCATATTTGCATGTAATCCTTGCTCACTGAAATGAGCTTTATATGAAACTGATTGGTCATTGACTGATCAGTGTAAGAAATCTGTTTGCAAAGATAGTAAAGTAAGAAATTATTACTCATGGGTATGCTTGCCTATCTCTGATCTTGACCTTTGTCATTATTCATTAAATTACCTCTTTCCAACATGTAACTTTTAGAAAGGATAAGATCATCTTATTGATCTTCAGAGCATCTGCCACGTGGTTCTAAGCAATAGGATTCAACATTTTTCCTTTTTCTTAAGAATAAATAAATAGGATTTTCTCTTTTTTCAACCTCTTAAATAAAAGCAGTGAAATTTCAGGAAACAATATTACTTCTCTCATGTCCCTTGCTATTATAAAATCTGAACTTCATAATTCAACTGGATTTTCATTGAAATTCACCACACTCCCTTCCACAGCTGTGGTCTCAAAATACCATTTCTGCATTTATTTTAGCCCATGGAATTACTGCTCAGAGAAACCACAGAGTCAATCAGACTCAAAATGGCCCAAATCCTTCCTGCTTTGGAGTTTTCCATCTTCAGATCAAAGCATTTCATGCCCGTCAGCAACTTTTTAAAATGCATTTGCTCCTCGTATGCACAACTTCCATTTAAAGACTCTCCTTGGCTGACTTCTCTGATGAAGTTGTCTGCTTGCCAGGAGAACAACACTAATGCAGAAGTAACACAGGACCCTTCAGGTCCTCTTTGTCAATGATCTGGTATTGCAGATAATGGCCAACTTCCGATGTGGACAAACCACCATTCTTTGTACCAGCAACAGAGAAAACTGGCTTTCAGTGTGTTCACTGAAGATAATGAAGACAAATATAACCTGTTTACATGCAAAGATCATTTAAGAGGGGAATTAAAGACGCAATAGAAGCAATTATTGGGATCTATCAAATAGTGCCATGTCATTAGTACTGAATTTATGAGTTTTGTTTATTTTAGTTTCAGCTTGCATATGTGCAGTGGGGTTGATAAAACTTAGAAATGGCTTTCTTACCTTTATTTTTTAAAAGCTGATTTTATTTGAATAGTCTCAGTTGTCTTCTTTTAATGAGAGAAAAAATAATACATGCAAAATAATAGATTTGGAAAAGACTAACTCAAATTCCCGAGGGCAGTAATCTTTTGGAAAAAGTTAATATTCATGAGTTATGGGAAACTGATGAAAGCCAGCACATCATTTTTCTATGATCCAAGTCTTCAGTTTTTTTGCTCACAGCCAAACCGGGCTTTATAATAAAATTGTTATTACTTTAAGGCTAGGAAAGCAGCAAACACATGTTATTGAGCCTTTATAACCTCAACAATAATAAATCTAGGGTTTATATTTATGAATACCTTAAACTCATGCTAAGTCTTTGTATAAAACTTCCATCTATTTTTGAAAGCAGTTTTTTTCCTTTGTTTCATCAAATTTGCTATACTACTAAAACAGAGTTGGATAAAATTTGGCCTCAGTAGCCTACTTTCATTTCTGTAATTGTCCTAAATCAATGCATCAAGGTTCCAGTTCAACTTGCTGATTTACTCATGCAATGTTCATTTTGTATCACATAGCGATTATAACTATACAAAATGTAGAAATTTTTTCAGGGGTTTCCACTCTTAGAACGTTGGGTTAAGCAGATCTAGACTATTCTTATTCATTTTCATGGTTATGGCCTTCTCTTAGGAGGAGAGTGATGGTTTCTGAAATGGTGAGCAAATCTGGATATTTTCATATATCTGCATATCTACATCATCTTGACCTTTGGGGAGAGAACTTTATGAAAAAATAAGGACTAAAGAAGTGGCTGAATGGGAGAGTAGCATTGGCTTGGCAATGTGATAACTTGGTTGATAGTGAAAGAGAGGTTCCCTTTTAATTTTATATACAGTTCTTCCAGGAAAAGATTCCTTGGATTTGCTTTTTATCTTGTCTGGTATGGAAAAGAAAAACAATAGTGCACTTATAGGACCACTTTTACAACATGCAGCGTTCTTACAGAGGTATATTTTTTATTTGTTTAATGGACTTGTAATTTATAAAAGGGCATGAACCTTAAGTCCATCAACAAAAGCTTAAGGATTCATCTCAGCAACAGGTGAGAAAGATGTGTAGTATGTAGAATGTCATATGAGTCACCCCAAACTAATTGTTAATTAGCCAAAGACGTGTGTAGAAATTTTCAGCAATTAGTGGA
The DNA here is from genome assembly GCF_016772045.2 of Ovis aries. NCBI lineage: Eukaryota > Metazoa > Chordata > Mammalia > Artiodactyla > Bovidae > Ovis > Ovis aries. The sequence goes on along the minus strand of NC_056057.1, from coordinate 26,962,975 downwards.
GAGATAAATAGGAAACATCTATATTTAATTAGCCATATGGTTTGTTTTATTGGAATTGCATGTCTCGATGCGTTTGAACTGTGATGTTGGAGAAGACACTTGAGAGTCCCTTGGACTGCAAGGAGATCAACCCTGGGATTTCTTTGGAAAGAATGATGCTAAAGCTAAAACTCCAGTACTTTGGCCACCTCATGCGAAGAGTTGACTCATTGGAAAAGACTGATGCTGGGAGGGATTGGGGGCAGGAGAAGAAGGGGACGACAGACGATGAGATGGCTGGATGGCATTACTGGCTTGATGGAAGCGAATCTGAATGAACTCCGGGAGTTTGTTATGGACAGGGAGGCCTGGCATGCTGCGATTCATGGGGTCACAAAGAGTTGAACACGACTGAGCGACTGAACTGAACTGAACCCGCTGTGTCTGGCTTTTCGGACTTCACAAGTCCTGTCTGGTTCGGGGTTATTCAGGAAAGTGAGCAGAATTGGGATCATATTCAAATCATATTTAGCTATGTTGCTAGAAACGCGATTGAACTAAGGTATTTCCATCCTTTGAGTAGCAGGAAGTCTGGTTTCGAGTGAACAAAATATACGGTTTTAATTCCTTCACATATCATGGTGATATGTTAGAGATGATTTCAGGAATGGTGGCAAGTTCAAGCTCCATAGTCAGTCACGTTCTATAAAGTTGACTTTCAATTTAGTCAAAACTTTAAGGAATCTGTGACATAATGTACACCCTTTTCCCATGCCCATCAGAGAAAACCAGGGCTGCAACAACTATATAATGCAACTTACCTCTTAAAGCCTTATGTGGAATAATTTATTTTTCTATTTATGGTATGTTAGTTCTGTCTCCCCTAAAAGACTCCTTGGAAATGTAAGGAAGAAAAACTATGGTTCTTTCTGAACTCAGTAATCAGCTTTGTCTATGATTAAAATGCCATCCAGGTATCCCTTCTCTCTGCCAGAGTAAGTCTCTGGCAGGTTGACCTATGGTACATCAGCTTTGTCTGGAATAAAGAAGCATAGGTGCCCTATCAATGTAATTAGTTAGGTGGTCCTTCATATGAACTATTTTATCCTTGTTCTTGTTAATTTAGCCTTATTCACCTCTAGAAAAATTACCAGTCAGATATGTAGTGGTCCTTACCATCTCAGGAGGTTATTGTGAAATGATAGCTCTCAGGCAAGAAAACCTAAATATCACAACTCTAGATTTCATTAGTCACTTTCATGGAGTAAAATAATTGACATCTTCTCAAGTCAATGATGTTCAGTCAGGCATATTTTTTTCAGGATGAGGATGAAATCTTTTTCAGAATGAAGGTGAAGTCTTGTAATTCCAAAGAGCAATGAGGCTCATGAGAACTTGACCGGAAACAGTTGACTCTCGGACAGTTTTTTTGAACTGGTCTGTCTTTGATTAAACCAAGAACTCATAGTGCCTTTTTTTATAGCTTCTTCAGCAACTCTAATTAATCACAGAATTTTGGCATTGATCTTTCCACCAAGCCCATGAGTGCTCTTTGAATGAATGATGATTATTTCTTTGTGTTAAGTCTCTCTGCCCTAAGGCTATCAAAATTTCATAGTTGGGTTTCTGCACATTCTTCAAAGCTTTCTCTTTCAACTTTTGCCTAAAAGCAACATGACAGAACAAGATTCATCATCTGGATCTATGAGCTAATCTCATTCAAATGCCTGGCGATGAGAGCACTGAAACCTGTTAACCAAAGCATAGGGCTTTTGGAGAAAGTATATTTGAAAGTAGTGTCTCTAAGAAGTGTATAAAAGACTGTGTCTTGATAAGAGCATTTGGACCAGGTAGTCATCAATCCATGTAGATTTGGGGGACTAGAGTTAGGCCCCTAAAGAGCAGTAAAGTTTACAGAATGAGCATAAAGAGCCAAAGGATCAGAAAATAGTATTAGTTGTCTGTTTCTTTGTTCTGGATTCTATTTCTAGATTATTGAAGTCAAAGAGGTTTTCACCCCTTCCTGTACTGATAAATCTAGAACTCCCCATGTAGTGTGGCCAGACTTATCTGATGAAGACTTAGCATTTTGCGTCTTGCTTTTAGCTAAGCTCTGTTGTGTAAACTGAATCTCTATCCTCCCATTTTATTCTCTTGAAATCTTTTTCAGAATGAAGGTGAAGTCTTATAATTCAAAGAGTTGATAAACAACTCTAACTCCCCTTTCTTGCTCTGAATTTCTTTGTCATTTCGTGGCAGCAAACCATCACAATTACTGCTTCTCCCACTCATCTTTAATATTCTCCGAATTCTTTTAACCAGTCCCCAGTGCCTTTCTTCCTTTTCCTTTCTCCTTCTTCCCTCATCTCTCCAGTCTACCTGCCTTGCACCTACAGTTCTAAATGTCTCTCAGAAGGGCTTCTTATGCTCCATGCCTAGCCTGGTCTTCAGAAGTTGGCAGAGCAACTCCTCGCTTCCCAGAGACTCAACAGAGAGAAATATTTGATAGAAGGAAAGGGAAATGTAGTCAAGGAACTTTTAGGAATTCTTGAGTTTGGGGGAAAAGTTCAAAGGAAAAATGGAAAGCCTGTGGGAAAGGTTTAGAGGAAACAAGACAGACTTACTGAGATACAGCTACTGGGAGCTAAGGATTGTTATACAGTGAATTACAGTACCTGGGAGCAAAAACAATAGGCTGGTTTCCGAAATCATGCTCCATGGGAAAGTATATGGTCTAATTGTCATAAATGTATGTCATTATGGTAAAAATGTTTTGATAAATAGGAAGATGAGGTAAGATCAGATCCAAATTTAAGATGACTCACTCATACATGAAGATAAATGGATAGAAGACCAAGTAGAATAAATCTTCTGTAGAAATTGGTGTCCATGGCTTTTTAACATCATGAATGTGGACCATTAGCTCAGTATATCATTAACTTGATTTTGCAAGGATTTCAAGGCCCATGTTGCTCACTTGACCATGTGGATTACTCTCATTCATTACTTTTTTTGTTCATTCTGTTATGTGTCAGTTGCTGAGGGCATAAGGACAGTTCTGAAACTAATTGAATACGTTTCTGCACCAGGCCCCATATCAGATGTTTTATCTTTGATAATGTAATTAATTCTGACAATTATCCTTAAGGATGAGGTATATGATCCCCATTTTACAAAGGATAAAACTGAGGTTCAAGGTGGTTAAACAACAAGGTCATGTCCTGATAAAAATTAAAACCTGGACTTCATTTCAGACTTGCCTGATCCCACTGATCAGGCATTTCACAGCCTGTTTACATTTACGGCTCTAAGTCCATTATCTTAAACCATGATGTCCTGCCAAGAGATTTGGGGGGTTTAACATAAATTCCAGGGAGCCTCTGGGAGATATGATATACAAGGAAGGGAGTTATAATTTTCAGGTCAAATGATGTAACAGAGTCAACAGACCTTGGAACCTTCACTCACTTACGTAAGCTGACACTTTTAGATGCGATGAAAGGGCTTATCACAGTCATCTTTCTCAGATTTCAGTACATAACAGTGACACTTCTTTAACTTACTGATTTAAAGATCAGTGTTTTTCATTTGTTTATTTAACAAACAGTAGTGAAGCGCCTATGATATACAGACCAGTGTGACAGGCAATAGGGACATAAAATCGATAAGAAATGATCAAAGGGTCTTTTTAATCTCAGGTGAGAAGTAATGTTATAAATATGTGCAAATAAATTTTATCAAACTTAAGAAACCATCGATTTTAAGATGCACTATTTTATCTACCACCAAAGAAAAAAACATCTAAAATTAACTCTCATGCTCTCAATTGTAAAATTTGAGTATACATGTTAGAATCAATTAAATAGAGCAGGTGAGTACCGTGCTACATGTAAGTGCGTTTGCAGTGATGCTATTAGGGCTGAGATGAGGATCGGGAAAGAAAAGGGTCAGAAAAATCTTCCCCAGCAAAGTGACTTAAACAATTTTTAATTGAATATAGTTGTTCTATGATGTTAATGTCTGCTGTACAGCAAAGTGACTCAGTGATGCATATATATATATACATTCTTATTAATTTTTTTCATTATGGCTTATCACAAAGTATTGAATATAGTTCTCTGTTCTATACAGTAGGATCTTGTTATCCATTCTGTGTGTGATATTTTGCATCTACTAACCCCAAACTCCCAGTCCACCCCTCCCCACCCCTCTCCACCTTGGCAACCACAAGGCTGTATCTAAGAGTCTGTTTCTGTTTAATTTATTGGTTCACTTGTGCTATGTTTTAGATTACACAGATAAGTAATATATGGTATTTGTCTTTCTGACTTGACTTCACTTAGTATGCCAATCCCTGTGTGTGTGTTAGTCACTCAGCTGTGTCCGACTCTTTGTGATCCCATGGACTGTATAGCCTGCCAGGCTTCTCTGTCCGTGGAATTCTCAAGGCAAGAATACTGGAGTGGGTTGCCATTTCTTCCTCCAGGAGATCTTCCCCACCCAGGGATTGAACCCAGGTCTCCTGCATTGCAGACAGATTCTTTACCGTTTGAGCCACCAGAGAATCCCAAATTGATAATCCCTAGTTGTATCCATGTTGGTTCAAATGGCATTATTTCATTCTTTCTGATGGCTGAATTACATTGTTTCCATGGACCGCATCTTCTTTATCCATTCATCTGTCATGGACATTAAGGTTGTTTCCACGTCTTGGCTATTGTGAATAGTGCTGCTATGAACATCGGAGTGGCATGTATCTTTTGAATTAGTTTTGTCTGGATATATTCCCAGGAGTTCAATCATACGGTAATTCTATTTTTAGTTTTCAGAGGAACCTTCATACTGTTTTCCGTCCTGGCTGTACCAACTTACCTTCCTACCAACAGTATCGGAGCATTCCCTTTTTTCCATACCTTCTCTAGCATGTTATTCACAGACATTTTAATGTTAGCCATTCTTACTAGTGTGAGGTGGTACTTCAGTGAGCAAAGTGACTTTTGAGTTGAATTTATAGGTGGAGGGTTGGAAAGAAGTTGTAAAGCATATTCCATGCAGAAGAAACAGAAAGAGTGAAAAGTGTGGCTGGGGTGATAATAGATTGGGCAGCCAGAGCATTGCTGGAGGGCTGGAAAAGGGGTGCGGAGGCAATGTGTTGATTTAATATGGCTCCTGAGTTGCAGGCCTGTCTGAGAGGTCTTGAAAACCATGCCCAGAGGCTTGCTTCAACCTATTGTAGGTGGTATGATGCTGTTGAAGAAATTCAAGTGGGAAGTAGAGTCTCTCTGGACATTCTCCCCTTCCTTCCAGCCACCAACTAGAGGCTTCATAGGTACCTGTTTTTATATGATACCATTGCCACTTCAAACTTCATGCAACTCTTTTCCCTGCCGCACCTCTGTAGTCACGAAGATGATCCAAACTTCTGATTCTAGGACTGGCTATAAGATTCTAGTATGTTACGTGCTTTCCCTCCTCCAGTTCTCCTATTATCTCCTCTCTCTCACTTCCTTTTGCCCTGATCTTTATTCTTTGAAATAAAAGTTTGTCCTCTAGCTCTGTCACTAACTATTTGGCTCCCCATAAGGAATTTATTTAATCTCTTGGAAATCAGGATTTCCACTCCAGTAAAAAGGGATATACTCTGCATATCTAAAGAATGAAATGAGTCTGTGTGTGTTAAAGAATTTTGTACTCTGCTAGATAGCATCTAAATAGACGTGATTTACAAACTGTGATGCAGACATATTGTTGGTTCAGCAGGCCTGTTTCTTGAGTCAGCTGGAGGGTGACCATCTGACAGCATAGAGATCCTCTCTTCGAGTGGTATTCTGATCTGCTGGTGAGTTGGTTTCTGAGCAGGTATGCGCCAGTCATAGACTAGACTTCCTGCCTTACCCTGGCTCATTCCCATCTTCTCCGTATCTGGCCCTCTTTGTCGAACTTGATATGGCAATTCTATTGTTAATTTTTTAAGGAACCTTCATTTTTTTCCATAGTGGCTGCACCAATTTATATTCCCACCAACAGTGCACCTTTTTGGCACAAGGGACTGATTTCATGGAAGACAGTTTTTCCACAGACTAGAGTACAGGGGATGGTTTGGGGATGATTGAAGTGCATGCATTTATTGTGTACTTTATTTCTATTATTATTAAATCAATTCCACCTCAAATCATCAGGCATTAGATATTGGAGGCTGGGGACCCTTGGTGTACAGGGTTCGCCTTTTCCCACATCCTCACTGGTGATTGGTATCTCCTCTTTTTGATGGTAGCCATTTTAACACGTAGGTGACAACTCTTTTGATTTGCATTTCCTTGATGATTGGTGGTATCGGTCACCTTTTCATGTACTGTTTTCCATTTGAATATGTTCTTTGGAAGAAAAGGCCATTCAGCTCCTTTGCCCATTTTAAAATTGGGTTAATTGTTTTTTGCTATTGAGTTGTGTGAGTTCTTTATATAATTTGGACATTAACCCCTTATCAGACATGTGGTTTACAAATATTTTCCCCCATTCCATGGGTTATATTTTAATTTTTCTGATAATTTCATTTTCTGTGCAAAATATTTTTAGTTTGATGTGATTCTGATCAGTGTTAAGAAACCTTTTCAGTTTTCTGCCAGTTTTGTGAACTGGCTCTTACATTTAGGTCTTTAATCCATTTTGAGTTAATTTTCATGAATAGCATAAGATAGGGATTTAACTTCATTATTTTGCATGTGAATGAACATCCAGTTTTCCCAGCCATTTATTGACGATACTATCTTCTCCAGTGAGCACTCTTGGCTGTCTTGTCAAATGTTGTTGTTGTTTAGTGGCTAAGTCATGTCTGACCCTTTTGCAACCCCATGGACTGTAGCCCACCAGGCTCCTCTATCCATGGGATTTCCCAGGCAAGAATACTAGAGTGGGTTGCCATTTCCTTCTCCAAGAGATCTTCCTGACCCAGGAATCGAACTTACATCTCCTGCATTGGCAGGTGGATTCTTTACCACTGGTTGACTATATATGCATAGATTTATTTTTAGACTCTATTATTGTTTCCTTCTGTATCTGTTTTTATGACACTACAGCACTGTTTTGATTACTGTAGCTTTTAAATACAGATTGCAATCAGGAGGTATGATACCTTCTTTGTTCTTCTTTCTCAAGACTGCTTTGGCTATTCAAGGTCTTTTGTGGTTCCAAGTGAATTTTATGATTTTTTAAAAATTTTCTATTAAAAATCGTTGGAATTTTGATAGGAATTGGATTGAATTCATAGATGGCCTGGGATTTTATGGACATTTTAACAATGTTAATTCTTCACAACACACTTTTTAAAAATATTCAATGCTGAATGTATTTTTGGATAAAAATTATTTCTTTATAGCCAAAGCTTGCTTTTATTTATCAATGGCATTTAAAATTTTTTAGAACTCTAGAATCTTAAAATTATAACAATTCTGACAATCATGTTTGCCATTTCTCAAAAGTAATGGATTTTAAACAGTCTTATCAGAGGCCTGTTTATTTTCAAAGGCTTTCAGGGAAGATATTACATAACAGATGCTTTGGACACCCCACCCTCATTCTCTCAGTGTCTGTATATAGTTAGACAGCTGCACTAGGGGGAGGCTGAACGCTCTGGGTAGAGAACACCATGGAAGCAGTGCTTAACCAGCCAGTGACAGGAGTTGGTAGCTGAATACTCCAGCTTCCTCATGTCTTAGAGGGGACAACTCTGTGTGTGTTCTATGCAAGGGGATTGAGCCCCTGTTATCTAGAGTGATAGCCTGTTCATTAATAAATCCTCTGTTGACTTCCTTCCTCATGCTCCACACCTAAGGTCATTACTAAACTGTATGGACCCAAATCATTGTCTCACGGCCTGTCTTTGGGGGGAAATCCAACCTAAAAACCCCCTTAATTAATTTTTCTAAAACTGTATCCAGCCAGCACCAAATTGCACTTTAGCATATTCCCTCACCAGTGATATATACAAGGGAAACGTGCCTGGATGCCATTTCAGAAAACATTTCTCACAGTTATCCAAGCCAGAAGAACAATGTATCAGAATGTCATTTTTCACATATGACTTTCATAATATCAGTTGTCTATATAATGAAACAGGCAAAATATCCTCATGAAAAGGTTTTTCAAATTAATAAAATATTATTACAAAAATTTCTACATCTTCTTGCATAATAAAAGGAAGGACTTTTTTCAGGTATCTTTCATAAGTTGGGCTTCCCTTGTAGCTCAGTCGGTAAAGACTCTGCCTGCATTGCAGGAGACCTGGGTTTGACCCCTGGGTGGGGAAAATCCCCTGGAGAAGGAAATGGCAACCCATTCTCTTGTTTGGAGAACTCCATGGACAGAAGAGGTTTTTCAAATTAAATGAAATATTCTTATTACAAGAATTTCTACATTTTCTTGCATAATAAAAGGAAGAACTTTTTTCAGGAATCTTTCATAAGTTATTGGGCCATGCCTTTCCACTTGTGGCTCTGATGAATTATCACTTGCTTTACAGAAACTTCTGGGGAGACACTGGGAGAGAAAGAGGTGATGGAGTGGTGGGACAGGTCATGTATTTATCAGCTTGTGATACTATTTAGTCTAATGGTAACCAGACTGCATTTTTCCCTAATTGGGAGGTAGTGGTTGAGGTCAGCAGATGTGTTTGTTGGCAAGTATATTGATTTCTCTGCTACTCTCCTACTGTAGATCAAATAATTAAGTCTAGCATTAATGGAACTGAGGTGAAGATAAAGATGAGCTTGTATTTTAGAAATTTATACGTTATCACTTTTTAATAACCAAAATTATTATTCTTTCATGGATCATTAAGCTATTGCTTACTTCCTACATATATTCACTTGTCTTAATCAAATCCCCCAAAACATAGACTCAGAAACAGAGATTTGCATGAAAGGGGTTTATTGGAACCTGAGCACCAGGGAGTGCAGGGAGCCAGAGAGGCTGAGCTGCGATTCAGCTGCAACAGCGCCGCAGTCAGTCTCATGGGGGAGCTCTGGAGCTGATGGGCCTTCAGAGATGGCTTGAATTGAGGCCACAGGGCCCAACTCTTCCAACTCCCTCAGCCCCTTTCCCCCAATCAGCTGCCCCAGTGACTCCCTCCACCTCAAGGAAACTCCCAGAGAGGACTCAGCTCTAAGCCAAGCTGCAAGTAACTGGGGAAGTACAAGCCTCTGCCCTTAGTGGGGGACTGGGTGACACATCACAGCCTCCACTGTAGCAAGTGTGCATGTTGGTCAGAGTGTGAGAACTTCTGTGAACGAAAACACAGTATTTCATTTACTCAAGTATTCTGAGTAATAGTAAATCAAGTGGTTTGATTTCTAAGTTTCAAATCATTAGAGAACAACAAATACACTTTAAGCCAAAGCTATGAAAATATAATTTAGTTTTTCTAGCTGACCCAGAGGTAGGAAAAACCAATCCAAATCTTACAGAGCTTTGAGAACATTTATTAGCAAGGAGAAGCTTAGGGGTATACGCATTCATAGCTTCCCGACTGACGGATGACAGATAGCTTGTTTCATCTGACAGTAGCACTTAAACTTTTTCTTGATGTCAGTTCACTGGCCTCTGTGTCCCTTTTTGTCACTTGGTTGCTGTTGTTTCTGTGGCTAATCCAAGACTTCTCTGGTGCTTCTGGGAGGCAGTCATTTGGAAGGTGGCTCTAAGACCAGTTCTTGGATAGGTTTTTGTTGTTCAGTCACTGAGTCGTGTCTGACTCTTTGCAACCCCATGGACTGTAGCACACCAGGCTTCTCTGTCCTTCACTGTCTTCCAGAGTTTGCTCAGACTCAGTGACAGCATCCAACCATGTCAGCCTCTGTCACTCTCTTCTCTTCTAGCCCTCAGTCTTTCACAGCATCAGAGTCTTCTCCAGTGACTTGCCTCTTTGCATCAGGTGGCCAGTGTATTGGAGCTTCAGCTTCTGCCTCAGTCCTTCCAATGAATATTCAGGGTTGATTTCCTTTAGGATTGACTGGTTTGATCTACTTGCAGTCCAATTAGTCCAAGTAGATCTTGAAGCCTCTCAAGAGTCTTCTCCAACACCAGAATTTGAAAGAATCAATTCTTTGGCACTCAGCCTTCTTCATGGTCCAACTCTCACATCCATACATGACCACTAGAAAAACCAAAGCTTAGACTATCTGGACCTTTGTTGGCAGAGAGGTCTCTGCTTTTTAATATGCTATCTAGCTTTGTCATAGCTTTTCTTCCAGGGAGCAAGCATCTTGGTTAGGTGGTGGGCCTATAGGGGAAACCTGCTAAGTAATTCCCTAAGCTGAAAGATCCATTCCACTTTCCTTTGCGGCCCAGTGCTCTCCCAGCTCCTGTGGTAACATCCCATGGGATATTCTGCCGTTTCCCCTTACCTTCAAGGCAGTCCTCTTGGATAGGTTGTCAACCCAAGAAGCCCGCCTAAGTGCCTTCTGTGGTATCTCTGGAAACTCATGCATTTCTGTGCGAATGTGAGAGACAATGCAGAAAACACCACGACTGGCTTCCCTACTCAGCTGTCTTTCTTCCCTTACACTCTGTGGATATAGGCCAAGTCTACTGCAAGGACAATTCTTGGGCAAAGAGAAAATCCTACTCTGTCTGTTTCTATGTCTGCATGTGAATGATTACCTATCAATGAATCCCCAGCACTTAATACAATATCTAAGCCAGAGGAAGAGCTGAATAAATATTAGCTGAGTGAACAAAGGTTTAGCTACTCAATAGCTCTTTTCAAACAGAATTTTTTTGGACTTTCAAAAGATTTATCTGAAGTCACAGTCCAAGTGCTCCCTCCCATTCCATCTCGTTCCATTTTCACTGGGGAACAACATCTGGTCCCTAGCCTCTTTATAAGGCCTGTTCTACACACCAAGACTGCAATTAAGTCACCCGCAGTCTTTTCCTCCTTTTGGCCAACCAACATCATTTCCGTGATCCCTTCCTTATAAGCCTGGCTTTCCAACCCTTTAATCATCTCTGCTCTCTTCAGGATCCAAATGTCCCACTTACTTTCAAACTATGGAGACCCAAGTGGAAATCTATCATAACGACGTTGTAAAAGTTTGGCAAATTTCAAGAGAAACTAACATCTGTTTGGTCCTTTCTCATTATCTTCTTATGCCTTTTCATTAAGAAATTCCCAGGAAAAGCTGTAAAGTTTATTTTTTAAATTAATTCAACAATTTCTCTTCTAGTGTAAGTCTTCCTATTTGTATGCATTTGATTTCTATGCAAAAAATGGATTCATAAATGGAGGATTTCTAAGCTCACAAATGTTTTAAAATATCTTGCACATATTTTTAGGGTCTAATTGCAGAATACAGATCTTTTTTACTCTTAATTTTTTTTTAAATTTTTGTGCTAATACTCAGCAATGACATTGCTTTTGAATAAATTGTTCTTTAACTTAAAAATATTTTTGTGATTTCCTATTCAAACATTTTCCATGGACTTGATTAGACCCATTGAATAAGAATAAAAATAATAACTGTGATTACATAGCACTTACTCTGTTCCAGGCAAGTGATTTAGATGTATTAACATGTTTAATATAAATGACAACCTAGTAAGCCAGCTGCTGTGTGCTATGTGTGTGCCCAATCACTCAGTTGTGTCTGGCTCTTTGTGACCCCATGGACTGTAGCCCTCCAAGCTCCTCTGTCCATGGAATTTTCCAGGCAAGAATACTGGAATGGGTTACCATTTCCTACTTTAGGGTATATTCCTGACCCAGGGATCAAACTGATGTCTCCTGTGTCTCCTGTGCTGGCAGGCAGATTCTTTACCACTGTACCACCTGGGAAGTCCTGAGTCAGCAACTGTTGTCTTCCCCATTTTTCAGATGAAGAAGTTGAGGGACAGAGAGGCTAAGGACTGCCCCAAGATAGCATAGCAAATGAGGTTCAGAACTGGAATTTAAACCCTGGAAACCTAGCCCTAAAATTTATGATCTTGTGACAATGTACTGCCATATGTTTATGAATTAGGGGTGGCCTGATTTTTAAAGAATGTTCTTTTTGTTAGTGGTCTTTAATACACTCAGGCAGAATTTTTCTTTGTATTTAAAGATGATTTTTCTAATACAGCTATTATACTTGAGTACTGATGTTGGTTTGACTGAAGAAATGATGCTGGCTAATACACTCTCATTACTCCCTTACATGAAGGGAGACTTAACTTACTTTCTGCTTTGAGACTGTGTATGCTGCAGTTGCTGAATATCAGAGAGTCTAATTTCCTTTAAGACCAACATAGAGCTCATCTTGCCAGCACGAACTGCAAACATTACCTCCAGGAGCCCTATCAATTTGCGCCAAAGAGCTGGGATGTACATTTTGGGCTTTCCACAGGTACAAAGAGTGCCAGTGCTTGATCTTGCCTTGAGAGGTAATTCACTCTGGAGTCGGTTTTCCAGAACAGATGTTTCTATCGTTACCACCCAGGTCTTCCTGTGGAGCTTTCAGAAACCTCGCTGCCTTTTCAGAGAACACTTGAGGCATTTTCCAGAGAACTCTCTGCACTATTAGTGATAGTAAAGCAGTAAGCTTATTCTGTCTCTGGTTCTTTGGGTTGTTCTTTATATGTTTCATTTAAACTTTGGGGGAAAAAATAAAGAATCCTATGTCATTTGGGATCACAAATTAAACCTTATATTCAAAACTCTTAAAAACCCCCAATCCTGCAGGTACCTATTTAAGAGAGAAGCTGATCTGAAAAAACCCACTGCCTTGCTTCCAAATGTAACTCTTTCCTTACCGTCTATATGTGTTGTTGTTCAGTTGCAAAGTAGCGTCTGACTCTTTTGACCCCATGGATTGTAGCCTGCCAGGCTCCTCTGCCCATGAGATTCTCCAGGCAAGAAAACTAGAATGGGTTGTCAGTTCCTCCTACAGAGGAACTTCCAACCCAGGGCTTGAACCCATGTCTCCTGCTTGGCAGGCAGACTCTTTACTACTGAGCCACCTGGGAAACCCACTGTCTATATATAGGACAGGAAAAAATATTTGCAGTCATGCATAGGCATTTGAAAACATTTTGGCAGATGCTCTTTAACGCTCTAATGTTTCAAAATGTTCTCTAAAATGATGATTTCCCCTTTAAAAATATGTGCATGCAGTTTCATGGTAGGATCTGCCTATATCAGGAAATACTTAAGCAGCACATGTATTTCCCAGTGTGCCATGATTTTTAAAGGAGCTGTAGCCAAATGTTAACAATGTTTCTCTCTCAGGATGTGGAATTGGCGACTGTTGGAGAAGGCAATGGCACCCCACTCCAGTACTCTTGCCTGGAAAATCCCATGGACAGAGGAGCCTGGCAGGCTGCAGTCCATGGGGTCGCTGAGGGTCGGACATGACTGAGCGACTTCACTTTCACTTTTCACATTCATGCATTGGAGAAGGAAATGGCAACCCACTCCAGTGTTCTTGCCTGGAGAATCCCAGGGACTGGGGAGCCTGGTGGGCTGCCATCTATGGGGTCGCACAGAGTTGGACACGACTGAAGCGACTTAGCAGCAGTAGCAGCAGCAGCAGGAATAGTGATAGCTATTTTACATTTTTTCATTTTATTCATCTGGATTGAGTGTCTGGGTTTCTTTTTAAACTCTGCACGTGTCTTCTGTTATCAGAGTAGTGAGATCATGAGCCACTTTGTTGTCACACGTTCTTTTCAACTTTAACAGAAATATTATTTAAAATGCAAAGCATTTCTTCACTTGCTCAGAAAATTTTAAGCACTTGATGTATTTAGATAGCTGGTCAGTTAGACATGGAGAGCGATCATTTTAGAATTTTAGAATCCCATCATTTTGGAATTTTAGCCCTGAAAGGATACAGCCTATGATAAAGCACTGAATTTAAATGAAACTAAATGGTTTGTCCCAGTTACACAGCTAGCTAGTGGGAAAGCTAGAACCAAAATCCAGGTCTTCTAACTCTAAACAGTACTTTTCCTATGAAACCATCCCACTTGCCTTAAGAGTTCATTATTTTTGAAAATGCTTATTTATTGGCTGGGCCAGATCTTCACTGCTGTGCGTGAGCTCTCCCTTGTTGCGGACAGTGGGTGCTTTTCTCTAGTTGCAGTACATGGGCTTCTCATTGCTGTAGCTTCTCTTGTTGTGGTTCCCGGACTCTAGAGTGCAGGGTCAGTAGCTGTGGGACACAGGCTTACTTGCTCCACAGCATATGGGATCTTCTCGAAACAGGAATTGAACCGGTGTCCCTTGCATTGCAAGATGGATTCTTAGCCACTGGACCACCAGGGAAGCCCAAGATTTAATTATTTATATTTTCGAAATAGTTTTGTATTTTGTCACTGTAAAATTTTGCAAATATATTCCATTCATTTAATTGTATCATGAAGCCAAACTTTAGAAGAGGTGTAAATACATGTAAGCAATAGATACCATGATTCATAGGTCAAATGAATTGCACCCATGTTACATCAGGTATTAAGTGGCGGAAAATACACTCATTTTAAACATGAGATGGTGCTCACTAGGGGGAATAGTCATTCTTGAGGGATGGCAGATTCCAGGTGAAAATAATGATCTCTTCTAATAAAATTTATATGTTACCGTTCTTCTGTTGGATTATAACAAGAACTTCTAGTTGGGCCTTATGTGTGTGTGTTAGTTACTCAATCATGTCCAACTCTTTGCAAGTCCATGGACTGTAGCCCACCAGGCTCCTCTGTCCATGAAATTCTCCAGGCAAGAGTACTGGAGTGGGTTGCATGCCCTTCTGTAGGCAATCTTCTGGACCCAGGGATTGAACCCGGGTATCCTGCATTGCAGGCAGATTCTTTAGGGCTTGGAGCTACCCAGGAATCCCCTTTGCTCTTCTGTCCATGGAATTTTCCAGGCAGAAAATCTTCCAGACAAGAATACTGGAGTGGGTTGCTATTTCCTCCTCCAGGGAATCTTCCCAACCCATGGATCAAACCCAAGTCTCTTATGTCTCTCACATTAGCAGGCAGATTCTTTACCACTGTGCCAGGTGGGAAGCCCAATGGGCCTAATGAAAACTCTTTAATTCTAAAAAAACCTTTCTATTAAAAATAAAAAATGTCAGTAGAGTGGAGACACATGTGTTCCTGTAAAGCATGATAAATAGTATGTTTCCTTCAAGGATTTTGCAGCCATGAAAACAAAAGGAAAAAAAAAAAACAAAAAACTAAGTAATTTTAGACTAGAGGAAAGTAAGAAGCATGAGAAATTACCAGCCTTGATGCTGAAACCTAGTTCAAAGGCAGACTTTATTAAAAATACACCTAAATAGAAGAGAACATGCAATCACGGCTTTCTCCTAATGGAGTCTTATTATTTCCTACTATTATTTATAAAAAGCCTTAGCTCAGCTCTTAGAATCAGTGAATAGAGACATAGGAGCCTCGTGTATCCTTTTTCTGTAACTTGTGGAAACATATGTGCTCTGCTCCTTGGACTGCTGACCTCCACAAAATGAGGGAACATCCCAGAGGGACATTTCTTTGTCCTATAGAAGCAGCGACATAGCACCAACATGGCACTCAGTCAATGTTGGCTGAACAAATGAATCACAACCTGTTAACTACTTGTCCCTCTCCGCTCTAAACCCATATGTAAGCTTCCAAAAGTCTGGAGAAAGTTTATTTCTATTTCTTTCCATTCTGTCACTCTGTATTAGAAAGAAAGAAAAATGGATACTGGATAATTTCAAGGCATATTCTTGGAGGAAAAAAAATAGAAGAGAAATTGTGACCTATGAATTTTTGTGATCAAATAAGTTCTCATTATTTGACCATTACCTCTTTCCTGGAGAAGATTGTCATGGCTAGTAACCTTTCACATGTGGTTTTCTTTCATTTAATAGTATGAATGGTAAGTGAAATGTTATTTTTATTTTCATTTTTTCATATGTAAAAATGGAGGCTTTGACAAGTAACTGGTCACACAGAGAAGTCACTGGCTCAGGGATGGAGCTGGTGTAATGGGTTTGAAGAAGAGGCAGGTGCCAAATCAGTGAAATGAGAGAAGTTGTTGGCTCTGAGGGAGGAGACAAACCTGAGAGAAAGAGGGATGACTCACCAGGAAGTAGAACAAGCACAAAAGGTCAGCTTTTTCTCACAGATAAAGGAAAACTTGTGTGTCATATTTCTGACACGATGCAAACATAGCCTGGACACTTTGGCAAAAACGTAACAGGTCCAAAGTACAACTTTTCTAGAAAAGCCTTTGAGTAAGATTAAAATATAGGGAAAAAAATGGCATACCTATTGGAATTTACAGGTAAGGTAAGGGTTTACTCTGGATTCCTTGTCACATCTTTAGGAATAAAGAGAGAAATATCTTAGGAACTTTTATTTCAAAACCAAGGGAAATGAGAGAGAACTGTGCAAAAATGATATTATAAAGTTAATTTTAGCACAGAATTGCTACCATTTAAACTAAGAAGTGGGGCTTCCCAGGTGGCACTAGTGATGAAGAATGTGCCTGCTAATGCAGGAGATGCAGGGTCTGTCCCTGGATTGGGAAGATCCCCTGAAGGAGATGGCAACCCACTCCAGTATTCTTGCCTGGAAAATCCCGTGGACAGAGGAGCCTGGTGGACTACAGTCCTTGCAGCCGTAAAAGAGTCAGAGGTGACTGAAGCAGCTTAGCACGCGGGAGTGCAGATGAAGAAACAGCTTTTTCAATATTGTTCCTACGGACTTAATTCATTATCAGTTGAATTAGGACTGAGATGGTGAAGACAGAGGAGAAAGAGCTAAATGTGAAAATCTTCAAGAGGATGTGGCAAGCCATTAAAATTCATTGATTCAAGCAACCCATTACAACATTTTCCAGCCTGCTTACTGAAGCTGTGGAAAAATGGGGAACTCACATTTCTCTCTCTTGGATGTGGAAAGTTTAAATTACAAGAAGATGGAGAGGAAGGAAGGGCCAGAGGAAGGAAAACCGTGATTCAGTTATGGCTAATCTGAATTTATTGGTATTTCTCAGTTTAACAAAAGGCAGCGACAAAACAAAAGGATGAAGATGAGATAAAAATGCAATTAATTTATACACCAAAAGAGGAGCAAAAAGGGCCTTTCTTCAATGAAGCTTATAAAAATGAGGAGAAACACTCACTGTCTAGACTGTACTTCATTTATTTATTCTTTATTATAATACATTAAGAGCAGGCACACTACCTAATTCATGTGCCTACAAGAGAGCATGAAAAATTCACTTGACCGTTCTGAATATGCCTGTAACACATGATATGGAAACTTTTTCTTAGACCTTAGAATTACTACCATTTATTGCTTCCCATGTTCAAGGTATTCAAGCTGGTGGCTCAGTGGTTAAGAATTCACCTGAAAGGGCAGGAACCACAGGAGACATGATTCAGTCCCTGAGTTGGGAAGATCCCCTGAAGGAGGAAACAGTAACCCACCCCTGTATTCTTGCCTGAAAAATATCATGGACAGAAGAGCTTGGCAGGCTACAGTCCATGAGGTTGTAAAGAGTCAGAAACAACTGAGTGGATGCATGCACGCACACACACACACACACACACACACACACACACACACACACACACACCTTCTAGGTGCTATTCAAGGCAATTTAGGTTGTATTTCATTGAATTCCTCTAACAGCTCTGTAAAGTAGGCAAACGCACAGGTACAGTAGGTGAGAAATTGAGGATAAGAGAGGGTGAGTAGTTTATCTAAGGTCACGTAACCAGTGAACAGAGGAGCCAAAGTCTAAGGACAGACTCTATGGATGAGTCTCCGGGGCAGAGCTCAGACTCTCTCTACCATGCCCTGCTCTCCACCCCCTCTATCTTATCCTAGAAGGTATGCGTAGTTTGACGAGGAAGAGAGAGTCTACTGAGGACTTAGAAACCAAGGTCAGTACTCTTGGACGGAGAGGACTAAATAAAAGAGTTTAAGATGTCAATGTAGACCCCTAGCAGGTGCATATTGCGGGCAGAGCACCTAGGTAGCAGAGTGCTTGGTGTAGCATAGGGGATCAATGTCTGGTGATATTGATGGAGGACAAGGCAGAGCCAGGAGTAGGCTTAGGCTGGATAGATAAACAGTTAGCCACATAGAAAGTTTTTTTTTTTTCCCTTTGAATGAAGTTTATAGGGGTTTGTGTGGAGTCATCATTTCAAAGAAATGGAAGGAAGGATATGCAGCTGAGGTCATGCCTGAGATAGGGTTCCTGAAGAAATGGAAAAGAAGCATCCCTTCAAGATCTGAAAGTTGGAGGCATGGTCTCCAAATGTGTCCCCCTTCCCCCACCCCCGACCCCATAGAATGTGTCCTTATTTCATCAGTCATCTCGCGAGACAGACAAGACCTTTCAAAGAGTTGGAGCTTCAGAAGGTTTAGAATATATATTTTCTTTACAAGTGCTTATTTTGACATTTATTTCTGTTAAACTTGTAAAGCTGGCTCTGTGTTAAGTGCTTGCCAGGAGAAAGTGATGGTTTGGTTCCTTTTCTCAGGCATGCTGTAGA
Source organism: Ovis aries (assembly GCF_016772045.2). Classification (NCBI taxonomy): domain Eukaryota; kingdom Metazoa; phylum Chordata; class Mammalia; order Artiodactyla; family Bovidae; genus Ovis; species Ovis aries. Next base: position 26,944,475 of record NC_056057.1, on the reverse strand, counting down.
TCACAAGGGGCTATTCATCAACATTGCAATCTGAGTTTTCACATCATCTTGTAAAAAGGTTCATTTTTTTCTCACGACATACTGAAAGGATTTCGGGGCATTCATCGTGACCTTGAACATTTTTTTAAAGAAAAAAAGAATAGGTATTTGAAATGAACACTGTAAGTATTTAAGAGGTAACTGATTTTGATAAGATTGTTGTGTGGAGAATTTCTACTAAATAGCATAGCTGTAGAAAGAGGCAGTCAAGCATAAAACCCTAGATGACATTGACTAAAAGACCAAATAAAAGTTGTTTTTTTTTGGAAATATATCTTTTAAGGTGTCTTAACATGTCTGAACAATACCTAGGTCCCCATCTTGTCAAAGTTATGACTATAAGTTAGCTAAATTTCTTTGCTCTACATTGTGAACACTTCTAGGGTAAAACTTTCTTCAGTCCCTTTCTTTTTTATGTCTTGGTAGAAAATTATTAGAAAAAAATTTTTTTTCAAAATATATCTGTAAGTATTTCATGGTTTCTGATTGTAAAAATAAGGCATTATTTTCACCTTTCCAAAAGAAAAACATAAATAATCAAACTCAGTTTGCAAACTACAGAACAATGTGAAACAGGAAGCATAGTCACCATCCAAAGATGGAAGTTTTGTATATTTCCTAGAGGGCTGTCCTGGGGACTGGAGAAGAACGGTATGTTTTGATAGGACTTTTGTTCAGGCTGCCACGATGAGGACCTATGCAGTTCTTGCTTTTCCCTGTGACTCTTGCCTTTAAGAGACCAATGGTTAGAAAATCCATAGCATTGGCTCTACAATCCAAGTCTGCGTTTTCCAAGAAACAGAAAGAAATGATTTCTTCCACTCTAAAGAGTAATAACCCTGTGTTTAGAAAGTGAACAGCTCAAAAGATGGTTGAGAACAGCTGCTTCAAATGTGTGCCTTTTCAAAGTTATGTACACTATTATCCAATCTGAAATTTTAGCATACTTTTTTTTCCTGGGATTTTTTTTTTTTAATTAACAAGCTTTATTTTTTAAGCACAGTTTTCACAGCAAAAAGAAAAAAGAAAACGGACAGATAACTCTTTAGATTATCAATTCAGTTGCTCAGTTGTGTCTGACTCTTTGCGACCCTGTGGACTGTAGCACATCAGGCCTCCCTGTCCATCTTTACATTATAGATAATATATAAAATGACTTCAAATTTTCCAAAGTCAGTCTGCGTGATTCTGTATATTCCTGATTCGTAGAAGACTCCTTGGTGACTGGGCAGCAACCTCTCCCCTCCTAATTTGGGTGAGGTTCCCAGGTTCCTCGTCTCATTTTTCTTTTTGGGAAGATGTACCATGAGACTATTTTCACACTTAAAGATACTCATGGATTTCAGGTATGCATCTCTTTTTCTAGACAGAGGCTATTCTGTTATGAAATAAGTCCCTCTCTACCTATCTTTTCAAAGAATCCTTTAATTCAGGCATTCAGCTACACAGCCTACTTGTTGAAAATGTTCCACAGTTCTTTGGATAGGTATTAATTTTACTGGTTTCTTGTTCCATTATTATTTCCATATCTCTCTTTCTTGGATTTATGTTTCATTTGCTTTACTACTTCCGCAGTGGCTCTTTGCACATCGGATAGGTTTAAATTAGCTAGTTTTTATGTAATCCCTATTAACAATGTCTCAGAACGGGTGCTTCATGAAGCATACTTTGGAAAACAATAAGTTTGAGCTTCCCCAGTAGCTCAGATGGTAAAGAATCTGCCTGCAATGTGGGAGACCTGGGTTTGATCCCTGGGTTGGAGAGATTCCATGGAGAATGGTATTTGTGCCAGGAGAATTTCATACAAAGGAGCCTGGCAAGCTATAGTCCATGGGGTCACAGAGATTATATATTTACTCATCTTATTGTGACTGGAAACATTGAGATTTTTGAAGCCAGATTTGATTTCATTTTTAAGATGAAACATTCCTATGACAAAAGATTCCCATAAATATTGGTTTACATGGGCTCCATACAAATAATTACCAGGAATACACATTTATTTTTTTTTAATAATGAAATATCAGTTATAGTTTCTCCCTCTGTTTCACTGTACTGCTTAGTCACAGACAAAGAGAAATAGAAAATTAAACATGGTTCACTAAAGTCTTACAAGCTTCTCAGAAAGGTAGGATGAAGCTGTAGGTTTATTAGTATCGCTTCTACTCCATTGCTCTTACCCTCATCATAGGTAAATTAAATCATGGTTATGTATATAAGATAAGAAGATAACACATCCTATGCTTGTGAGCCAGTATTACTACTGAGCTTTGTATGGCCAAAATTACCTTTGCTAACAGTTTATGGACGAGGAGAAAAGAAGGTTTGAGTAAGAACAAATGCTAAGGTAAGGAGTGTTTAGCAACACTATTTTACAATAAGGCTTTCTAAGTAAGTCCTTTTCATTTATAGCTGGAAATTCCCATTCTCCTGGTCTACCCCTCTCCTCTCCAGTTATCTGTACTCGAAATTCACTGCCAAGGATCCCAAACTTAGTGTGAAAGTGTTTGAAGAAACTATAAAGACAACAAGCTCTGGAAATACAGAGTCACATCTAAGAGACAAATCTCTGATTGGAGTTTGGTTACATAAGAATTTTCTGGGTATGGAAAATGAACACCATGGCCTTCCCCTGCATGTCCTGGAGTAGTCCTGCCCTGCCTATCGGAATTCCTACTTGAGGACTTGAAACGTGACTTGATTTCAGCCTCCACAGTGTACACACGGAAGGTCTACAAATGGCTTCTAAGGCTTTTGATGTTCATGAAGAGGAAAGAGCAGGGAGCTGTTTCCTGGAAGACTATGGGGCACTAGGGAGCACTAAAGAAAGAAACAATGGCAAGGAAATGTCAGTCCTCTGCACTCATTATGTTCCTGTGAACAATAAATTTCATGAGTTTTGGGTCCTTGAATGGACGCGTTACAGGTTCCAATCCTGTTCCCAGCACTGTCTTGGGGACCATACAGATTTATACTTGAAAAAACAACCAACATTGTACCTACTCCCCCAAGACACCTAAGGGGGATACTGGGCTATTTTAATCACAGTATGAAAAACCTTTTGGAATATTAGTAGTTCAAAGATTTATTTTAAAAATGTGGTTGAATTTAAGTCTTTCTTGTATCAAATCTTTCCAGCCTTCAATTCCTCCTTTTAATTTTCTCTTTCTTCAGGATAGAGAACACTAGAAAAATAATCTCTATATTTCTACATCAACCAGAAAGAATGCCTCTGACTTTCAGTATGTTTCCTACAGCTGTTATATGTATGTATTGTTTTGTTCTTAAAGAAAGCATTGAGAGTTTTTAAAGTTACAACAAATGGGGTTGATTTTTAAAATTTTAAGCATAGTTATTCAAATAGAAGTCATTTGTGGATTTTATTTCCCACAGAACTTTCTGTTTTGCCAAACAACTACCCTAATTTTTATTTTTTCTGACCTTAACACACGATAATACTTTACAGGTTTTTTAATGGGTTTTGTACGACTCAGACATTTCACATGCTTTATCCAGAACACATCATCCAAACCCTTAGACTGCTCCAAGGTTACAGAAAGAGAAGTCATGGTAATCTGGGCAAAGCCTTCCTCAGAAATTCATGCATAAACCATTCAACTGACAAAGCTTCAGCCAGAATCTAATCTGCTCTTAAGTATATTACCTTGGGACTTTCAGGGCTGAATGTAGTTGAACAGCAAATTATCAACTAGTAAATATCACCTATATTTCCAAAGAACTGTGTTAGAAACAAAAAGTCCAAGTCATGGTTCATATAACCAAAAAGGAATGCCTCCCCATCCCTGTCATGTTTTTAGAGAGGTATCTTAGGAGAATTATTCCATACTCAAATTCCACTGTGACATTCAGTATTAACTAAGGCATTTGGGAATGAGAGTTATTGAAATTTCAGACATTTCCAGACTTGGTTTATCTCTCCCCCTTTCCTCTCATGTCTGTATTTAGGGCTGTGCATAATGTTTCTCATTTCCCCTCCTCTTTTTCCAATAATTATCAATCCCTTAAGAAGAACAGTTCCTCAGTTCTTGTCTCCTTTCCACAAAAATTTGTAACAAGGGACTAAAGGGTTTAAAACAGTAGACAAGTTACAGCTCAGTTCAGCTCAAGCAGATAGATCTTTTATTAGACAGATACTCCCAAGACATGGGAGCAGGCCAACCCCAGAGTAGTTGTCCTCCTTATCCCTCTTGGCTTCCCTCTGTTTATTCTTCCCAGCCCCTCCTTATGGTTGTGCCCCGTGCAAAATAGGGCTTGTATCCACCACCAGTCAATGAAAGGGAATGCAAGTGCGCATACACTCAAGGCCGATTGACAGTTGCAACTTATGTAACAGCAGGCTGTTGTATATGTCTTTCCATAATTCAGTCTGTTGTTAAATGTATAGATGTGGAGAGTACTTATGAACCCCTAGTGAACTCCGGGAACTAGGGGCAGGAGGAGAAGGGGACGACAGAGGATAAGATGGCTGGATGGCATCACTGACTCGATGGAAGTGAGTCTGAGTGAACTCCAGGAGTTGGTGATGGGCAGGGAGGCCTGGCATGCTGCGATTCACGGGGTCGCAATGAGTTGGACATGACTGAGCGACTGAACTGAACTGAACTGCTGAGCAACTGAACTGAACTGAATGGGCTCCTAGCAGCCCAAGGTTACTTGAGGCAGCCCCTGTGGTTAGTTTGTATCCACTGTGTGCCCAGGGCACACCTGCAGGAGTTGGAGAAGTCTCTGTGGTTATTTTTGTAGCCTGTGAGCTCACTCATATCTTTCCTGGGTGTGTCTGGGATGGGCTTTAGAGATCAGCTTACATCCTTTTCCACTAGGCCACCCCTTGTTGCTCATGCCTAACTTCCTACCTAACACTTGGGTTTTCCCAGCTTCACCTCTTGCTCAGCAGAGTGTATTTCCACTGAGCCCCTTTGGTATAGGAGCAGAACAAAACCCAAAACTCAGTTGGCCCCGGGACCAGAGAACATTCACCTCTTAAGTCAGAAGTGTCTTTATTCTATTTCTGGATCTCAAATGAGCACCTTCTGTTTAGCGGTTCTCCTCCAGGGCTTTGCTTTCTTGGAACAGTCCATCCACTTGCAGCAAGTTTGAAATAAGAGCTTTCAGGGTTGTAGGTCATGTGGTATCAGCCCAGTTGATCCCAACACCTCTGACAAACAGCAGTGAAAGAAAGGACTCTTTCCACATGAGTTTCTTGTCTGTCCCTGAATCTTAGGGAGGATATTATTTCTTACCCCGAAAAGCTATCATCTTGTTCTACAAAGGCCAAATAAATATAATTAACCCCAAATTTGTGTTTGACTGACCAATCAGCACAGTCATAAAAAGATAATGTTCATGAAATAAATGACGAAACCTCCTTGACAAGTCAATAAGGAAAAAATCTTGAGATAAATCCAGATGAATGGGAAATCAGCTGGAAGACATCAAACAGGCAAAGCAGGTGCATTGGCCTGTGTTTGGGAAGATGAAGCACAGCATGAGGCATTGTGCACTTACGCAAAAGTGAGATCTGTAACCATTGTCAGGCTTTGAACTGAGCTAAATGCATGACTTATTTAAGAAGAGCTGGTCGCTGGGAACTGGTTGAACTAAGAGTGTCAAGACCGATTCTGAAGATGTTTTCTCTTATTTAGCCTGTTTTCCTGTGCTCTGAGGATTGCCAAGCAGTCAGTGGCAGATGGCCCTTCTGCTAAGTGTGTTTTAAGTGATGTGAGGGATGGCATGATGAACCATTTCCCCAGAGAAGCAGGAAGAAGAAATTCTTTTTAAAAATGCCTCTGTAGTGTGGGTGGGTATAAAACACGCAAGGGGTGAGCAGACCTTTGACAAAACAACACTGGGCCAAAGAGCCCAGAATGACTTCAGCGTGCATCTGTGGGGGCTCAACAGGCACAAAAGTGTGGATACTTTATGCCAGCACAACCTGGCGTAGGCAACAGAATCTTGCATCCAGCAACAAGCTTACATTTTCCAGAAAAGGCTGCCTTGCCACTGCAGAGGGAGATTTCGTTATCACAAATGATTCCACTCTGGCATGGTTCATTAGGCCCACAATAATCACTTCCTTCATTTTGGGCCTCTGAAAATGCTTCAGAAGTCCAAGCATGCAAACACACACACATATACTGAAGAGGGCCAGGAGTCTGATTTCCAATAATTTTTGGCTAAGAGCCTTTCCTAATTTCTCACACAAAAATATGAACACTAAGAAAAGCCACCCAAAATTTGAATTTTCAGAATCTGAGAGCTTTTACATCTACCCACAAGATGAACAGAACTGGATTGAAAAATGCATTTGAGACCCACCAATGCCAAATCCATGCAACAGAGCAAGTGGCCCAGCTGGAGGTAAAGTAGAGACATTCCCAAACCATTTGTCTTTTGGGTACAAAAACTCAGAACTCTACCAGCAAGAAAATGGAGCCCCTGCCTCATGCTCCTGCACAGGTATCTGGCTTTATGAAGTGCACCACCACTCAGGCAGCTTCTCCTATGCAAGTCAGAGACGGATGCTGGCCAAAAAACAACTTGAAAAGAGTGCGGAAGAACTTGGAGAGTTCCCAGATTTAATAAGTACAAATACAGGATGCCCAGTTAAATTTGAATTTCACATAAACTACACATAGTATTTTAATGTAACTGTGTCCCATACAATAAGTGGGAACAACAACATAATCTTTTAGTTTGAGTATATCCCGCAAGTATTTGTGACACACTTACACTAAAAAGTTATCTGCAGTTCTGTTTCACACTCAAACCTAACTGGGCACCCTGGGCTTAATATGGCATCTGGAGGAAGGGAGAAAAGAGAGCAGTGTCACCACAATACGTCATAGAGAGACAGATGTTACAAATGAAAGTGTGGAAAGTTGAGGAAGGACCTAGGAAGTCCTTGTAACAATGCTAACCGGGTGTACAAATTTACATTTATTGAATGTAAATAGCCTGAGAAGGATAACACTTCAAATCAACCTAATACAGATACCAGTCACTAACAATGAAGACTGCCGCTTAGAACCTAAGAACTGGGCTAGACTGTATATTCACTGATCTATCTCCTAGCTGATTTATAGCTAGAGTCTAAGAGATGATGAATGGCATGAAAGGAAGTCCACATTCTCATCAATTGACACTGAGTCTAGACAGAGCTCGTTTCAGTAAGAATAAAGAAGAATAAACAAAACAAGGGAAAGTATATCAGAGAAAGTAACTACTAGCCGAAGGACTTAAGTACTTTTTATACTACTTGACGTACTCCATTTGCACTCCATGAAACAAGAGGCAGAAGTCATGCAGATGAATTGACAAGCAAGGTATGCGAGATTCAGAGACTTTGCTGCTGCTGCTGCTGCTGCTGCTGCTGCTGCTGCCATGCCGTGCTCAGTTGCATTCAACTCTGTGACCCTGCGGATGTAGCCTGCCAGGATCCTTTGTCCAGGGGATTTTCCAGGCAAGAATACTGGAGTGGGTTGCCATTTCCTACTTCAGAGGATCTTCCTGACCTAGGAATCAAACCCACATCTGCTACATTGGCAGATGGATTCTTGACTGCTGCACCACTTGGAAAACTCAGAAATTTTAAGAATTTATAATCAAGTAGAAGTATTGAAACTGTTATGGAGTCAATGAAGGACTTAACAATGCAAAACATTGTTTCAGAGTTTAAATATGAGATGTTCTCAGAACTCATAAGTCAAAGATGAGATGAAGAATAGCAGGAATGGACAGAGAACCCTGCAAGTTTCAAGAATAACAAAAAAAACTAGATTAAAAAGGGAAAAAAGGTTTGCTTTAACACTTGCCTTCTGCAAATATAAATGTCAGTAGAGAGTGTGGAAAAATGTCTATAAAATTTGAGCCAAGATTGGTCCCCCAGTGTCCACATTTACCTAAATTATTATTCTTGTGTAAAGAAAGAATGTGTTCTCATATGTGAAAGATTGGAAAACATATCATATGTACATGTTTCTTGAAAGTAAATTTGATAAATTTAACATGTGTTCAAGAAATTAAGAATTTAGGTAAGTCTTTGGAGAAAGTGCCACGATGCTTTCTGTAATCATCTGAGGAGCAGGAGCCTTTCATGCTGGTGAAGCAGTGTTGTTTACAGCAGCAGTTCTCACATGTGGATTTGCATTAAGAATTACTGGGGGAGCATTCAGAACTGCAAACAATTAAGTCTCATTTCAGATTAATCAGAAATTCAGAGGAAAGAGGTGTGGAAGTGGGTGTTTAGTGCTTTGAAAGCTCCACATTTGAGTTTTTAAAAAATCTTATTGGAGTATAGTTGTTTTACAATGTTGTGTTAATTTCTGTTGTACGGCAAAATGAATGAGCTAGAGTTTACATCTGTCTCCTCTTTTTTGGATTCCTTTCCCATTTGGGTTATCACAGAGCATTGAGTAGAGTTCCTTTGCTATATAGTAGGTTCTCACTAGTTATCTCTTTTACACATGGTGTCAATAGTGCATATATGTCAATCCCAATATCTCAGTTCATCCCACCCTCCCTGCTTGATATCCGTACATTTGTTCTCTATGTCTTTGTATCTACCTCTGCTTTGCAAGTGAGATCATCTATACAATTTTTCTAGATTCCACATTTGTGTATTAATATATGATATTTGTTTTGCTCTTTCGGACTGACTTCTACTTCTGAGTTTAATGTGTAGCCAGGATTGAGACACATTGTTTAGATACAGAACAAGCATGAGAGTGGAGCGTCTGGGCTTAAATTCCTTGCCTGTGACTTGTGGAGCAAGTAGTGTTCACAGGCAAATGGCTCCATTATCTAGACTTAGTTTATTAATTTTAAAAGAAGTTTTGATAATAATAGTGGTAATAACAGTAATACCTCTCCCATATTTGGTCATAGCATGGAGTTGGGAAATATATGTACTTTATATGATTTCTAGTCACAACACAGCATTCTCTTTCTTTGTGGGAATGGCAGTTGTGTATAAGTGTTTATTTTTTGTATGTTATCATAAAATAGGATTTTGTAGTTTAGTCAGCCTTTCTCCCACAAACCACTAACTTTTATGAAATTCCAAACACATTTCAGTTCTACAGAGAGCAGCAGCTCGTTTCCCAGCTTGGAAAGGATACCTGAAGTTTGGCCCCTCTCATTTATTTGAATGCAAACCAAGCATGCTGCTCCCCTCACTGAATCCTTGCCCAGTGCTTGATGACCCTGACACAGCCCTGCTCACTGCTTCACAGGCCTGCCACCTCCTCAAGGTGCAACTTACCTTTCATCTCTACAGCTGTTTCCTGAGGACCTAGCTCTCAGTGACCTTCAGTCACACCTGTGTAAACTTAGTCAGATGGCCAACACCAAAATCAGATTGATTATATTCTTTGCAGCCAAAGATGGAGAAGCTCTATACAGTTAGCAAAAACAAGACTGGGAGCTGACTGTGGCTTAGAACGTGAACTTCTTATTGCCAAATTCAGACTTAAATTGAAGGAAGTAGGGAAAACCACTAGACCATTCAGGTATGACCTAAATCAAATCCCTTATGATTATACAGTGGAAGTGAGAAACAGATTTAAGGGACTAGATCTGATAGACAGAGTGCCTGAAGAACTATGGATGGAGGTTTGGGACATTGCACAGAGGACAGGGATCGAGACCATCCCCATGGAAAAGAAATGCAAAAAAGCAAAATGGCTGTCTGGGGAGGCTTTACAAATAGCTGAGAAAAGAAGAAAAGGGAAAAGCAAAGGAGAAAAGGAAAGATATAAGCATCTGAATGCAGAGTTCCAAAGAACAGCAAGGAGAGATAAGAAAGACTTCCTCAGTGATCAGTGCAAAGAAATAGAGGAAAACAATAGAATGGGAAAGACTAGAGATCTCTTCAAGAAAATTAGAGATACCGAGGGAATATTTGATGCAAAGATGGGCTCGATAAAGGACAGAAATGGTCTGGACCTAACAGAAGCAGAAGATACTAAAGAAGAAGTGGCAAGAATACACAGAAGAACTGTACAAAAAAGATCTTCACGACCCAGATAATCACGATGGTGTGATCACTCATCTAGAGCCAGACATCCTGGAATGTGAAGTTAAGTGGGCCTTAGGAAGCGTCACTATGAACAAAGCTAGTGGAGGTGATGGAATTCCAGTGGAGCTATTTCAAATCCTGAAAGATGATGCTGTGAAAGTACTGTACTCAATATGCCAGCAAATTTGGAAAACTCAGCAGTGGCCACAGGACTGGAAAAAGTCAGTTTTCATTCCAATCCCAAAGAAAGGCAATGCCAAAGAATGCTCAAACTACTGCACAATTGCACTCATCTCACATGCTAGTAAAGTCATGCTTAAAATTCTCCAAGCCAGGCTTCAGCAATACGTGAACCATGAACTTCCAGATGTTCAAGCTGGTTTTAGAAAAGGCAAAGGAACCAGAGATCAAATGGCCAACATCCACTGGATCATGGAAAAGCAAGAGAGTTCCAGAAAAACATCTACTTCTGCTTTATTGACTATGCCAAAGCCTTTGACTGGGGGGATCACAATAAACTGTGGAAAATTCTGAAAGAGATGGGAATACCAGAGCACCTGACCTGCCTCTTGAGAAACCTATATGCAGGTCAGGAAGCAACAGCTAGAACTGGACATGGAACAAGAGACTGGGTCCATATAGAAAAAGGAGTGCGTCAAGGCTGTATATTGTCATCCTGCTTATTTAACTTATATGCAGAGTACATCATGAGAAACTCTGGGCTGGAAGAAGCACAAGCTGTGGGATCAAGATTGCTGGGAGAAATATCAATAACCTCAGATATGCAGATGACACCACCCTTATGGCAGAAAGGGAAGAGGAACTAAAAACCCTCTTGATGAAAGAAAGAGAAGAGTGAAAATGTTGGCTTAAAGCTCAACATTCAGAAAACGAAGATCATGGCATCTGGTCCCATCACTTCATGGCAAATAGAGAAACAGTGGAAATAGTGTCAGACTTTATTTTGAGGGGCTCCAAAATCACTGCAGATGGTGACTGCAGCCATGAAATTAAAAGACACTTACCCCTTGGGAGGAAAGTTATGACCAACCTAGACAGCATATTGAAAAGCAGTGACGTTACTTTACCAACAAAGATCCATCTAGTCAAGGCTATTGTTTTTCCTGTGGTCATATATAGATGTGAGAGTTTGACTCTAAAGAAATCTGAGTGCCAAAGAATTGATGCTTTTGAACTGTATTGTTAGAGAAGGCTTTTGAGAATCCCTAGGACTGCAAGGGGAGAAGGCAACAGCAACCCAATCCAGTACTCTTGCCTGGAAAATCCCATGGATGGAGGAGCCTGGTAGGCTGCAGTCCATGGGGTTGCTAAGAGTCGGGCATGACTGAGTGACTTCATTTTCACTTTTCACTGTTATGCATTGGAGAAGGAAATAACAACCCACTCCAGTATTCTTGCCTGGAGAATCCCAGGGACAGAGGAGCCTAGCGGGCTGCCGTCTATGGTGTCGCACAGAGTCGGACACGACTGAAGTGACTTAGCAGCAGCAGGAGCAGCAGGGCTGCAAGGAGATCCAACCAGTCCATCCTAAAGGAGATCAGTCCTGGGTGTTCATTGGAAGTACTGATATTGAAGCTGAAACTCCAATACTTTGGCCACATGATTTGAAGAGCTGACTCATTTGAAAAGACCCTGATACTTGGAAAGATTGAAGCCAGGAGGAGAAGGGGATGACAGAGGATAAAGTGGTTGAATGGCATCACTGACTCAATGGACATGAGTTTGAGTAAACTCTGGGAGTTGGTGATGGACAGGGAAGCCTGGTGTGCTGCGGTCCATGGTATGGCAGAATTAGACATGGCTGAGCAACTGAACTGAACTGAAACTTAGTCATATTTTCCAACACCTACCTTACAAAATTTAGTATGCTACTGTTTATTATTCTGTATGTATTTGCCCTAAGTAAAAGTTAATTTCCCGTGAGGGTTGTAGGAAGAAGACAGAGTGATGTGGAAAGAATCCTTAATAATTTTTAAAATGCTCATGACATGGTATTGAAGTAAAAAGAAGTTGGACATTAAACTGAATACACAGTGTTGACTCAATTACAGAAAATTGCATAAAGCCAAGACTGGAAAAATAAGGCATTGACAGTTGTTATCTCTTAGTGGTCAGATTATAAGGAAATAGTATATATTTTCTTCATATTTTTCTCTATTTCCCCAAGGTGTATTTATTAATCCTATGTCAAAATGTTTTATAAAGAAAAAGAACCACAACACAAAATGGAAAATTAACAGAATCAAACTTTTCAGAAAATATATGTTATAAAACTAGAAGTATAGTATATCAAGGAAAGAACAAGATGATGGAGGAGTAGGTGGATGTGGAGTACATCTCTCTTCATGGATATATCAGGAAGATACCTTCAGACACAGAACGGCATGTGGAACACCAGCTAAGAACAGACAGGAATACCTGCAAAGTGGAAAAGAATATATAAAACCATGCAAAACCTGGTAGGATGAAGGAACTAGGGGGAAAAATAGGAGTGTTAGTAGGACTGGACCTGCCCTCAGCAGGTTGGGGAACTGAAGCAGGGGTCCGATCCCCATGTCAGGGCACTTGTCTGAATCAGAGGAGAAACATTTAAGACTGAGAGTGAAACAGCTGATCTCTGGCAGCCTAAATGGAATGCGAATCAGACAGTCCTTGCCGCAGCCATACGAACCCCCAGACAGGGACTCAGGTCCCCTGGAAGGGGCAGCAGCGGGGAGCTGGAGTTCAGGGACTGTGGAACAATCCCAGGGCGTGGGCTGCGGTTGACTGTGGAGAGACGGATCCAGGGGATGTGAGGGAGGAGATTTTGGTGAGAAATTCCTGTGGAGGAAAGCCGGGCAACCATGGAAGCAAGGTGATACTGCTGAGTCAAGCGTAGTGGGTGGAGCCATCACCATAGCCTCTCTCTCCCCACACATCAGTGTTAGCAGCTGAACAGTAGAGAGATGGGGCCATCAAATGCCTGACGTGCGGGTCTACAGAGTAGGACCCCAGCCGGGGTAGCGGGGGGAAGTCCTCTATGTGTCTGAATGGGCAAGCTACAGAGAAAGACTGGCCAAAAAGGCCTTCTGATCGCCAGCTACCAAAGGCTTGAAAAAAGACTCTGATAGGGCCATGACTCCTGCAGCAGAGACAGTCTGTGTCCCTGCACACTTGGCACCACCAGGGACTCTGCAAGCCAAGCAGCTACACCACCTTCCCACTCAACCCTCACTGGGGCCGAGCTGCCATAGGCAGTCTTGCGTCTATGTGTGCAGGGTTCCTTTGGTTGTGTCCAGCTCTTTGCCACCCTGTAGACTGTGGCCTGCCAAGCTTCTCTGTCAGGGGAGGTTCTCCAGGCAAGAATACTGGAGCGTACTGGGCAATACTGGTTGTAATACCCTTCTAGAGCACTATATTTCCTGCTGCCCTAGCTGCCAACTCCCCTGAGTACGTGGTGCTGCCAGAACCCCTGTGACTCAAGCAGCTGTACCACCTCCACACCTGGCTCTCACTGGGGCAAACCCAAGCCCTCCAGGGCAGGGATTGCTCCTGGAGCAAACCCCAGTGGACAACCCACATGCATAGGTGGAAATAAAACCACAGTTGTAACCCAGGGGCAGTGTGGCTAAGGAAGAAGACCCAACAATTTCTCACCAGCTGTACAAGCTGCAGATTAAATCCACACAATCAACTAGGCAGACTCTGTGTCTATGGAATATATAAAAGGACATTTAAAAGGACATTGCGAGCTCCCACAAAAGAAAACACACTAGTTCTGATCGCTGTGGACATTGGAAGCAAGAATACACAGGAGTAGGAGCAGATTAGAATCTGAGCTGATCTCACATCAGCACAGGTCCAGAGAGCAGCACAGTGTTGGAAGGCATCGTAGGGAGGTGAGGTGGACTGTGGTTCCCAGCAAGAGAAAGGACTCTGACAGCAGTGACTCAAGAAAAACATTTATTATGCTTATGTTTTGACTTGTTAAGTAGATTCTTTGGATTTTCTTTATTCTTATTTTACCCCCCTCTGCTGTAGCTGTCAATTTTATTGGCACTATGAAATTTAATTAAGCTTTTGAGCTTTTTTTTTCTCAGTAACATTTTTTATTGTTGTTATAAACCTCTGCTTCTAGTTGGACTTTTACAGTTCTGTGGAGATCTTTTATTTTTTCTCTATTTTTTTAACTTTTTAAATTTTTCAACCTATTATTATTTTTTCTACATTTATTTCTTTGTTTGCTTTTCCTACTGCTCTTTCCCCTTGCAGTTAATCTTTAATATATATAAATCTTCTTTATATAATTCTATTTAATTTTGCATATCTGTTCTTTCATTCCTCTGCTGTCAACATATTTGTTAGTTTTATTTTCATTGCTTTATTCCCCACTGGCACCTTGCTTTAGTTTTGTTTTCTAGTTTGTGCTTTAGTTAGTATTGTTCTTAACTGGTAAATATAATTTTTGGATTCCTTTGTTCTCTGGGTCAATCTGCTGTACTTTACTTTCGTTGGACTGTTTTGATTTTGCTTATGGGTGTATATGTGTATGCATATATTCAGTCACCCTTTTTATTTTTACTATAAAACTCTGCCTCTACATTGGGCTTTTGCAGTTCTGTGGAGTTTTCCTCCCCGCCTCCCCTTTTTTTTTTCTTTCTTCTTCCTTTTTTTTTTTTCTTTTCTCTTTTTTATAATTTTATTTTTTAAAACCTATTATATTTTTTCTATATTTATTCCTTTGTTTGCCTTTCCTACTGTTCTTTTCCCCTTGCAGTTAATCTTTAATGTATATAAATCTTCCTCATCTACCTCTGTTTAACTTTGCATATCTCTTCTTTCTTTCCTTTCTGCTCAACATATTTGTTAGTTTGTTTTCATTGCTTTATTCCTCACGTGGCATCTTACTTTAGTTTTATTTTCCAGTTTGTGCTTAAGTTAGTTTTGTTCTTAAATGGTAAATATAATTTTTTATTTCCTTTGTTTGCCAGGTCAATCTACTGTACTTTATTTTTATTGGACTGCTTTGGCTTTGCTTATGGGTATATATATATGTGTGTGTATGTATATTCCATTATTTTCATTATTATTTGCCTGATTTTGTAACTGCCATTTGTCTGGGGTTAATCTTTGGTTTCTTGTTTTGGGGTATTTATTTTAATCTCACTTAAATACCATAAAAAACCACTTGTGGAATCTTTGTTCCTAACCAGAGATCAAGCCCTGAGCCTTGGGAGTGGAAGCACTGACTCCAAGACCCTAGACTACCAGAGAACTAACCCTAGGGAGTATCAATAGTGAGAACTCACACAAAGGAAACCAACTGAATACAAGGCCTGGCATCACCCAACCACCATCAACAGACAGGATTACCACCTCACTCAGCCTTGCAAATCAGATGAAATACAAACAAACAAACAAAAACTCAGCACAAATCTCACCCTATATGAAGCTTACACACCACTAGAAGAACAGCCTTAAGAGGGCAGAAACCAAAAGGAGGGAAGAATTCAGCCTTGAAGCCTGGGAAAAGGAGATCTCAAACACAACAAGTTAAAAAATAATAATAATGAAAAGGCAGAGAAATACTACAAAAATGAAGAAACAAACTAGAAACACAGAAGTCCAAATAAATGAGGAGGAAATAGGCAAATGACCTGAAAAAAAAATCAGAATAATGATAGTAAAAATGACCAAAAACCTTGAAACCAAATGGAGAAAATGCAAGAATCAATTAACAAACACCGAGAAGAATTAAAGAATAAACATACAGAGACAAACAACACAATTACTGAAACCAAAAATACTCTAGAAGGAATCAAAATATCTTAAGCAGAAGAATGAATCAGTGAGCTGGAAGATAAAATGGTGGAAAAAACTTCTGAAGAGCAGAATAAAGTAAAAAGAATGAAAAGAGCTGAGGATAGTCTCAGAGACCTCTGAGACAATATCAAACACAGCAACATTCGAATTATAGGGGTCCCAGAAGAAGAAAGGGAATGAAAAACACTTTTTAAGAGGTTATAGTTGAAAATTTTCCTAACATGGAAAAAGAAATAGTCAATCAAGTCCAAGAAGCACAGAGAATCCCATACAGGATAAACCCAGGGAGAAACACACCCAGACACATACTAATCAAACTAACAAAGACTAAACACATGAAAGAATATTAAAAGAAGCAAGGGAAAAATAATAAGTAACATACATGGGAACCCCATACATTTAACAGCTGATCTTTCAGCAGAAATTCTGCAGGCCAGAAAGGAATAGCAGGATATATTTAAAGTACTGAAAGGGAAAAATCTACCACCAAGATTACTGTACATGGCAACAATCTCATTCAAAACTGATGGAGAAATAAAAAGCTTTTCAGACAAGCAAAAGTTGAGAATTCAGTACCACCAAGCCAGCATTACAACAAATGTTAAAGGGATTATATAGTCAAGAGATACAAAAGAAGAAAAAAGATCTATAAAATCAACCTTGTTTAATTGAGGAAATGCCAATAAAAACATATATAAATAATTACTTCAAATGTAAATGGATTAAATGCTCCAACCAAAAGACGCAGACTGGCTGAATGGATACAAAAGTAAGACTCATATATATGCTGTCTACAAGAAACCCACTTCAGAATGAAAGACACATATAGACTGAAACTGAGAGGATGGAAAAATATATTCCATGCAAATGGGAAGCAAAAGAAAGCTGAAGTAGCAATCATCATATCAGACAAAATAGACCTTAAAGAAGATTATAAGAGATAAAGAAGGACACTACATAAAGATCAAGGGATCAATGCAAGAGGAGGACATAAGAATTATAAATATCTTTGCACCAACAGAGGAGCACCTCAATACATAAGACAAACACTAATAGACATAAAAGGAGAAATTGACAGTAACACAATAATAATAGACTTTTAACACCCACTCACACCAATGGACATATCATCAAAACAGAAGATTAATAAGGAAACACAAGTCTTAAATGATACCTTATATGAGATGGATCTCATTGATATCTTCAGGACATTCCATCCAAATGAAAAAGAATACACCTTCTTCTCAAGTGCACATGGAACATTCTCCAAGATAGACATCTTGGGTCACAAATCCAACCTCAGTATATTTAATAAAATTGAAACTGTATCAAGCATCTTTTTTGACCACAACTCTTCTCTATGAGACTAGATATCAATTACAAGAAAAAAAACAAACTGTAAGAAACACAGACACATGGAGACTAAACAATCCATTTCTAAATAAACAACAGGTTACTGAAGAAATCAAAAGGGAAATCAAAACATTTCCAGAAACAAATGACAGTGAAAACATAATCACTCAGAACCTGTGAGTTGCAGCAAAAGCAGTTCTAAGAGGGAAGTTTATAGGAATACAATCCTAACTCAAGAAACAAGACAAACATCAAATAGACAAACTAACTTTACACCAAAAATAACTGGAAAAAAAAAAAGAGCACCCCCCCCCCCAACATTAATAGAAGCTAAGGAATCAACAACACAAGAGAAGACTCTGCACATGGAATTCACCAGATAGTCAACACTGAAATCAGATTGATTATATTCTTTGCAGCCAAAGATGGAGAAGCTCTATACAGTCAGCAAAAACAAGACTGGGAGCTGACTGCTCAGATCATGAACTCCTTATTGCCAAATGCAGACTTAAATTGAAGAAAGTAGGGAAAACCGCTAGACCATTCAGGTATGACCTAAATCAAATCCCTTATGATTATACAGTGGAAGTGAGAAACAGATTTAAGGGCCTAGATCTGATAGATAGAGTGCCTGATGAACTATGGAATGAGGTTTGTGACATTGTACAGAGGGCAGGGATCAAGACCATCCCCCTGGAAAAGAAATGCAAAAAAGCAAAATGGCTGTCTGGGGAGGCCTTAAAATAGCTGTGAAAAGAAGAGAAGCAAAAAGCAAAGGAGAAAAGGAAAGACATAAGCATCTGAATGCAGAGTTCCAAAGAATAGCAAGGAGAGATAAGAAAGCCTTCTTCAGCGATCAATGCAAAGAAATAGAGGAAAAGAACAGAATGGGAAAGACTAGAGATCTCTTCAAGAAAATTAGAGATACCAAGGGAACATTTCATGCAAAGATGGGCTTGATAAAGGACAGAAATGGTATGGACCTAACAGAAGCAGAAGATATTAAGAAGAGGTGGCAAGAATACACAGAAGAACTGTGCAAAAAAGATCTGCATGACCCAGATAATCACGATGGTGTGACCACTCATCTAGAGCCAGACATCCTGGAATGTGAAGTCAAGTGGGCCTAAGAAAGCATCACTATGAACAAAGCTAGTGGAGGTGATGGAATTCCAGTGGAGCTATTTCAAATCCTGAAAGATGATGCTGTGAAAGTGCTGCATTCAATATGCCAACAAATTTGGAAAACTCAGCAGTGGCCACAGGACTGGAAAAGGTCAGTTTTCATTCCAGTCCTAAAGAAGGGCAATGCCTAAGAATGCTGAAACTACCACACAATTGCACTCATCTCACATGCTAGCAAATTAATGCTCAAAATTCTCCAAGCCAGGCTTCAACAGTATGTGAACCATGAACTTCCAGATGTTCCAGCTGGATTTAGAAAAGACAGAGGAACCAGAGATCAAATTGCCAACACCCATTGGATCATAGAAAAGAAACGAGAATTCCAGAAAAACATCTACTTCTGCTTTATTGATTATGCCAAAGCCTTTGATGGTATAGATCACAACAAATTGTGGAAAATTCTGAAAGAGATGGGAACACCAGACACCTGACCTGCCTCCTGAGAAGTCTGTATGCAGATCAAGAAAGAACAGTTAGAACTGGACAAGGAACAACCGACTGGTTCCAAATAGGAAAAGGATTATGTCAAGGCTGTATGTTGTCACCCTGCTTATTTAACTTCTATGTGAAATGCCAGGCAGGATGAAGCACAAGCTGGAGTCAAGATTGCTGGGAGAAATATCAATAACTTCAGATATGCAGATGTCACCATGCTTATGGCACAAAGTGAAGAGGAGCTAAAGAGCCTGTTGATGAAAGAAGAGAGTGAAAAAGCTGGCTTAAAACTCAACATTCAAAAAACTAAGATCACTGGCATCCAGTCCCATCACTTCTTGGTAATAGATGCGGAACGATGGAAACAGGGACGGACTTTGTTTTCCTGGGCTCCAAAATCACTGCAGATGATGACTACAGCCATGAAAGTAAGAAGTTTGCTCCTTGGAAGAAAAGCTATGACCAACCTAGACAGTATATTAAAAAGCAGAGACATTATTTTGCCAACAAAGGTCCAACTAAGTCAAAGCTATGTTTTTTCCCGTATTCATGTATGGATGTGAGAGTTGGCCTAGAAAGAAAGCTGAGCACTGATGAATTGATGCTTTTGAACTGTGGTGTTGGAGAAGAATCTTGAGAGTCCCTTGGACTGCAAGGAGATCAAACCAGTCAGTCCTAAAGTACTGAATATTCTTTGGAAGGACTAATGCTGAAGCTGAATCCTTTGGCCACCTGATGCAAACAACTGACTTATTTGAAAAGCCCCTGATGCTGGGAAAGATTGAAGACAGGAAGAGAAGGTGATGACAGAGGATGAGATGGTTGGATGGCATCAGTGACTCCCTGGACATGATTCTGAGCAAGTTCTAGGAGTTGGTGATGGACAGGGAGGCCTGGTGTGCTGCAGTCCATGGGGTGGCAGAGTCGGAGACAACTTAGTAACTGAACTGAAATGATGCTGAAGTTGAACCTCTAATACTTTGGCCACCTGATGCAAAGAATTAACTCATTGGAAAAGACTCTGATGCTGGGAAAGTTAAGGCAAAAGGAAAAGAATGGCAGCTGAGGATGAGATGGTTAGAGAGAATCACTAACTCAATAGACCTGAATTTGAGCAATCTCTGGGAGACAGTGGAGGATAGAGGAGCCTGGTAGGCTATAGTCCATGTGGTTGCAAATACTTCAGACGTGACTTAGCGACATGAACAACAACAAAAACAATGGCAATAGTGCTCAAAATGTGGTGTGTATCCCTGCTTGTCTCTGGAGTCAAAATCTATTTTCATAATAATACTAAGACATTATTTACCTTTTTCACAGTGTGACAGTACACTGATGTTTCAAAAATAATAGCAGGTAAAATTTCTAGTGCCTTAGTGTGAATCAAAGTAGTCGCACAAAACTGTACCTGTTGTTACTTGTATTCTTTGTTACCACATACTCACTGCAAAAAATAAAGAATATATTATATATATAACACATATAAATAAAGTAAATTAATATATTTATTTACTATAAAGTAAATTATATAAATAAATAAAAATATTTGCTTTAGAATGTCCATAAAGAAGCAACAGAGATTGCTTTATCAAATCTTAGTCCTTGAGTTCATGTGTTTTTAATATTTTCTATGACACAATAGGAAACAAGCCTAAAGTATACAAAATATGGTGATTGTTTTAAGGACAAGAACTTGGGCTATTATTGTATTGAAACTCAAGCCTAATAGTCTGCCAATACTTAAAGACTTGTTGATAAAGTTAATTTAATATTATAGGATGTGCATTTCTCTAATAATGAGTGATGTTGAGCATCTTTTCATGTGTTTGTTAGCCATCCGTATGTCTTCTTTGGAGAAATGTCTATTTAGTTCTTTGGCCCATTTTTTGATTGGGTCGTTTATTTTTCTGGAGTTGAGCTGCATAAGTTGCTTGTATATTTTTGAGATTAGTTGTTTGTCAGTTGCTTCATTTGCTATTATTTTCTCCCATTCAGAAGGCTGTCTTTTCACCTTGCTTATAGTTTCCTTTGTTGTGCAGAAGCTTTTAATTTTAATTAGATCCCATTTGTTTATTTTTGCTTTTATTTCCAGAATTCTGGGAGGTGGATCATAGAGGATCCTGCTGTGATTTATTTCTGAGAGTGTTTTGCCTATATTCTCCTCTAGGAGTTTTATAGTTTCTGATCTTACATTTAGATCTTTAATCCATTTTGAGTTTATTTTTGTGTACGGTGTTAGAAAGTGATCTAGTTTCATTCTTTTACAAGTGGTTGACCAGTTTTCCCAGCACCACTTGTTAAAGAGATTGTCTTTACTCCATTGTATATTCTTGCCTCCTTTGTCAAAGATAAGGTGTCCATATGTGTGTGGATTTATCTCTGGGCTTTCTATTTTGTTCCATTGATCTATATGTCTGTCTTTGTGCCAGTACCATACTGTCTTGATGACTGTGGCTTTGTAGTAGAGCCTGAAGTCAGGCAAGTTGATTCATCCCGTTCCATTCTTCTTTCTCAAGATTGCTTTGGCTATTCGAGGTTTTTTGTATTTCCATACAAATCTTGAAATTATTTGTTCTAGTTCTGTGAAAAATGTGGCTGGTAGCTTGACAGGGATTGCATTGAGATGTTGTGGGGAGGGAGGTGGGAGGGGGGGTCATGTTTGGGAGTGCATGTAGGAATTGAAGATTTTGAAATTGGAAAGATAAATAAATAAAAAATTAAAAAAAAATTATAGGATGTGATTTTTTAAAAAATATTACATGATGAATGGGTTTACATTTGGAAGAACTATATAGCTCATTGAAACAGTATTTTCTAAACAACCAGAGAGTGATGATATAAAGTTATGCTTGGATGAAAGATCCATCCAAAATGCAAGAAAGGCCTTTAAACTAACAGAATAGGAAAAGTTCACTGATAGTTTCAGATTCCATATTGCAACTAACTTTTAAAAAAGTATTTATTTTTAATTGATTGATGATTAGTTTACAATATTGGTTTGATTTCTGTCATACATCAGCATGAATTAACCATAGGTGTACATATGTCCCCTCCTTCTTGAGTCTCCCACCCATTCCCACCCCTCTAGGTTATTACAGAGCCCCCATTTGAGTTCTCTGAATCATACAGCAAATTCCCATTGGCTATCTATTTACATATGTGAGTGTATATGCATCCATGCTAATCTCTCCATTTATCTCACCCTCTTCTCCTCCACCCTTTTCCATAGTCTGTTCTCTATGTCTGTGTCTCCATTGCTGCTCTGTGAGTAAATTAATCTGTACCATCCTTCTAGATTCCATATATATGTGTTAATATATGATATTTGTTTTTCTCTTTCTGACTTACTTCACTCTGTATAATATGCTCTAGGTTCACCCACCTCATTAAAACTGACTTCAACGTGTTCCTTTTTATGGCTGAGTAGTATTCCTTTGTATATATATACCAAAACTTCTTTAGCCATTGATCTATTGATGGACATCTAGGTTGTTTCCATGTTCTAGCTATTGTAAATAGTGCTGCAATGAACATTGAGGGTACATGTGTCTTTTTCAGTTCTGGTTTCTTCAGGGTATATGACTTGAGGTTGTATTGCTGGGTCATATGGTGGTTTTACTCTTAGTTTTTAAAGGAATCTTTGTCCTGTTCTTTGTAGTGGCAATATCAGTTTACATTCCCACCAGCAGTGTAGGTGCAACTAACTTTTAAGAAGCTAGTGTTAAAATATTCTTTCCTTCTTCAACCATGAGTATGAGGTAGGTTTTTATGTGTGTGTGTATATATATATAAATATATATTTCAACCAAAATAGCATATTACAGTGGATTGAATGCAAAAGTGAATATGATAATCCACTGAAGTGATTCTCAATAAATTCCTGAGTTCCTGTGTTTAGAAGCCCCACAGGTACTATTTCAGATAAATGAGGATTATGATCATATTTCTGGTACATTTATTCAACAAAGCAAAGGAAACAGCCTTTTCTTACAAAATTATCTTATTGGGACATTTCTTCTATTGCCTTATATATTGAAAGAAAAAATCAATTGTAACTGTTTTTTGGAAGTTATCCTAATATTATTGACCCCAATATCAAATACATATTATTCCAGTATATTATTCCAGTCAGGATGTGTTTAGCAACATACAAAACCAAAATTTCAGTGAAAAAGTTTATTTTTTCTTACATAAAATAAGTTATGATAGATCCTCAAAGGCTGGTGCGGTGGTTGCCCAAGATGGTCAGTGTTGTAGGCATGTTACATCTTTCTGCCTTGGCTTCCTTAGCTTATGATTTTAATCTTCATGTTTAAAAGGGGGCCACTGTATGCACATGCTCCAGGCAGAAGAAGGTGGCAAGGGAGCAGAGAATATCAGAACTGTTAATTAGCTTTCCACCTCAGTGGCCTGAACTGCGATACATGACTACTCACAGCTGAAAGAAATGCTGAGACATTGAGTTTTAATTTTCACTGTCCTGTGGCTGTGGTGGGCTGGGGAGAGATGGGTTTGAAATACAGGTTGGAGCAGGCAGTCCAAGTATCAGTGGTATCTAGTAAGAACAGAAGTAATGGAAAGAAAAAGAGCCCCAGTCTAGCTGGCTAGCCCCAGAAAATATTGAAGCAGGCGTGTACTTCCTCCTGGGTGAAGTGAATAACAATGGGATTGACAGGGTGGCCAAAGGTGCTACTAACTATACAAACATATTCTGTTGAGAAGCGAAGAGTAAATGTGGAACTTAACATTCTTAAAATCAAGAAGAAAAAGAGTCAGCCTTTAATTTGCCTTGTAGGAAGAACAATGATCATTTTAGGATTTATAACCTAATTACAGAATAGAAAAATTTGCAGCTGCAAAACTTTTTATGTGGCCTGCAGCATGCAAGGGAGCTAAAAGAAGGAAACACTAAATGATGTCTGTGAGCCAGTCCTTACTAGAGACAGTTATCTGAAGATGACACCACAGATCCAGAACCAGTAAGGAAGGCTTCATTCCTTCCACATTCACTGTTTATCGAGCAGAACTGTGTGTCTGGTCTCTAGAGCTGGCAGGAAGCAGTGAGTACGGTAGTCAGACATGACACTATGGTAAGAACCCGCCTGCCAGTGCAGGAGAAGCAAGAGTTGCAGATTCAGCCCCTGGGTCAGGAAGAGCCCCTGGAACAGGAAACGGCAACCTGCTCCAGTATTCTTGCTTGGAAAATTCCACGGACAGAGAAGTCTGGTGGGCTACAGTCCATGGGGTCGCAAAGAGTCGGATACAACTGAGCACACACAACACACACACTCAATGAGTAAGGTTTAGGTTTTCATCTCAATGAACTCAACATCCCAGAGAAATATGCTCAGATTCTTTGCCCATTTCATTATTTACAGAGGTTTGATGAGCCAACTGATGTAAAACGGTATAAAAAAAGTCTTGTTCTGACATCAAGAACTTGGCCCTTATTTTATATACTTTATGCTATAAAATACAGTTTGCTCTGCAGTTAGGGCACCAAGTACATAATAAATGACTTAGTGACTCTTACTGGATAAGAGCCTGAAGATAATTTTCTTGAAGCCAAATTCTTGGAAATTAAAGTCAGAAGGAGAGAAGAGAACCGTATAACTTTGCTCAAAACAGGTTATTAATTGTTCCTGCAACAAGAGGGGGAATTTGAGGAGCAAAGATTGGCCTGGAAGTTTCTTTCAGCTAAAAGAAGTGACTAAATTTTAATTTTCTTTCTTGGAAGAAGATAGGAATACATAGAATACTTAATATTTGTAGATTGAAATTAGATACTTTCATAAGCTTTCCAAAATTTCACTGGTAGAAAATAATTGTATATATAATATTTTGTCATATGCTGTTTTTTTAAATCTTGTTTTTATAATAAAATTTTTCAGCCAAAATTTATTTGAAGCAGCTGTTAAACTTCTTGATGAGTTTTTCTGGTTTGAAATCTGCTTTTGGTCCCAAATAAAACCAAATACCTACTCAGATATTTGAAACAGTTTACCAAGATTAAATATACCCCAACTGTAACATTTTTGTGGGTTTGAAATTCTAAATTCTGCTTTCAAAGCTATTTCAAAAATCTTTAATTTGGGGAGAAAGGAGATAAAGAAATTTGTGAGTTTATGTGGCCTTTAGGGAAAGTTGGAAGGATAGGTATATAATACTTTAGCCATGTTCTGTCTTGCTGTGTGTGTTCAGCTGTGTCTGACTCTCTGTTATCCCATGAACTGTACCCCACCAGGCCCTCTGTCCATGGAATTTTTTCAGGCAAGAATACTGGAGTGGGTTGCCATTTCCTCCTCCAGGGAATCTTCCAGACCCAGAATCAAACCCATGTCTCTTGTGTGTCCTGCATTGGCAGGCATATTCTTTTCCACTGAACCACCTGGGAAGCCCACTTTAGCCATACCTCCAGGTGGCACTAGTGGTAAAGAATCCACCTACAGTGGAGACAGAAGAGAAGTGGGTTTAAACCCTGGGTGGGGAAGATTCCCTGGAGGAAGGGCGTGGCAACCCACTCCAGTATTCTTGCCTAGAGAATCCCATGGACTGAGAAAGCTGGTGGGCTACAGTTGAAAAAGTCACACACGCCTGAGCAACTAAGCACACTATTGAAATTTCCAACCTTTTCAACCCGAAGAGGCCCACTAATAAGTCAATTCAGCTTCTATATAACTTTGGATGCAATATTGTAGCATTCATTTCTTTATACCCATTATAGAATATCTTGTAGTATGAATCTCTTTATTATGAAAAATTTGTGCTTGTTTTGGAGGGGGAAGATCAATTAAATATATATTGGGAAACCTTTATGAATATCAATTCTCTGCTTAGTTTTAAGTCTAAGCTAAATCCATGGGATCGCTAAGAGTCGGACACGACTGAGCAACTTTACTTTCACTTTTCACTTTCATGCATTGGAGAAGGAAATGGCAACCCACTCCAGTGTTCTTGCCTGGAGAATCCCAGGGACGGGGGAGCCTGGTGGGCTGCCATCTCTGGGGTCGCACAGAGTCGGACACGACTGAAGCGACTTAGCGGCAGCAGCAGCAGCAACGTTATTTCTGGTTCTGCATCTGTTACTCTAATGAAGCAATTACTTCAACAGCTGAAACTTTATTTTCTTTATTCTTTACTTGTTAGTTCTGTTAAAAGTTCATGCATCTATAGTAAAACTTAGACTTTAATTTTTAAAAAGTCATTTTGCTTGTGTGTAAAAGCCAAGGTATTTTTAGTATAGATATCTAGTGTTACTATAATAAATACAGATTTTGAATTCAGTAGAAAAGAGAAGGGGAAAACATAGAGTCCTGGAGTGAAGAAGATCTGAACTTTGTCCCAATTGTGCCACCAACCAATTGTTAATCTTCCTTAAACTCTGTTTCTTCATATAAAAGAGTTAGGATATTGAGACAAAATATCTATAAGGTTTTGTGTATTTTTCAAATTTCATAAATCTCCTAAGTATTAGAGAACAGTCTATATTTTATTTGCTATTGATGTATCTTTAAGTCTTTCCAGGATATTAGCACCCCAATGTTGCAACATCATGGGGTACTTTATACCTTACAAATTTGCATATTATATACACTGTTAGATTATTATCTATTATCTCTTTAGGCATTATCTTCTGGGGCTTCCCTGGTAGTTCAGAGGTTAAAGCATCTGCCTGCAATGTGGGAGACCCAGGTTCGATCCCTGGGTTGGGAAGATCCCCTGGAGAAGGAAATGGCAACCCACTCCAGTATTCTTGCCTGGAGAATCCCATGGACGGAGGAGCCTGGTGGGCTACAGTCCATGGGGTCACAAAGAGTTGGACTTAGGCATTATCTTCTAGGTAGACTTAATTCCAGGGATTAAAACAAATTGTTTAATGGGAATGTTTCCATTGAATAAAGAATAAGATTTGCACTTCCAAAGTCTCATCTAGTATTTTTGTAAAATATATAATCTATTATATATAAATTCATGGAGAAGGCAATGGCACCCCACTCCAGTACTCTTGCCTGGAAAATCCCGTGGATGGAGGAGCCTGGTAGGCTACAGTCCATGGGGTCGCTAAGGGTTGGACACGACTGAGTGACTTCACTTTCACTTTCCACCTTCATGCATTGGAGAAGGAAATGGCAACCCACTCCAGTGTTCTTGCCTGGAGAATCCCAGGGACGGGGGAGCCTGGTGGACTACCGCCTATGGGGTCACACAGAGTTGGACGCGACTGAAGCGACTTAGCAGCATATATAAATTCAAGGCACGCTTAACAGTCATCAAAACTGTTCAGCTCTTCATGAAAGTAAAAGGAAGCTACACATTACAGCTTAGAAAGCAAATGTATAAATTTTGCAAAAATCATACCCATGATCCCACCCTTTTTCATTGACATCATGTATCAAAGTATAATTTTATCCAGGACCCTGCTTTTGGCAACATCTGTTCAATATTTACTAGTACCAATCGTTTCACTTTTCTTAAAATCTACTTCTAAAGATAAACTTGATTTCATAGGACTCTAACACTCTTTGTTGAATTTATCGTCTATATTACTTAGATTATAGAAGTATATTTTTAATGAAAAACTTCATAGGAGGTATTTAGATGATTATTTCGGAATATACTAGTGGGAGTGTATGAGCATTTCCCTTTCATTGTTCACAAGTGATTGTAATGGTTCTACCCTGTCCACAATAGTTTATTGTTCTTCTGACTTTTTCCTGAGTTTCAGACTGACATGGTATTTCTCACCCCAAGCCCTCTCAGGTAATAAAACTGTTGTAATTGCCCTCTGGGTCATCTTTATTTCATCTCTAACAAGTCATGCAAGAAGCACGTATATGCACAACAAAAATTCATTCACAAATACAAACATATACCTGTCATTCTATGACTTTCATACTCCTTTGCACTTTACACATTACTCTCTCCTTTCATGTACTCAGTAAACTTTTATTGGGCATCTTTTATGTACCGGGCACTGTGCTAAGTGTTGTGGACCTAAAGGTAAATATTCCATGTTTTTTACCCTTAAGCAGAGTGCAGTCTAGTGGCGAATACAGACACAACTGACAGTGTGTAGTGATTAGGTGCTATAAGTGAGGTAAGTGCCAAGAGCAAAGATAAAGCAGAGTTGGAAGGCTATCTAGGGAAAAAAATTTAAAATTGAAAGTAAGAGTGAAGGCAGGAGTCTGGTGCTACCATATTTAAAGGTACTCTAGAGCTGGGACCTGGCATTCTCTTCATTCTCAGGGGAAGCCTGGTTATTCTCCCACACTGTGTGATCCCCATACAAAAGATGATTATCAAAGCCTCCTAGCTTGCCAACACAGCTCATCCATTCTCATTCCTCAGATGAAAACCCCTCTCACTCTTGGGCTCCTGCATCTGGTTACCATCTCCGACCTTCCATCTGGCTCTTGTTCACCAACACCCTTGTCGTTCCTCCGCTTCACCGAGGACCTCAGATTCTGATCATCATTTCCCCTTGCCACCATTTTCCTGGTCAGTTTCAATGTCAGTGCCTATGACCCCATCTGACCAACTGTATTCACAGTTCTCCAGTCTCTTTGATGCCAGAGACCAGCACCATATTCCAGACCCCTCCTGGACTTCATCAGCATCCTCTTATTTCCCTGTTATGGATTCATAAACTCTTGGCAGTTCCTTCCCCTCACAGTTCTCTGAATCCCTTATTTCCTGCGCTCCATTTACTTGGCCACATGAAGAACACCAGTGCTTTTTACCTTCCTTTTTATCTCTGTCCTTCTCCTCTCTCTTTTCTGTTTCTGACTTGCATCTCCCTAAGCCCCAGAAGCTCATGAATGTATCACTTGAGCCCAGGTGTGCCTATTGTGGTGCCTTGCAAGGAAAACACGATGCTTAGCTCATTCTTTCCTCTGCTCTTGCACCTGAGGATCTTGGCACAACTGGAGAGAAGGAACAAACTTATGTGGTGACATATTTGTGATCTCCAACTTGATGCAGACCCCTGCTCTCTTTCCCAGCCCCACAAAAATCCTCTTAAACTTCAACCAGTCTCCTTGATGTTTTACCTGACTTGCTGTTTTAACTGACTTGCTGACTTGCAAGTCAGTTTCTCCTGACTTGCTGTTTTACCTACTACTTTCTACAGATGACTAAAATCCGAATTCGCAAGAGAACAGTGACCATCAGACCAGCAGCTCTTTGACTTTTTGACCTCCTGAAGCCAAGGTCTGTATGTACCATAAGCTGTCCTTTCAGTTTTAGTGGGAGGAGAGGCACCCACCTCTGATGAAGGCTGTTCTCTCCACCTTTACCCGGTTCCCATTTCCTCCTGTGTTGATCAGTTGCCCTCTCTCTCCTCTAGTCAGCCTTTCATTTCCTTGTCCAGACTTGAACATTAACATTCAAGTTTCTCTAATGAGAAACCTTTTCTGATTCTGTTTGCTACTCCATCTACTTCTTTTCTTTCTCTTCTTTTCACACCTAAGTGTCCACCAAAAAAAAAGAAAAAGAGACCATGCACTCTCAGCCTCCAGAGTCCTCACCTTCCTCCCATGCATTGGCGGCGTTGCTCAGTCACTCAGTCGTGTCTGACTCTTTGTGACCCCATGGACTGCAGCACGCAAGGCTTCCCTGTCCTTTAGTATCTCCTGGAGTTTGCTTAAACTCCAGTCCGTTGGGTCAGTGATGCCATCCAACCATGTCCTGTCACCCACTTCTCCTCCTGCCCTCAATCTTTCCCAGCATCAGAGTGTTTTTCAGTGAGTCAGCTCTTCACATCAGGTGGCCAAAGTATTAGTGCTTCAGCATCAGTCCTTACAATTGTTTGGTTTTATACAAATGTGCCCACGTTATTGGCATTCTTCTGTAACTTGTTTCATTTGTTGTTTTTGCTCCATATTAGCTCTGTGCAATTTATTTTCACTGATACAGGGTGACTGGTTTGTAATGCATTATGTCATGGGAGTTTACTATAATTGACATTATTTTCAGTTATTGCTATTATTACATTGAGGAATGTAGAACTGCAGCTTTTGTAGGTTAAAAATATATGATTATCAGGGTTCAGTATGGTTTAGCCTCTGCAAACAGCACTGCTGTAAACATTCCTGTATATATCTTCTTATATTTATGAATATATCTCTCAATTTAGGTCTTTTAAAATGTATTTTAAAAAGTATGAATTTCTCCATGAAAGGATTGACCATGTTTTGTTAATAATGCTTCCTAGTTACCTACATTTGTTTTTATAATTTACATTTTCTTTTTAACTTTATTGATTTTATGTGGTTACTGACCTAAGCTCTTTTATTATTTCAAATCATTTGTAGCGTTCTTTTGGGTTTTTTATGAAGGCGATGATGTCTTCTACAAATGAGATTTCTTTCTATACTCTTTATATCCTTACATATTTTCATTCTCTTATTTTCTTGTACTTCCTGGGATCCTCAGTTCAAGGCTAGTGTGTGTGGTAACAGTAGGCATCTTCTTCTGTTCTTCTTTTTAAAGAGAATGATTTTACCATTTATCAATGACTATGATGTTTCCTGTGCAATTATTATAGATCCTTTTGCCAATTAGGAAACTATCCTTCAATTCCAAGTTCACTAAGAATTTCTAATACAAGTGAATATTGTCTATTTTATCTGCATAAATGAAATGATTTTCTGGCTTTTAGCATTTTTCTGTGAATTTATATTAATAGTTTTTAAAATGTTATCTAGCTTTTTATTTCTTGGATAACTCCAACTTGGTAATGTGTGTGTGTGTGTGTGTGTCTGTGTCTGTGTGTGTCTGTGTGTGTGCTTTAAAATATTCATTTTTATTTATTTATTTGGCTGTGATGGGTCTTCATTACAGCTGTGTGGGATCTTTCAGTCGTGGCATGTGGGATATTTAGCTGTGGCACGTGAACTCTTAGTTGCGGTATGCAGGGCCTACTTCCCTGAGCAGGGATCCAACTTGGGCCCCCTGAGCTGGCAGAATGGAGTCTTAGCCACTAACCCACTAGGGAAGTCCTTGTGTGTGTTAACTGAGACCTATAATTTTTCTTTTGAAATTTTCATTATTGGGTTTTGAAATCAAGATTATTATAACCTTATAAAACAAGTGAAGAGAGGAGTGGGTCATTTTTTTGTTTTCTGGAAGAATTTATGTGATGTTGGAATTATTTTCTCCTCAATATCCAGGAGAATTTGTTGTCAAACTGTAGACTTGAGTATTTTTGGTGAGTGAAGATGACGGTTTAATTTCTTCATTGGTTATAGGATCATACAGATTTTCTAGCTCTTTCATAAATCAGTTTTGTAAGAGAAAATTTTCTATAAATACACTCATTTCATCTACATTGTCCTAATCTAAAGTCTATAACATTCTGTGAACTATTTTATCTGTAAGTTGCTTGTTTTGATATAGAATTTTTCATAATTGTTTAGTTCTAAAATTTCCCGATACCCATTTTGATCACCTTGTGTTAATTAGAAGTATTTTCAGATTTCTAAAGATGAGTCTATTCATAATCTTCAAACTTAATTTTATTGTAGTTAGAGAATGTGACCCATATCATATCAAATAGTTCATATTTATTAAACCAGTTTTATAGTTTATTACATGGTTTCTATATGTTTATATAGTTGATACATATCATGTGTACTTATAAATTGTGTATTATCTCTAATTACATTGTGCTTTACATAACGCAATTAGTTCAAGCATGTTATTTGTTTTCTCAAATAACTCTATGCAACCCCATAGATGGCAGCCCGCCAGGCTCCCCTGTCCCTTGGATTCTTCAGGCAAGAACACTGGAGTGGGTTGCCATGTTTTTTTGATCAATTTGAGCTATCAGTTCCCATGCAAGATGTCTCAACATTGCCAACTATGATCTGTGACTCTCTCCTGCTAATTTTTACTATTTACATTTTGAATGGTTCAATTTAGTGCATAGGATAGTCTTATCATTAGGTAGTGAGACCCTGTAACTGAAATACTGCTTTTTACCTTAAGGTCTATTTTATCTGACATTATTATAATCACATTAAATTTTGTCCACTATTTTATTGTTAAAAATGTTTGTTTATATTTTAGATTCCTGGTATATATTGATTAATTTATGCCATCTTATAATTAATCTGTATCTTTTTGAACTTTATACAAGGACTTTAGCTTGCTTAAACTCTAATCATGCTCTTTCTGACTTACTCACTGTTTTAGTTTTATCTTGTTTTTTTTTGTCCCAACTTCTTTGTGCTGAACACACCCTCAGGTAACCCCCTATGAGTCATGGCTTTGGATAATTCTCTCCCCTTGAGCGTGGGCAGAATTGTGCCTTGCTTCTAACTGATAGAATATTGTAAAAATAATGGGATGTCACTCCCTTAATAAGATTACATTCTATGGCAAAGGTGATGAGGATGTTACTGTGTTATGTTATACAGTCTGGTGAGAGATTCTCCTTACTAGCTTGAAAAAATTCGCAGCCCTATTTTGAGAGGGTGTATGAAATGGGAAGGCCTCTAGGAACTAAGGGTGGTCCCTAGCTGGCAGCCAGTAAAAGGTCTGGGCCTTCAGTAATAGAGCCTCAGGGAAATTATTCTGCTAAAAATGTGGATGAGCTTGAAGTGAATCATTCTGCTGTGGGCCCTCCAGATGAGTTCACAGGTTTGTTTATGCCTTGATTTCAGCCCTGTGACACCCAGATCAGAGAACCTGTTAAACGGGGTCCCAATTCAAGATCCCGTATGTGTGGTCTTAAGCCACTGAATTTGAGGCATATGTCATTACTCAGTAACAGAAAATGAATACACTCTCAAATTAGACTTTACTGTTTTATAGAGTTAGTACTTGTTTGTGTGCATGTATAGTCACTTCAGTCATTCTGATTCTTTGCGACCCTATGGGCTGTAGCCCACCAGGCTCCTCTCTCTATGGGATTCTCCAGGCAAGAATACTGGAGTGGGTTGCCATTTTCTCCTGCAGATCTTCCTGACCCTGTGTCTCCTGCATTGGCAGACAGGTTCTTAACCACTAGTGTCACGTGGGAAGCCTAGATTCGCTTATATTTACCACTTTATTTGCTAGCTTTTCTTCTTAAAGTCAGTACCTTTTTCTGAAATCATTTTCCTTTCCCTTGAAGTGTGTATTTTAGAATATTCAATAGGGAGGAACTGCTTGTAGGAAATTTTTTGATTAGTTATATCTCGAAGTTTTATTCGACTACCATACAATTCTAAGTCTATAGCTTAGAATTGTAAGTTTTTCATAAATTTGATATTATCCCACAGTTTGGGGGCTTCCATTGTTGTCATTTAGAATTCAGTTATCATTCTAATTTTTTTGTTATATATAATGTTTTTCTCTCTGGGTTTTTAAGGTTCTGTGGCATTTGTATTCTGCTGCTGCTGCTGCTAAGTTGCTTCAGTCATGTCCGACTCTATGCTACCCCATAGACGGCAGCCCACCAGGCTCCCCTGTCCCTTGGATTCTCCAGGCAAAACACTGGAGTGGGTTGCTATTTCCTTCTCCAATGCATGAAAGTGAAAAGTGAAAAGTGAAAGTGAAGTCGCTCAGTTGTGTCTGACCCTCAGTGACCCCATGGACTGCAGCCTTCCAGACTCCTCCATCCATGGAAATTTCCAGGCAAGAGTACTGGAGTGGGGTGCCATTGCCTTCTCCAATGCATGAAAGTGAAAAGCGAAAGTGAAGTCACTCAGTCATGTCTGACCCTCAGCGACCCCAAGAACTGCAGCCTTCCAGGCTCCTCCATCCATGGGATTCTCCAGGCAAGAGTATTCTACAGCTTGGTTAAGGTTGGGATTATTTTGCTCCCTGAATCTGAGGATTCCTGTCATCTGGAATTTCTCTGCTATTTTGCCCTCCAAAATAATTTCTCTAATTTTATGCTATTTCTTTTTGGGATTCTGATTTGACTTGTGTTTCCTGTATCATGTATGCCTCTTAATTGATCTTATATTCCATCGGTCTGTCTGTGCTTTCTTGGGACTAATTGCTTTATGTCGCTATTTCTAGTTTAGTCATTTTTCAGTCATGTCTAGTAGGCTAAATAGACAGTTATTATTTTTATTAATTCCCAATTTTATGTCTGTATGTCCAATTTATTTTTTATTCAAAATGATATTATCTTTATAGTCACTTCTTCCTTGTTCATACATTTGATTTTTTGTGTGTTTTACTTTAAGTGATTACATACTAATTTCATGCCATGAACATGACAGCTGTAATATCACAACTCTTTCTTGGTTGAATTTTGTGTTTATCTTTTCTGCTGACATTTACTCCTACTCCTCCTTTCCTAGTTTACTTTGTACTTAAGCTCTGTGGTGACCTGGGAACTTGACATATGGAAAAATTGAGGCTTGATTTGATGGTTGATTTGTCTAGAGAAAGTTATCATTTGCTTTTGACACGAACTTAGGGAAGCTTTAAGACAGGGATTGCCTTTCCAGACTACACAGGCAGGGAGATATGACACCCTAGACTGTATGAGGACTAGCCAGGGCTTGTGAACCCAGAGATATTTTGTTTGTTTCTCCATTCAAGGTAGATTTAATTTATTTGGGCTTTTTTTTTTTTTTCTAATTTACACTTTCACTGAAGATGCACAGACCCCAGAACGGAATTCCGGCTCTCCTGCAGATCTGATTTTGTCAAGGTCAAAATTTCTAGGTTTCTGAAATTAACAGATGGTTTTGGTGCTTATAACTCTTTGAGTTGATTCTTCCCAGAACTTTTGGCCTCTTATGACTTAGGTAGTTTCTTTTACTCTTTCCAACTTGGCCATGCATTAAAATATGTTTTTAATTTTGTATCTACTACTTTTGGGAGCTAGGATAAGCGGCAGGATCATTTTTCAGGATATTTACTCTGCCAATATTGTTGGAAAAGGAAGTTTCTGTCTACTCTTCACCTTCCTGTAACCAAGGTTTGCCCTTAGCATTTTGTAGAATCTGCCTTGTTCAGGTCATCAATGACATCGTAAGTCCTAAATAAAATAAAGGCATCAGACCTTTTCTCACTTTGCAGTCTTATAAACTGTTGTTCACTTTCTCCATGAATTTCTCTTCTTCCATGTGTTATCTGATGCCTTTCCCATATTCCATAGGCATGCACACTGATATACCACACTAATTTGAAATTTGCCAGTATCAACTCCTAGGATGATATTTTCACACTATTTTCCTAATAATGTCTGCTAAGACATATTCCACCCCAAGCACAGTTTCCTAACCCTCTTTCTGTTCAGCAGGCTATTGGCCATGCATCTCAATGCCTCTCTTTCTTATTGCATGAGTGGCTTATCTCTCAAGCCTGCTCTGCTGTTCATCTAATCTAAAAATGCACCAGCCCATATGAGAAGTTGCTTGGTACTTAAAATCCTATCACTTCCTGATTTTATTGTACCCTTCATGGTTGATTGATTTGCTGTGAATTACCAGTGAATAAACGGCTAGGTGCTGGTTTTAGTGGCAACTATCCAATTCTACAGTAGCGATAAAAGTCAACTTCAATAAAGCTCTTGTTGGAATGACTGGGGTGGAAGTTCCAGAGTTATAAGTCACTTCACCACCAGAACATCAGCTTGAGGTCTGGTTTTCAGCTGTGTCCCTGAGGCAGGATGCGGGAACATCCGTGACTCTAGAAATGGCTAGCAGAGGAGGTAGCTTGGGGCCACTCTGAACACTCCTATGATACCTACCTCTCCATGTTTTGTAGTAAAGTATCTTTTTATATAAAATTTGTAAATTATGCTCATCAAAGGAAATTTGATTGGAAATGTTATAGAGGGAATTTCACTGAATATCAGATGGTAAGATCTGGACTTACAGCTTTCGCAGTTGGCAAGAAACTGGGATGAAGACTGTGCTGAGGAAAGCCCCCATCTGCACCAGCAGCAGACCTATCTGGTCCAGTTTCCCCTTCTGCTCCAGCTCCGGAGTTGCAGGCTCCTTCCCTGACCCCTCATTCACTCTGTCCTCTAAATAGTCCTCTTCCTGCTGCCTGTGTGTTCCCAGTCATCCCTTCTCACTCCACCTAAGCTCCTTATGTGCAGTTCTTGACACCAGACTTACCCTCATGATTCCCATGCATGTGCTGTTAGCTCTGATGGCCATCTGAGTTTAAGGTACAATTTCAAATTCTTTCTGGTTATTTTGTTCAACATGGACTATAGCCTGCCAGGCTACTCTGTCCATGGAACTCTCCAGGCAGGAATACTGGAGGGGGTAGCCATTTCCTTCTCCAGGAGATCTTTCTGACCCAGGGATTGAACCCTGGTCTCCCCCATTGTAGGCAGATTCCTCACTGTCTGAACCACCATGGAAGCCCAAAATTCAACATGACTGAAACTGAACTTTCTCCCTACTTGTCAGCTGTCAGTTCTTATATCAGCACTGAATAAAATCTCTTAGTACTGCATTCTTTTCAAATTGCTCCATGAAATTAAAGAAAGCCTAA
The DNA here is from genome assembly GCF_016772045.2 of Ovis aries. Taxonomy (NCBI): domain Eukaryota; kingdom Metazoa; phylum Chordata; class Mammalia; order Artiodactyla; family Bovidae; genus Ovis; species Ovis aries. The sequence continues at coordinate 26,908,150 of NC_056057.1, read as the reverse complement.
ATATAGCCAAGAAATAAACCATCTTGCTTAATCATTAGCTGTAATTTTACCTACAACTCTAGTTGTTTTTGATGCAAGGTGTTCTATTGTTCACCTCTAAGTAAAGAAGTTAAGCATGCTTTGTACTTTCTAATTTCCTCTTAACCTTGAAGATTTACTCTCACCTCTAGGTTTACAGCTAAGTTCCTCATGGCTGATACTGCTGAAACTTCATTTAATAAAATGTTAATGTTTGTATAAAAGAAATTATCTCACTGAAATTGCTTCATTGAAAAAAAAAGATTTAATGATAAAGACAGAAGCCAATATTAAATTTCTAAGTAATTGTAGACAACAGACAGGAAGAAAATAACCCCAAACCATTGGCTTCCCACGACTCTAAACCCAACATCTCTCACTTCCTGCTTGAAGCAAAAGAAAGCAGAGGGACTTCATTCCATGTGTTGCCATGGTAAATATGAGGTGTCATGATTTCTAAATCAATAAAGATGGTTCTGCTGCTCCTTTGGCAGCTGCTTGAGCCAGCCGCTTCCTCTTCCCAACTCCAGTCGACAGTTCTCACATCTTCTGAGAAAATAAGTGGATGATATTTCCGCGAGCCTCTGCTGCTGAGGTTGCCCACATTCAGGTAAAAGCACAGGAAATGGCTAAACCACTAAAAAGCCATTCCTGAAAAACAGAAGTAGAAAAAAGAATTTTCACATAAAAAAGAGAAGTTGAGGTGTTGTGGGGGAGGGGGTGAGGAGACAACTTAGTGAACATCCTCTCAAGATAAAATGAAATAGAATTGAAGTGTCTGCTGCTGTATTGGCAGAAGCCAAGACCCGTCTTTTTATAGCCACTCAGAGCGTCTTCAGGATTTCCAAGTGTTTAGATATCTTCAGCTTCAGCACCTGGGGCAACAGGAAGGGTGTAGACAACCCTGTTAGCTGTGCCCTTTGGAAAAGAAACTGGGTGAGCTCTTCAGCGCTGCTTATCATTTCCCTTTTGTGAAGATAGGAAGAATTTAGTGACCTTTCCATGTAGCTTTATTTGAATTCCATGTGAGAGCAAAAGAACATGATCACATTTCTTTTACATTTATTAGGTTTTTAAGGTCTGCTTTTGGATTCCCTGGTGGCTCAGTGGTAAAGTATCTGCCTGCCAATACAGGAGACATAGGTTCAGTCCCTGGGTCGGGAAGATCCCCTGGAGAAGGAAATGGCAATCCACTCTGGTATTCTTGCCTGGGCAATCCCATGGACAGAAGAGCCTGGTGGGTTATGGTCCATGGGGTTTTAGAGAGTCTGAGGCAACTTAGTGATTAAACAACAACACAAAGTCTGCCTTATGAGAAAATGAGTCAAGAAGAAAATAGTGCATATGCTTCAGGAAAAAAAAAAATAGTCCTAGTCTCACAATTGACTGCTGCGATGAAGGTTGAGTTTGGCATTCAGCTTACTGGGTCTTACTTCTTTGTGTCTTAAGTTTTATTGTGTAGATGTTGAGTAATAGGTGAGAGAAAGAGAGAGAGAGGATATGAATTCACAGTATTCATTGTAGCTTGATTTGATTTGGACTGGAAAGGATAGAGGGTTGCTACAAAGAAAACCGGAAGATTTAGAATAGCTGCCTTGGTGCAGAGAGAGAAGATAGGAGCCATTTGGGACTGGATTAAGGAAGAGTTTGGGTCAAACTGAGGCAAGGGACTGCAGCTGTCTTTCTGCAAGTGAGACAATTATAGGAGTGACAATGGGAAAAGAGAACTGAAAAATATTTTTCTGCCTCATGATTGAATGTCTCTTGGGTGCTTTTCAAGATGGTTCCATAGAGAATTAAGCTGCTTTTTAGCTGTGGTTTGTTGGTGCCCCTTGGATCGCAGTGGGATCCTGAGTTGGGCTGTAAGGAGGAAGCAAAAATTTCTAGCTGTTCACGTAACTTGAATCCACCCCACCACAACAGGCTTTACATTCTCCTTAAGAAGAACCTACCTGGGTGCGACAGCAGCATTTGTACTGGTCCCACCAGTACAGAGTTAAATAATTTAATTCTTTGATCACAATAGTTTGTTACCTTCAGTTTAGTTCAGTCAGTTGAGTCACTCAGTCGTGTCTGACTCTTTGCGACCCCATGAATTGCAGCACGCCAGGCCTCCCTGTCCATCACCACCTCCCAGAGTTTACTCAGACTCACGTCCATTGAGTCCGTGATGCCATCCAGCCATCTCATCCTCGGTCGTCCCCTTCTCCTCCTGCCCCCAGTCCCTCCCAGCATCAGAGTCTTTTCCCCGTGGGACCACGTGATTTCCCCGTGGGGCCCACGTGATTTCCCCTGGGGGCCCACGTGATTTCCCCGTGGGGCCCCACATGAGGTGGCCAAAGTACTGGAGTTTCAGCTTTAGCGTCACTCCTTCCAAAGAAATCCCAGGGTTGATCTCCTTCAGAATGGAGTGGTTGGATCTCCTTGCAGTCCAAGGGACTCTCAAGAGTCTTCTCCAACACCACAGTTCAAAAGCATCAATTCTTCGGCACTCAGCCTTCTTCACATTCCAACTCTCACATCCGTACATGACCACAGGGAAAACCATAGCCTTGACTAGATGGACCTTAGTCGGCAAAGTAATGTCTCTGCTTTTGAATATACTATCTAGGTTGCTCATAACTTTTCCAAGGAGTAAGCGTCTTTTAACTTCATGGCTGCAGTCACCATCTGCAGTGATTTTGGAGCCCCTCCAAAATAAAGTCTGACACTGTTTCCACATCTATTTCCCGTGAAGTGATGGGACCAGATGCCATGATCTTCGTTTTCTGAATGTTGAGCTTTAAGCCAACTTTTTCACTCTCCTCTTTCACTTTCATCAAGAGGCTTTTTAGCTCCTCTTCATTTTCTGCCATAAGGGTGGTGTCATCTGAGTATCTACAGTTATTGATATTTCTCCCGGCAATCTTGATTCCAGCTTGTGTTTCTTCCAGTCCAGTGTTTTTCATGATGTACTCTGCATAGAAGTTAAATAAGCAGGGTGACAATATACAGCCTTGACGTACTCCTTTTCCTATTTGCAGCCAGTCTGTTGTTCCATGTCCAGTTCTAACTATTGCTTCCTGACCTGCATACAGATTTCTCAAGAGGCAGGTTAGGTGGTCTGGTATTCCCATCTCTTTCAGAATTTTCCACAGTTTATTGTGATCCACAGTCAAAGGCTTTGGCATAGTCAATAAAGCAGAAATAGGTGTGACGCCTACCATCTTACTCGGGTTTCTCTTACCTTGGTCGTGGGGTATCTCTTCACGGCTGCTCCAGCAAAGAGAGCCGCTGCTCCTTACCTTGGATGAGGGGTATCTCCTTACCGCCGCCGTTCCTGACCTTCAACGTGGGAGAGCTCCTCTAGGCCCTCCTGTGCCTGCGCAGCCACCGCTCCTCAGTTTGTTTGTTACCTTAGTCCTTGTTATACTAGTATTTATTATTACTGGGTGGGTGTAATGAGTAAGGAGTTGTGTTAAGTGCTATGCATGAGATAGTTTGGTTAATCCCTCTAAGAACTCTAGGAGGTCAGTGCTATTTTTATCCTTATTTAAGGGCTGAAGACACTGAGACACAGATTTAACAATTTGCTGAATGGAAGCTGTCTGACCTCCAAGCCTAAGATTTTAAGCTCTGCCTCAAAGGATCTGTTTGACTTACATTAATCTGAAAATGGAACCACTGAGACAATTTCATATTTAGAGTTTAAAAATACATACTTAGATTTTTAAATGCAGAGGCAGTGGTAATATACCCCTAAGTCCTGTCTTTGAGTTGACTGGACTAATCTTCCACTGGGAGAATGATATTGCTGTCCTTTGCAGAGAAAGTGACACCTGGATTCTGTCACTAGAGCTTCCTCCTCAAGAGAGGGATTTGAAGTTGAAAAATGTTTCCTTTTCCTTAAAGCTATTTCACACACGCTTACAGTTAAGTGGGAAGATTTTATGCTGTGACATTGACTTGTTTTCTTCTTTTCTCAAATCTAAGAGATCCTAGAGACAAGCAAAACAGGATCTGCCACCAGGATAGACTCCTTGTCATTCATCATCTTTGAATATCACACATCATGAAATGTGACATCAGTTACCCTCAAGAAACAAAGAAATGGACCAAGAAGACGGAGGGAGTTCTATTTCTAGCTTCTCATTCCAGTTTCAAAACTTGACTTTTGTAGATTTGCAGGTGGACTTTGCAAACAATATCATGTTCTTCCAGATGGCTAAGAAAATGAATGAATATGTGAAAGAAAAAGGGCATTTTTTTCTTTAGATCTTGACATTACAGCGACTGTCTTTTTAATCATGTGCACACGTGCGTGCACACACACACACACACACACACACATCTTCCAGCTTGTACTCTGAGTCTCCACAGTGGTATGTATACCACACACATACACATGTACACATACACAAAACACTTATACATATCAAAACATTTTGATGTTTAAGTCACAATTCTTTTTAAGACTAAAGCTTTAGACAACACTATTGATGACTTCCAAACTGCAAGCTTCTAGCAGTTGAAGAATGTAGAGTTCTGGAAAGTCCCTAATGGACGCCACCTCACAGATAAAAACTTGTACTTTGAACATCTGCCTCTCAAAACATACTCCCTCATACATTATTCACATGGGTTATCTGACGCGTGTAATGAGAAGAAATAGTAATGTGACATGATTAACCTTAGAAAGGTGAAAATGACAAATGGCTGCCCCCAAATATATTCACCTACATGCAGGATGTGTTCCTTTATGAAAAGCATTCTGAGAGGAAGTGAATAATTGTACCTTGAATTGGATATGTGAATATACAACACACAAATACAAATAATGCACTAAGGTAAGTCTATCCTGCTTTCAGAAAATTACAGATTTTTTTTTTAAAAAGGAGAAAATTCTGGAAACTAAACCCTAAAGTTCTTTTTCTACCTTTCCTCTCTTTTAAGTGCTTTTTGACATGATTATTTGTAATTTTGAAATTACAAAATTCAAATTGTGTTCAAACACAAAGGTGTTTTCTTTAAGGACTTTGGAAGTGTTTTAATATCCTGACTGCAGAAAATGCATATCACATCCATATACACGTACACACACAAATGCACACACGCACACACACATGCCGCACCCATGTATACATGTTCACAGAGAAACACACACATGCACACACAAATGCGTGGGGGTGTGCATGTGCATGTCCGTGCACACACACCTCTTCCAGCTTTGACTCTGTCTCCCTCCTTTCACTATGTACCTATCAACAGCCAGAATAATTTCTGGACAAGCTGTGTCTTGTCTCTCTTGTGCTCTCTGTGGCTTCCAGTTTTAATCAGGATAAAAGACAAAGCCTTGTCTCCGGCTGTCAAGGTCTGGTGTGATTTGACTTTTAACTCTTCAGCTCTTGCTGTTCTGTCCAACCCTTTGTTTGTGATCGCCTGCCACTGGGGTCTCATTGCTGTTTTTCCCACAAGCCAAGCTCATTTCCATCCCTGAGCTGTTGGTCAGCCTGAAATGTTCTCTTCTTAAGGCTGGCTCCTCACTTTTCCTAGTTACTCCCTCCCTAAGAAAAGCTATTCCTTATCATCCAACTTGAAGTCAGTCTCTCCCATGATACTGTTCTCTGCTCATTTCTGCATATACTTGTTAAAGTCAGGCTCTTCTGCTACACTGTCAGTTAAAAGAAAGGCAGGAACAATATCCGCTTATTTTTCCATTATATATTCAGAACCTAGCACATTGATACACAGGTGTGGGCACATGTATTTATATAATTAAACCATCAACTTCCTTTCAAATAAAAATTGTTTTACACTAAGTCACATGACTTAGTGACTAAGCAACAACAAAGCCTACTTTTCAGGCTAATGGTGCAACTATTAAGAAAGAGAAACTAATATTTGCTTATAAAAATGTACAGATAAATTGATACAGTGTACAAACTTTAGAACAACATATGAACAATCTTAAGGCAAGCTTTGGACCACTGTTTGTTAAGCTACATTTGGTGATAGAAAACTTTTATTATCTTTCTTTAGATGGTTGAAGAAAAATCCAAATTATTGCTCAAATATGTGTATGTATTTCAGTTTTTAAAATTCAGACCCATATTAATCTTGTAGCTGGGCAAACAAAAGAAAAACCAAGTTTCTAACTCTAGCATAATATATTTTCAAAAATAAACAAGTAAACAAATAAAAGACAAACCAATAGTCACTGTATTGGATCTATAAGCAACACATTTCAGATGTGTTACCAAAAAATTTATTATAAAACTTGTATAATCCCAGGTAAATTATACTTAGGAAGAAGTTTGTCAGTTGAGGAACATACCTCACAATTTTGGCTTGGAACAATACTTTTCAAATGTTACTGATTGCTTCTTTTTTTAACCCAAGGGCATAGAAATGTGAATTGGTTCTTTGAATTTATATTTTTTTTAAAAAGTGGAAAGCAAAATAGGAATTGGATGCTTTTGTGCTTATGTAACAGAAAAATCTGGCTGAAGTGCTTTGGCAAGTATGCAGTGCATCATATAGTATCATAACTTATGGTGTTTGGAAGAAAAATAAAAGCTGCTAAGATATTGTGGTTTTGAACTTGGCAAAAGGGTTGTAGAATGAAATTGGCCCATCCACTTTCATAAGAACTTTCACGGTGGATAACAGACTCTCCAAGCATTACATATAATGAAGTAATAAGCAACTTACTATGTTGAATCCTACTATAACCTTTTAAGTTTTCACATATTAAGAGGGTCTTAAAGGGAGGTTATTTTCTAGAGAAGGGTCCCTGGAACATCAATAGATGAACCTTTTAAATATAGTTTAAGAAGATCATACTTTATGTTATATTAAGGAGAAACTGCAATATATCAGTGTTGTAATTTAACATCAAAATAGTAGAAACATTGACAGATTTTCTTTTCCTGGGCTCCAAAATCACTGTGGACAGTGACTGCAGCCATGTAATTAAAAGGTGGTTGCTCCTTGGAAGAAGAGGTGTGATAAATCTGGACAGCTTATTAAAAAGCAGACACATCATTTGCCAACAAATGCCCATATAGTCAAAGCTATGGTTTTTTCAGTAGTCATGTATGGATGTGAGAGTTGGGCCATAAGAAAGGCAAAGTGCTGAAGAATCCATGCTTTCAAATTGGGATGCTGGAGAAGATTCTTGAGAGTCCCTTGGACAGCACAGAGATCAAACCAGTCAGTCCTAAAGGAAATCAACCCTAAATATTCACTGGAAGGATTGATGCTGAAGCTGAAGCTCCCCAATAATTTGACTACCTGATGCAAAGAGCCAACTCATTGGAACAGACCTTGCTGTTAGGAAAGATGAGGGCAGGAGAAGGGGGCAACAGAGGATGAGATGCTTGGATGGCATCACAACTCAGTGGGCATGAGTTTAACCAAGAGATAGTGGAGGATGGGGAAGCCTTATGTGCTGCAGTCCTTGAGGTAGCATAGAGTCGGACATGATTTAGCAACTGAACAACAACAACCACATTTAGTGAATACCTCCTGTGTGCTGGTATCTATAGATGATACAAATATTAGTATGAGAAGACAGATTCTTCTTTGAAGAATTTGTTTTGTGCTCTCCCATGTAGACATATGGGCCTCCCAGGTGGCTCAGTAGTAAAGAATCCACTTGCCAATGCAGGAGACACAGGAGATGTGGGTTTGATTCCTGGGTTGGGAGGATCCCTTGGAGGAAGATATGGCAACCGACTCCAGTGTTCTTTTGGGGAAAATTGTATGGACAGGGGAGCCTCATTGGCTGCAGTCCGTGAGGTCAAAAAGACTTGGACATGACTGAGCATGCACACATATAGTCATAATAGGTCTATATGCAAAATAATATAAGTTTGTAAGAGGTGAAATACTTGGATGTTTCAGGTAGTGGGTCAGGAAAAGGCTCTGCTGGTGTCACTCTCTAGTCACTAGGGGAGAGCTGACTATTGCCGTTTTCACAATCAACAGCAAAACATGAATCAATAAGTAAAACCACTTTCTCCAAAGACAGAAGAAGAATATGTGAATGAGCATAGGGTAAAGAAAAGCAAATCCTTAAATATGCTTATTTAAGATATTACAATAGTGAGTGGAGCATTCATTCATTTCATGGGAGGATAGAAGAGTTTAATTTCCCTCTTTGTGGTGCTTTTTTTTTTTTTTTCCCGCATGAGTGCTGATATAGCTGATGTGATCTTTATGGGATTGTCCAGGGTTCTGAAGCAGTATCTGTTTTAGGACTTTTTGTAAAAAGAGGCACCTCTTATTCTTGGTATTGTATTGATAATAAAAGGATAAGGGCAGTAGGTGAATTATAAGCGACCCAGCTCTGTGCACTAGAGTAAGAGAAAGCTGAAGATTTGTTCCTAGTCCTTGTTTGGAATTCAGGAACCTGTCACATTTTTTCTGGAGTGAATCCCATGAAAATAACCCTCAGAAATAAGCAGAGGTGTTGTCATAGGCCCCTGGCAGCTCATAAAGGATTTTAGGGTTTGGCTTCCCAGCTGTTTCTCCTTTACAAGCTTTATGAAAAATCTTTTGAAGTTAACGTTGAAAGTCACAAAGGATTTCAAATGGAAAGAAAAAAAAGGAAGAACATTCTAGAAAAAGGAAATAGTGCATATGCAGCTATGCAGAAGAATGGGTGCAGGTTGGGAACAGAGGTAGCAGAGCTGGGAAAAAGATGTGAGCACTGAAGAATTGATGCATCTGAACTCTGGTGTTGGAGAAAACTCTTGAGAGTCCCTTGGACTGCAAGGAGATCCAACCAGTCCCCCCTAAAGGAGATCAGTCCTGGGTGTTCATTGGAAGGACTGATGCTGAAGCTGAAACTCCAATACTTTGGCCACCTCATGTGAAGAGTTGACTCATTGGAAAAGACCCTGATGCTCGGGGGGCTTGGGGGCAGGAGGAGAAGGGGACGACAGAGGATGAGATGGCTGGATGGCATCACCTACTGGATGGACATGAGTTTGAGTGAACTCCGGGAGTTGGTGATGGACGGGGAGGCCTGGCGTGTTGTGATTCATGGGGTCACAAAGAGTCAGACACGACCGAGTGACTGAGCTGAACTGAACTGAAGCATTTCAGAGAGACAATGCTGGAAAGAAAGGTAGGGGTCATACTGAAAGCCAGGATGAAATTAGCAAAAGTTAGTATGTCTCCAAAATTTCTGCTTGAATATATGCTGCTAAATCATTTCAGTTTTGTCCGACTCTGTGCAACCCCATAGACGGCAGCCCACCAGGCTCCTCTGTCCCTGGGATTCTCCAGGCAAGAACACTGGAGTGGGTTGCCATTGCCTTCTCCAGTGCATGCATGCTTGAACATATGACCAACATACTTTTCATATGTTCTCTAGGAAGGGGCCTTTTTCCCCTTTCCATATCTGTCCCTCGAATCTATTCTGTAGACTTCACCCTCTCATTCCTGAATGGAATCTTGTGTAAACCTGGTAACTTACCCAGGTAATAAATAATTAGTTTCATTTTCCAAGTATTGAAATGACTTGTTCAGTGTAATATCAAGACCAAAGCTGTCATCCAAAATACAACTTCTGTTCTTTATTGAGCTGGAAATATTTTTTTAATATACACTTATTTATTTTTATTCAGGTTTTGATTTGAGGATTATTAAGGTCTAACATATGTACAACACATTTCATTGTGTTTCACTGGTTAGCGAGTTTTATCAGATTTTATTTTATCCTGTAATAGCACCGTGATCAGGATTAGAGAACATTTACACTCTAACAGAGCTTATTCTCAGTTCCTTGCAGTCTCCCCATCTCCCAGTCCTCGCCAGTCATTCATATGATTTCTGTCCCTATACTTTTGCCTTTTCTAAAATGTCATATAAATGAAATCATTTTTTTTTTGGTTGGGATTTTTTTATCTATCATAATTCTTTGTGTATTCATCCAAGTTGTTCATATATCAGTACATTCTTTCTGCTGCTGAATAGTATGCCATCTTATGATATACCTCAATTAGTTATCCATGGAGCACTGTTGAATATTTGTGTCCAGTTTTCATCTGTTATGAAATACAGATGCTATATAAAATTCTTTATAGAGAAATACGTGTTCTCTTGGTTTAATACCTAGAAATGAAACTACTGGGATATATGATATGCACGTATGCATGCTAAGTTGCTTCAGTCATGCCCGACTCTGTGCGACCTTGTGGACAAACAACCCACCAGGCTCCACCATCCACAGGATTCTCCAGGCAAGAATACTGGAGTGGGTTGCCAGTTCCTTCTCCAGGATATATGATAAGCATGTACTTAATTTTGTATAAGAAACTGCCAAAATATTTTCCAAAGTGGCTTTACCATTTTGGACTCCTATTAGCAATGTATGAGAATTGTCCATTGTAGCAATTATAGTGGGTATGTTCTAAATAATGTTTGAAGTTATCTTTTCTAATGGCATCCTTGCCTAGTTTTTGGTATAAAGGGAATTCTGGCCTCATAAAATGACTGAGGAGGAATTCCTTATCTTACATTTTCTGGAAGAGTCTACTTTGTCCGAAAGTGTTTATTAGAATTCACTGGTGAAGCCATCTGAGCCTGGCTTTTTTTCCCCAGGAAAACCTTTTTCTCCTTTTTGGTTTATCAATGTATGGCTGGTGTACAGCGCTGTATAAATTGAAGATGTGCAGCATAATAATTTGAGTTACATATATTACAAAATGATTACAAAAAAGTTTATTTTATCATCATATACAGATACCAAAATAAAAGAATTTTTTTCCTTTTCTGATGAGAACTTTCCAGATCTACTCTCTTAGAAACTTTCAAATAGATCTTCCAGCAGTGGTTGCTATAGTCATCCTGCTGTACGTCCTCAATACTGATTTACCTTCTAACAGGAAATTTGTAATTTTTGACCAGCTTCATCCAAGTTTCCATGAGTTGGGAATCTTGCTTTGGGAATAGGGAGTAGTTGTTGCTTTTCTGCCTTGAAACGCACCTCCTCCCTTAATTTTAGATGCATTTTCTTGTGATTGAAGAAAGGCAGAGAAAAGAGGGATGTAATTTCTTGATTGATATAGTTAATAGGGCACTAGTATGTGACAAAGGATGAGATGACTACATAGGATCACCAACTCAATGGACATGAATTTGAGCAAACTCTGTGAGATGGTGAAGGACAGGGAACCCTGGCATGCTGCAGTCTATGGGGTTGCAACGAGCTGGACACAGCTTAGCAACTGAACAACAACAATAACCCTCTAGTTGTGGCAGATGACAAAAGCTGACTCTCTTGAAGGTGACTTTGCAGAGTTCCTTGAACCCTGTGCCCCCTTCACTTCCCAGACCTCCCACTGTCCCTGCCTGGAGTCCACTCAGTTTCAGTAATGGGTATTTCTGTAATCACAGCCAAAAGCCCTCTTCCTTTTTAAGAGAGCTTGCAGCCAGCTCCCCACCTAGCCCATGGGAAATGTGCACCCTTTATTTACCATTGGTCAAAGAAGAGCCCTTTATTTATTCCCTTTGCCTTCTCAGAATGCTGCCAGTTTATTGCTCTGGATTTACAATTTTTAGACCATTCCCAGCCCTACACTCCAAAGAAATATGACAAATTCTTCCAGTGGTTCTTTCAAAACTCTCTTCATTGATTTGACACAAATAGGAAGACTTCCCTTCTCCTACCCCATGGGAGAAATACTTAACGCATTTACTCGTTGCTTCAAAGTTATTACTACCTTCTTCCCCATGAAAGGATTTATTCTATATAACTGGTTGCAGGTGATTGGTTGGACAGTTTAGCTTGTGCACCTCCATTTAGGATCTTGGGCTTCTTGGAACTTTACTCATTTTAGGGACTTCTGCCAAAATTTGGCAGCAAAGAAGGTCTAATTTAACATCCTATTCCATGCATAAACAGGAGACTCAGTGTTATGCATGACATATCTAAAGGTCTGGAGTGGGCTGCCATTTCCTTCTCCAGGGGATCATCCCAACCCGGGCCTCCTGCATTGCAGACAGACGCTTTGCCATCTGAGCCACCAGGGAAGCTCATCTAAAGGTCTACTTGTGAGTGATTTATACCATTCTCCTTCATTATTAAAGTTAACCAGATCTGTCTGGATATCTAATTTAAAATCCTGATTGAGAGTTATAAATCTATTCTCTCCTACATTCTTAGAAGTTTATGTATCACTTCAACCTCAGGCTGAAAATATTTTAGAATTTTTTTCTGTGTTTGTTTTTTGATGATTACTGAGGTTTTTCCTTTGTTTGTTTACTGAGAATTATGAAACAATTGTTCGCAAAATATTTTGCCTTGTATGGCTTTTTACAGCAAAAAAAACAAACAAAAAAAAAAAAACACAATAGGTAGACTATTTGGAGAAGACCTGGTAAGAATACTTAAGAACTTAAAATTAGTGATCAGAAGTTTCTCGTGTATATATGAGATTTGTATAAAATTATTTTTAATGGCTTTAGAACTTATATGCAAAGAAGTATTGCATCTTGAAAGTAATCACTATAGACAGATGCTGTCATTTCTCAAAGTATTTAAACACAGTCTTACTGCTTCATAGTCATATCTAATATAAATATGTGATACCAGTAAATAGCACACATACTGCTACAAGTATTCATAACAATCACAGGATTTAAACTAGACACAGTAGTTTAAAATTCTTCTGGACTCCAATAGAATATTGTTAAACTTTAGTGTAAAGTGAAAGTGTCAGTCACTCAGTTGTATTTGACTCTCTCCTCTCTCTGTGGAATCCTCCACACAAGAATACTGGAGTGGATTGCCATTCCCTTCTCCAGGGGATCTTCCTGACCCAGGGATCAAACCTGGATCTCCTGCATTACAGGCAGATTCTTTACCATCTGAATCACCAGGGATTTTAAAGTTCTTCTGTATTCCAAACAGAATATTATTAACCTTTAGCATAATAGCATTTGATATTTCAGTACTAGTCACATGTCCTTTATTTTGTAAAACTCAGTCCTTATTTTGCATGACTCTTGAGGCTACCCATGACTGAACTAGGTTATAGTCTAGACACTTATTTCCACACATAATAAGGAAACTCAGAAAATGACAACAAACCCCTGCCCATTAGCCACATACTTTTTTCTTACAAAAACATTAAAATGCTTCTTCAGGTATTTTAGTTTATCTCTTGAACGGAGAAGGCAATGGCACCCCACTCCAGTACTCTTGCCTGGAAAATCCCATGGATGGAGGAGCCTGGTAGGCTGCAGTCCATGGGGTCGCTAAGAGTTGGAAACGACTGGGTGACTTCACCATCACTTTTCACTTTCCTGCGTTGGAGAAGGAAATCGCAACCCAATCCAGTGTTCTTGCCTGGAGAATCCCACAGATGGGGGAGCCTGGTGGGCTGCTGTCTATGGGGTTGCGCTGAGTCAGACACGACTGAAACGACTTAGCAGTAGCAGCAGCTTGAAAGGGAAGAAATCTTCCATTTCTTCTTGGCTAAAATCTGTGACATTCAATAGGACACTGTACCAGCATCAACTCTTGGCTTGGTGACTTTAGTTTCTTCAAAATGTCTTAAAACTTAAGTCCCAGACCAACTGTAATTTTTTTTTGTTCTATTAATACTTGGATTTTGTAAGACTCTATTGATTTCTCCACAATGTACATATGCGACTTAAGACAGAGCTCTTGGTATTAACTACTTAGATATTTGGAGAAAATAAATGTTTTTCTTAAATTTTGATCATTTTCTCAATTGTACTGCCAAAGCAATAAATTGAATAGAAGTTGAACAAGAATTATTAAAGACCCAATTATATCTACATTTTTAAATTGAAAGAAAATAGACATGACTATTTCATAAGTTTCTAAAGAAGCAAGAGCTTCCTAGATTTAAAAAGAGTGGAAGAAATCACAATTGAAAAAGCAAAAGATAGAAATTCTAAACTTTATATTTCTGGAAATATATAGATAGCCACTCTATTAAACATAGACATAAGCTAAGTAATTCCAGTGGGAATATTATGTTACTTCTGTTTAGAACTGTTTATTCAGAATGATGAGAAAAATACTAAGATGTCTAATAAATTAACATTCAAAGAACCAGCATGGACTTCACAAAAGAGAAGATATTAAAAAAAGGGGGGGCAATTTGTATAAAAGTATCTCCACTCAGTGGAAGGGACATAAAAATACATGTAAAGATATGTTTCCCCATGAACTTAGCCAATTAAAGTTATAAAAAAATTCAGTGTTAGTGATATGTGGCTACTAGAGTACACTTTAGTGACTGTATCTGGGAACTATAATTTTTAAAAACTGTTTTGGAAAACAGCTTAGTAATGTGCATAGTTGTTGTTTAGCCACTAAGTTGCGTCTGACTCTTTTTGTGACCTCATGAACTGTAGCCCAACAGGCTCCTCTGTCCTTGGAATTCTCCAGGCAAGAACACTGAAGTGAGTAGCCATTCCCTTCTCCAGGGGATCTATTCAACCCAAGGATCGAACCTAGGTCTCCTGCATTATCAGGCAGATTCTTTACCACTGAGCTACAAGGAAAGCCCAATGTCCATTATTAGTCTTCAAATAATCATGTCTTTCAATCCAGTAATTCACAAGTCTTGGACACCAAATGATAGTTACAGTGCCATTTAAATGACAAAAATAAAAGCAATTTAAATGTCAGTATAAAGAAAATGGTCAAGTAAATTATGGCACAGTAGCATGATGGAATGCTTTGATTCTACATAAAAAGATACATAATTCTTAAAAATTACTCTGCTTGAAAAGCAGAGCTGTCTGCAGCCTGCCATTTTTCATATCCCCACTTAGTAGCTGTGTATCTGTGGGCAAGTGACATAGCCTCATAACACACAATGATTGTCTTAATTTTAAAAAGGGGGAATTATTGAAGCATTTGATTTAATAAAGAAAGGCATGATACCTGTGCTCTTGAAGTTAAAAATTCAACAGAGGACTGAAGACCAGAAAGAACTACTATTTTGGGCAAAAGATATTAATTACTAGCAGAAGGAAAGTAGGGGATTTATCCAGCTGAGGATGGATGAGATGCTTAGCAGGGAAGTAGAATTTAGTTAATACCTGACTGAATTAGATTAAATACATGGGAAGATCTACCCTTTTCAGACTGTGACAACAGGATAAAGGTAAGAATTGAAAGGAACAGTTGCCAACAAATCACTTGCACCATTTGGAACCTATGCTACCTGGACAAAAATTCAAAAGGTTGTTTGGCATCTACAGTGGAAGGTCTTAATTATCTTCTGAAAGCAATTGGGTGTATTCAGGTTTTTATTATCCACCATCTATTTAGAGGAGGCTATAAATGAAGTTTAACTCTCGCTGAAATATTACCTTCTACCTAAAAATATTAAACTATAAAGCAAACAATATTGCCACAGTCCTTAGATTCTTGAAAATGAATAAATTCTTTTTTTAAGCAGGAGAATATATAATTACATTTGTTTTCATTTATTTTTATCTGAGGTACAGATTTTTGTTTTCTTTTATCTTTTAATTGAAGGATAATTGCTATACAGAACTTTGCTGTTTTCTGTCAAACATCAACAAGAATCAGCCATAGGTATGCATTTGTCCCCTCCCCCTTGAACCTCCCTCCCATCTCCCTCCCACTGCCACCCTTCTAGGTTGATACAGAGCCCCTCTTTGAGTTTCCAGAGTCATACAGCAAATTCCCATTGGCTATCTATTTTGCATATGGTAATGTAAGTTTCCATGTTACTCTTTCCATACATCTCACCTTCTCTTCCCTCCCCTCCACCCCATGTCCGTAAGTCTGTTCTCTATTTCTCCACTGCTGCCCTGCAAATAAATTCACTGCTACTTCTCTTTCTAGATTCCATATATATGCGTTCAGTTCAGTTCAGTTCAGTCGCTCAGTCGTGTCCGACTCTTTGCGACCCCATGAATCGCAGCACACCAGGCCTCCCTGTCCATCACCAACTCCCGGAGTTCACTCACATTCACATCCATCGAGTCAGTGATGCCATCCAGCCATCTGATCCTTGGTCATCCCCTTCTCCTCCTGCCCCCGATCCCTCCCAGCATCAGTCTTTTCCAATGAGTCGACTCTTCGCATGAGGTGGCCAAAGTACTAGAGTCAGCTTTAGCATCATTCCTTCCAAAGAAATCCCAGGGCTGATCTCCTTCAGAATGGACTGGCTGGATATATGTGTTAGTATATGATATTATTTATTTATTTAAATATAAATTTATTTATTTTAATTGGAGGTTAATTACTTTACAGTATTGTTTTGGTTTTGCCATACATCAACATGAATCCATCACAGGTGTACACGTGTTCCCCATCCTGAACCACCCCCCCTCCTCCCTCCCTGTACCATCCCTCTGAGTCTTCTCAGTGCACCAGCCCAAGCATCACAGGTTCGATGCATGATAGTATATGATATTTATCTTTCTCTTTCTGACTTACTTCCCTCTGTATAATAGTCTCTAAGTTCATCTACCTCATTAGAACTGACTCAGATGTGTTCCTTTTTATGTCTGAGTAATATTCCATTGTATATATGTACCACAGCTTCTTTATCTGTTCATCTATGGACATCTAGGTTGCTTCCATGTACTAGCTATTGTAAATATAATGAACACTGGGGATACATGTGTCTTTTTCAATTTCGGTTTCCTCAGGGTATATGCCTCGGAGTGGGATTGCAGGAACATATGGTGGTTTTATTCCTAGTTGGTTTTTTTTTTTTTTTTCTTTTTAAGGACTCTCCATACTGTCTTCCATAGTGGCTGTATCAATTTACCTTCCCACCAACAGTGCAAGAGGGTTCCCTTTTCTCCATACCCTCTCCAGCATTTATTGTCTGTAGACTTTTTAATGATGACCATTCTGACTGGTGTGAGGTGATGCCTCACTGCAGTTTTGATTTGCATTTCTCTAATAATGAGCGATATTGAGCATCTTTTCATGTGTTTGTTAGCCATCTGTATTTCTTTGAAAAACTGTCCGTTTAGGTCTTTTTCCCACTTTCTGATTGGGTTGTTTGTTTCTTTGGGATTGAGTTGTATGAGATACTTGTATATTTTGGAAATTAATCTTTTGTCAATTGTTTCATCAAAATGAAAGAATTTCATAGTAACTTGCTCACATTAGTAACTAAGGTTCTCTGGTATCTGATTACACCTGACTTCCCCAACCTCTGCCCCTGGTGGCCTACCATCAATCTCCTGAACAAATAGTCCTTCCCACATTTCCAACTTTGGTCAAGAAATCCTTCTGTCCTCCTGCTTATCTTTTGGACTGCAATGCAGATTTAAATTTTTCTACACTCAGCCCATGTGTGCCAGGTCAGTCCTCTGTGTATCTCTGTGTTTTTCTCTCCGAAGACATGCTTAGTCTGTTGTGTACTGCCTTGAGATCCCTCAATATTCTTGCCATGAGTATATGTTTTGAGCCTGGTATTCATTTTGAGGAATTAAAAGTATGTTTGGGTTCAGGGTCAATTGTGATACTTCTTGGTGTCCCCCATGGACATCATATAGTCAGTGTTCAGCTCACTTTTTTCAGTGCTTATTTCTTTGACCTAATCAATATTACTAAGCAACACTCTGGATGTACAAGAAGAACTCACTTCGTGGGTCCCATTCTGTTTCTACTCAGGAAATAGACTTAATTTTCTCGTGAAATCCATGTAATGTTCAGTTGTTATTAGTGTTTGTGCAGTTCTTAAAAAACTTATAACAAGTTCTAGATACTTAGTCATTATTTCCAAATAACCGTAGTCAAACCAGGTTGGTTTCTAGTCTAAGGTTATCTCCTTGGATGATTTTTAGTTGTAAACGAAAATAATAAGATCTATATTTAGAACATTACTTGTTTTAAATGCACTGTGTAACATTTACAGTTTAAAGTAGCCCATTTGGAGTCAGTTGAGTTTGGCTTCAGTTTTGAAGCTAATAAAAAAAGATGTATAAAACCTAGAAAAGGTCCAGTTGATAGTGGGAGGATACTTAATTAAGACATGTCATGATAAATGCCCTGAGAAGTAATATTGAGATTTATAACTGATCACTTTTCCTTTTATCCTTGATACAAGCATGCACATGAAGTATTTGTAATTTCAACCTAGTTTCATATTAAAAATAGCACTGGCAAGGATTTTTAAATGACAGACCTCAGAGATTGGCAAGGGTGTAAAAAATATGAGCCCTTTCCTACATCGCCAGTGAGGGTGTTGATTGGTTCCACATTCGGCAGTATAATTGAATACATATTGCCAGAGGCTTTGCATATCTTTTAATATAGCTGTCTTCTAGGAATTTTTCCTAAGGAAATAACCCTGGGTGTGCACTCAAATATAGCTATCAAGATGCTTGTTGTGTTCATTTTTATAATGTTTGGAATATCAAATCTCTATGCTATACACCAGTGAGTCCCACAGAAACACAGCAACTAAAAGATACTTATCACTGAATGATTAACATAGTGATAAACTGGCAAAGATCAAAATGTCCTGCATTTGAAATTCTGAAATTTTACAATGATTGATAAAAATAATTTATAACACACATACCATACACTGACATAGTGTTGTAGGTCAGTTATACTTTAAGAACAGACTTGTAGAAAAAAAGATCAGATATGTGGCTACCAGAGGTGGGAGACGAGGGGAGAAGGAATTGAATGAGTAAGAGTGGTCAGAAGGTGCAAGCTTCCAGTTGAAAGAATAAATAAGTACTAGGGATGTAAGTTACAACATGATAAATATAATTAAAACTGCTATATGCAATATATGAGGGCTTCCCTGATAGCTCAGTTGGTAAGGAATCTGCCTACAATGTGGGAGACCTGGGTTCCATTCCTGGGTTGGGAAGATCCCCTGGAGAAGGGAAAGGCTACCCATTTCAGTATGTGATATAGTTGTTTCACAGTATGTGAAAGTTGTTGAGAGTAAATCCTAAGCATTCTCATCACAAGGGGAAAATATTTTTTCTTTTATTTTGTATCTATATGAGATACAAACTTTTATATGAGATTAAACCTTTTATAGTAATCATTTCCTGATGTATATAAGTCAAATTATTGTGTTGTACACCTTAAACATATACAGTGCTATGTCAGTTATATCTCAACAAAACTGGGAGAAAAAAGATTCAGAGTGGTAAAAAAGAAATTAATAATGGCATACCAAAAATATTGAATTATAACACTAAATTATAAATATCATTGTGAGATTAGACATAGATAAGTAAGTGAATTACATCTCAATAAAGCTATTCAAAAAAAAAAAAAAACAAAACTGCTATTTGGAAAACCATGGCCCATAGACCAAATCTGGCCCATCATGTTTTTTTGTAAATAAAATCCTATTTGAACAACAACATGCAGTGACAAAAATCCTGTGAAAGCAATAGCGGCAAAAAGATGTTTATCACTGAATGATTAACATAGTGAAAAACTGGAAAAGACCAACGTCCAGCATTTGAAATTCTGAAATTTTAGAATGATTGATGAAAGTAATTTATAATACACGCACACACACCTATATATACACAGAGCCACTGGATATAGCTGTCTCATGATGTTCTGGGAAAATATTTTCTGACATGGAAAAATTTTCATAGTACGGTCAGTCCAATTAACAGACTTACAAATACTTGCTGAAAAACAAAAATGTGCCTGACATTGGTTGTAGGCTCAGCTGATATAAAAATGTCAAGAGAATTTCAGGTACTGCTGTGGATTATAAGGAGAATAAAATCAGGGTGATGTGATGAAGAGTGACAGGTAGGCTAGGGAGGGGCTGCTTTGTCTAGACAGGTCAGGGAAGGCCTCTCTACAGAGGTGACAGATGAATTGAAACCTGAATGAGGCAGGCACACGTAGATCTGGAGGAGAATATTTTAAGCAGAAGAAACAGCAGTGGAAAGGCCTTACACAAAAACGAGATTATGAGGTCTATAAAGATGTGTATCAGAGTGCTAACTAATAGTGGGTATTTCCTACTAGTGAGATTGCAGATTCATTTTAGAGCAAATACTTTATTGTATTTGCTTACCTGTAATAGCCTACTTTTTTCTATAACCAACATGGACTTTTAGTAAGAAAAAAAAAAGGTAATATAATAATAAAATACCATTTTCATCTACATACTTTAGGTGGCAGTTTCCCAAAATGATGGCTTACAGTAACAAAGATAAGGTCTTAATCTTGAAAATAGGTGGGGCATGCTTTGCCAGCTGTATGAATGAAATGGCCTATTTTATAAATCATTCTTATCTTGCTTGATTGGAAAGTAATTCATTGAACCTAGATAAGTGTTCCTATGGCAGCATGAGGGTCGTTTAGAGCTGCACATTTGCTGAAGAAACTAGTTCTGGACATAACATGATGGTCACGCATAGTTCGGGGCAAATTTATTTTGGCTCAGTGTTATGATAAACGAAATGCATCCCACTTTGTAAAATCAAACAGGAGTTGAGCAGCAGTCTTTCACACGTGACTGCCAGTAACACAAATCCACATTTAGAAGCAAACATGCTCAATACCATCTTCTGTACGGGACTTACATACAGTACTGACTCCTAGGGAGGAAAAATAAGACATCTGCTTTCTATTGATTCTGTATGGAGCAACTCACTGAATCATCACATTTCTTTCCAGTGAAATAAGCACTTTGGTCTTTGGTCCATTTTCCGATAAGAGGTTAATAAATGATCCAAATGAAAATACACATTTCAAATCATGCTGTATAGTGATTCTGAGTTTCTTTTTGTTTAAATCAGTTTGACTTAATCTCTAAACATTGGTTGTTTGCTGTGGCAGCAGAGAGAAATATGATTAGAACCACGCAGCTGGTTAATTCACTAAAGATGCAGCAGGTCTATGGAGAAAGGAACTATTCCTTTGCAAATAATGTAAAGTTAACAGTGCAGAGGTTCTTTGGCAAAGAAGGAGAAGGCTTTGACCTCTGCTGCGCTAAATTTTTATGAGCAGTTTTACCACAAAATTGAAATTAAGTTATGTGTGGGATTTGGCTTAAGTGTACCTTTGGGGATACAGAAGAAGGGGAGGATGGATGTTTTGGAGGAAGACCAGGAGAAAACTCACTTTCTGTAAAATTTTTCTTTACTTTGGCTCTGCCTGAGGGATTTTTAGGATTTATCTGATCTCAGAAGTTCTATCAGACTTTACCTTTTAATGAAAAGCAGGTTAGACTTAGAGTCCTAAGGGGCTCACTTGGGCTCACCTTTAACTTTAATTAAAGTTGAAGGTTTGTAAGAATATTTATGTTAAACCTCTCAGTCTTCTCATTTTTCTTTCAGATGCATCTACTATTTTTAAAAAGTTTTTTTAATTTCTCTGAAGGAATGAGTCTATGGTTTAAAGCCATTTATAAAGCAGACAGAGCAGTGGGCTTTCTGTAGACCAAAGGACCTCACAGTGTCTTGGTAGGACAGATAATAAAGAATAGTGTTTGCTTGGATTACATGGAAATCAAATAAAAATGCATCAAATTAATATCTTGAATAATGGAATTGTCATAACATTTGTAGTTATTTGGAAGTGCTAAGAAAGGGTTATTGTAGTTACTGCATTTATAAATAAAAAAGATTGGCCCTTCGGAGGGCATAATAAAATACGGTATCTTGCAAATGATGGAAATTCATAGAAATTGTAGAATCTTTAAATAAATTGCTGATTTGGATCTATTTTTACAAAGGTTGCTAGAAATCAGTAAAGATTCAAAAAAACATTTACCCCAAAAAACTTGTTAGAATTACTCAAAATATTTGGAAAACATAAACCAAATGAAGTAGTAGTAAATGGAATAAATAAAACATCAGTTCTTCCCTGATCGTGACCAGCACTAATCAGTTGGTGATTATTGTGTACAGTTATTAAAATGAGCAATCCTGCAAATGTTTTAATTTTTTTTTTTTTTTTTTTTTGCTAACTGAAACCCTTCTGTGACTTAGCCAAGGAGCTCTGGACAGTTGTACCTGCAACTGAAAACTGATTGCATTTACAATGATGAAAGGTATAGACAGCATTCCTTTAAATACATTAATAAATACACAAAATATGTCCAGAAGTGGCCTATTCTCTAAATTTCATGAAAGGAAGAGCAATCTTCAGGACAAGCTGAAGTTGTGGACTATTTGTGTCCTTTTGCAACAGTTGCATATTTATATTTTCTTCTCAGGTTTGTCATAAAAATGGAGTATTTTAAACACATGTGTCAAATTAGATTTCTCTTTAAAGAATTTAAATATAATGAAGTAGTTTGCCCACTACAAAGTCTTTTAGATCTTGGAAGAGGTACAATGAAACCTTTTTTAAAAAATTTTGAGGTATAATTGACACAAACATGATTGTTTCATGTATGTAACAATGATTCAATATACATATATCTTACGAAATGATCGTCACAATAAGTCTAGTTCATATCCAGTATCATATCTAGTTAAAATTTCTTTCTTGTGATAAGAACTTTTAAGACTATTTGAAGACACAGAAGAGAACCTTAAACTCAAAATATAACATTTATTTTAAAAGTTAATAAAGCTCACACATACCATTTTAAACTGCAAGTTGTAAATATATTTAGAGCATTTAAATAAAACAGATGAGAAACGATAGTTTCAAAACTGTTTTGAACTCTCTTAATGATAAAATTATTAGAATTATGAGAAAAGCAATAAAATCTAATAGAAGAGTCAAGATAAATTATTCCAACATCTAGAGAAATATTGTAACAAAAGGTTTTCATAGGCAAACTGAAACGCATCTCTAAATTGTAAAAGGTGGAATGCTGAAGGATTGTGAGGCTTGTGAGGAGCCCTCCCTGGCCATGGGACACTCATGTGTAGTCCATGACTCACGACTGCAGAAATGCTCTAAGTATCCAGGCATTGGTGTCAAAGGTAGACCAAATATTAGTAACATGTAGCCTGTTCTCTCTTCATATACAAAAGTAAATTTAATCTAAGTTCTGATATCAACTCCCTGTACCCTATTGGATCCTTCAGTGCATTTCCTGGGAGGCAAGAACAATGCTTTAGACCCTAACACTCTTAGGTGTTTTTGTGCTTTAAAATTCTACCATCAGGTCACTGTAACACTTATGTCCATAACTGATCCATTAAACTCTGATCCTAATAAATTTAATTATTCATCTAATTGAATGGTTAACATTCCTTCTATGACTAATGGTCAATTTTTCCATAATACGAATACTTAACTTTGGCCCCTTAACATAATCATATTAATCCTTTGGTCTCTGGGGAAGAAAAATAAAGATGCTTGACTGTTTTGTGTGTAATTTGTCTGAGCACTTCTAATTTTTCCCCATGTTTAAAATATTTGGGGAGATATATATATATAGTAACATAATTAATAGAAAGACATTATTCATGGCAATATACCACTCAGAGAATATTAACATCCTAAAAAATCTACATCATAAGAAAGTGCTTTGGGATGAGTCTTGAGTGAGAGGTTTTAGGATAAATCCTAAGAGCTGTGTGATTAAAAATAGTAAAACCTTTTCATGTGTTTGTTAGCCATCTGTATGTCATCTTTGAAGAAATGTCTATTTAGTTCTTTGGCCCACTTTTTGATTGGGTCGTTTATTTTTCTGGAATTGAGCTGCATAAGTTGCTTGTATATTTTTGAGATTAGTTGTTTGTCAGTTGCTTCATTTGTTATTATTTTCTCCCATTCTGAAGGCTGTCTTTTCACCTTGCTTATAGTTTCCTTTGTTGTGCAGAAGCTTTTAAGTTTAATTAATCCCATCTGTTTATTTTTGCTTTTATTTCCAGTATTCTGGGAGGTGGGTCATAGAGGATCCTGCTGTGATTTATGTTGGAGAGTGTTTTGCCTATGTTCTCCTCTAGGAGTTTTATAGTTTATAGTCTTACATTTAGATCTTTAATCCATTTTGAGTTTATTTTTGTTTATGGTGTTAGAAAGTGATCTAGTTTCATTCTTTTACAAGTGGTTGACTAGTTTTCCCAGCACCACTGGTTAAAGAGACTGTCTTTAATCCATTGTATATTCTTGCCTCCTTTGCTGAAGATAAGGTGTCCATAGGTGTATGGATTTATCTCTAGGCTTTCTATTTTGTTCAATTGATCTATATTTCTGTCTTTGTTTGATGACTGTGGCTTTGTAGTAGAGCCTGAAGTCAGGCAGGTTGATTCCTCCAGTTCCATTCTTCTTTCTCAAGATTGCTTTGGCTATTCAAGGTTTTTTTGTATTTCCATACAAATTGTGAAATTATTTGTTCTAGCTCTGTGAAAAATACCGCTGGTAGCTTGATAGGGATTGCATTGAATTTGTATCTTGCTTTGGATAGTATACTCATTTTCACTATATTGATTCTTCTGATCCATGAACATGGTATATTTCTCCATCTATTAGTGTCCTCTTTGATTTCTTTCATCAGTGTTTTATAGTTTTCTATATATAGGTCTTTAGTTTCTTTAGGTAGATATATTCCTAAGTATTTTATTCTTTTCATTGCAATGGTGAATGGACATCACTCATTATCAGAGAAATGCAAATCAAGACCACAATGAGGTACCATTTCACACCAATCAGAATGGCTGTGATCCAAAAGTCTACAAGCAATAAATGCTGGAGAGGGTGTGGAGGAAAGGGAACCCTCTTACACTCTTGGTGGGAATGCAAACTAGTACAGCCACTATGGAGAACAGTGTGCAGATTCCTTAAAAAAACTGGAAATAGAACTGCTTTATGACCCAGCAATCCCACTGCTGGGCATACACACCAAGGAAACTAGAATTGAAAGAGACACGTGTACCCCAATGTTCATCGCAGCACTGTTTATAATAGCCAGGACATGGAAGCAACCTAGATGTCCATCAGCAGGTGAATGGATAAGAAAGCTGTGGCACATAGACACAATGGAGTATTACTCAGCCATCAAAAAGAATACATTTGAATCAGTTCTAATGAGGTTGATGAAACTGGAGCTGATTATACAGAGTGAAATAAGCCAGAAAGAAAAACACCAATACAGCATACTAACACATATATATGGAATTTAGAAAGATGGTAATGATAACCCTGTATGTGAGACAGCAAAAGAGATGCAGATGTACAGAACAGACTTTTTGACTCTGTGGGAGAGGGAGAGGGCGGGATGATTTGGGAGAATGGCCTTGAAACATGTATAATATCATATAAGAAACAAATCGCCAGTCTAGGTTCAATGCAGGATACAGGATGCTTGGGGCTGGTGAATTGGGATAACCCAGAGGGATGGTATAGGGAGGGAGGTGGGAGAGGGGTTCAGGAGTGGGAACTTATGTACACCCATGGCAGATTCATGTTGATGTATGGCAAAACCAATACAGCATTGTAAAGCAGAAAAAAAAATCAACAGTACATTAAAAGGATCATACATTAAAAAATAAAAATAAAGAAAGAAATTCACCTCAAACTTGGGCTCTGTAACAACCTAGAGGGGTGGGATGGGGAGGGATGGGGAGGGATGTTCAAGAGGGAGGGAACATAGGTATACCTATGGCTGATCCATATTGATGTTTGGCAGAAACCAACACAATAAAGCAATTCTCCCTCAAGTAAAACTAAATAAATTTAATTTTAAAAATTCAGTTTGATTTAAAAAAAAGTAAAACCCAGTCTGTTAGACATGCTGCCCAGAAATTCTCAGAACCCTCTACTAATCTAGGGACTACATTGTTAGGGTGGAAAGATGGGCACTCATTCAACTGAACTTACTTAGTTCCACTTAAAGATAACCTGTAGTGGAGAGAAGGAGCCCAGACAAGGGAGCCCTCTAAGTGCCTGAACGGGAGGAGCCAGGGAGAAAGACTGGCCAAAGAGGCCTTCTGATTGCCAGCTAAAAGAGGCTTGAAAAAATACTCTGATAGGGCCACAACTCCTGCGGTGGAGACAGTCTGTGTCCCTGCACACTTGGCACCACCAGGGTTCCACCAAGTCAAGCAGATGTGCCTGCCACCTTCACACTCTTATGGGGGCAGAGCTGCCACAGGCAAAAAAAAGTCTCACATATATGCACACATGGTCACTTCAGTCAATTCCAGCTCTTTTTGACCCTGTAGACTGTGGCCTGCCAGGCTTCTCTGTCAGAGATGGGGTTCTCCATGCAAGAATACTAGAGTGTATTGGCCAAGATGGATTGCCATACCTTCTAGAGCACTATATTTCCTGCTGCCCTGACCACCAACTCTCCTGAGTAACCGGTGCTGCCAGGATCCCTGTGACCCAAGCAGCTGCACCCTCTCCACCCCTGGCCCTCACTGGGGCAAACCCAAACCCTCCAAGGCAGTCTCAGGAGCTACCCCCCCAGTGGACAACCCACATGTAGAGGTGGAACTAAAACCACAATTGAAACCCAGGGGCAGTGTGGCTAAGGAAGAAGATCCAAAACCTTCCCACCAGCTGTACGAGCTACAGATTAAATCCACACAATCAAGTAGGCAGACTCTGTGTCTGTGGAATATATAAAGGTCCATAGAGAGCTCCCACAAAAGAAAACACACTAGCTCTGATAGCTGTGGACATTGGAGGCAAGAACACACAGGAGTAGGAGCAGATTAGAATCTGAGCAGCCCCACAGCAGGTCCAGAGATCAGCACAGTGTTGGAGGGCATCCTAGGGAGGTGAGGTGGACTGTGACTTCCAGCGAGGGAAAGGACTCTGACAGCAGAGACTCAAGAAAAACATTTATTATTCTTATTCTTTTACTTGTTCTGTAGATTCTTTTGGGCTTTTTCTCCCCCCCCCCCATCTTTTCTCCCCACTCTGTTGTAGTTGTTGATTTTATTGGCACTAAGAAATACAGTTAACCTTTTGAGCTTTTTTTCCCCCTCAGTCACATTTTTTATTGTTGTCATAAGCCTCAGCCTCTATGTTGGGCTTTGGCAGTTCTGTGGAGTGTTCCTCTTTTTATTTATTTTCTCTTTTTTAATTTTAATTTTTTTGTTTATTATTTTTTATATAAATTTATTTATTTTAATTGGAGACTAATTACTTTACAATATTGTAGTGGTTTTGCCATACATTGACATGAATCTGCCACAAGTGTACATGTGTTCCCCTAATTTTAATTTTTAAAACATACTATTATTTTTTCTACAATTCTTTCTTTGTTTGCTTTTCCTCCTGTTCTTTTCCCCTTGCAGTTAATCTTTAACCTATATAAATCTTCTTTATCTATCTCTATTTGCATATCTATTCTTTCTTTCTTTTCTTTATCGCCTTTACTCTCAACATATTTGTTAGTTTTATTTTCATTGCTTTATTCCCCAATTGGCACCTTGCTTTAGTTTTGTTTTCCTGTTTGTGCTTTAATTAGTTTTGTTCTGGCAGATATAATTTTTGGTTTCCTTTGTTCACTGGGTCAATCTGTTGTGCTTTACTTTTGTTGGACTGCTTTGATTTTGCTTATGGGTGTATATGTATATGCGTATATTCAGTCACATTTTCTATTGTTATAAACCTCTGCCTCTACATTGCGCTTTTGCAGTTCTGTGGAGTTTTCCTCCCCCCCCCCCTTTTTTCTTTCTTCTTCCATTTTTTTCTCTTTTCTATAATTTAGACATTTTAAGCCTATTATATTTTTTCTCTATTTTTTCCTTTGTTTGCCTTTCCTATTGTTTTTTTCACCTTGCAGTTAATGTATATAAATCTTCTTCATCTATCTCTGTTTAACTTTGCATATCTATTCTGTCTTTCTTTCCTTTTGTTTCAACATATTTGTTAGTTTTTTTCCATTGCTTTATTCCCCATGTGGCACCTTGCTTTAGTTTTGTTTTCCAGTTTATGCTTAAGTTAGTTTAGTTCTTAACTGGTAAATAATAATTTTTTATTTCCTTTGTTTGCTGGATCAGTCTACTGTACTTTATTTTTGTTGGATGGTTTTCACTTTGCTCATGGGTGTATATGTATATGTGTATATGCCATTATTTTAATTATTATTTGCCTGATTTTGTAACTGCCATTTGTCTGGGGTTTATCTTCGGTTTCTCGTTTTTGGATATTTGTTTTAATTTCACTTAATGCCATAACAAACCACTTGTGGAATCTTCGTTCCTGACCAGAGATCAAGCCCTGAGCCTTGGGAGTGGGAGCACTGACTCCAAGACCCTCGACTACCAGAGAACTAACCCTAGGGAATATCAAATAGTGAGAACTCACACAGAAGAAACCACTTGAATACAAGACTCAGATTACCCTGTGGAGGATGCCTCATCTGAACAACAAACAAAACAAAAATACAAACCCAATCATCAGCAGACAGGATTACCACCTCACTCAGCCTTGCCCATCAGAGGAAAAACAAACAAACAAACAAAAGCTCAGCACAAATCCCACAGTATACTGAAGCTCACATAAACCCCTGGACCAACCTTAGAGGTGCGAAAACCAAGAGGAAGAAAGAATTCAACCTTCTTCAAGGAAAGAATTCAACTTTCTTGAAGCCTGGGAAAAGGAGACCTCAAAAACAATAACTTAAAAAAAAAAAGCAAGAAATACTACACAAATTAAGGAACAAACTAGAAACACAGAAGTCCAAATAAATGAAGAGGAAATAGGAAAATTATGTGAAAAAATTTCAGAATAATGATAATAAAGATGATCAGAAAACTTGAAAACAAAATGGAGAAAATGCAAGAATCAATTAACAAAGACCTAGAAGAATTAAAGAATAAACATACAGAGACAAACAACACAATTACTGAAATAAAAAGTACTCTAGAAGGAATCAATAGCAGAATATCTGAGGCAGAAGAACAAATCAATAAGCTGAAAGATGAAATGGTGGAAACAATAGCCGAAGAGCAGAATAAAGTAAAAAGAATGAAAAGAGCTGAGGATAGTCTCAGTGACCTCTGGGACAATATCAAATGCACCAACATTCAAATTATAGGGGTCCCAGAAAAAAAAAAAAGAAAAAGAAAGGGAATGAAAAAATTTCTTAAGAGATTATAGTTGAAAATTTCCCCAATATGGAAAAGGAAATAGTCAAGTCCAAGAGGCACAAAGAGTCCCATACAGGATAAACCCAGGGAGAAACATGCCAAGACACATAATAATCAAACTAACATAGACTAAATGCACAAAAAGAATATTAAAAGAAGCAAGGGAAAAACAATAAGTAACATACAAGGGAAATCCCATATGCTTAACAGCTGATCTTTCAGCAGAAACTCTGTAGGCCAGAAGGGAATAGCAGGATATATTTAAAGTACTGAAAGGGAAAAATCTACAACCAAGATTACTGTATCTGGCAAGGATCTCATTCAAAATTGATGGAGAAATAAAAGCTTTTCAGACAAGCAAAGGTTAAGAGAATTCAGTATCACCAAACCAGCTTTACAACAAATGTTAAAGGGACTTATATAGTCAAGAAATACAACAAAAGAAAAAAGATCTATAAAATCAATCCCAATTAATTAAGAAAATGTCAGTAGGAACATATATATCAATAATTACTTTAAATACAAATGGATTAAATGCTCCAACCAAAAGACACAGACTGGCTGAATGGATTAAAAAAAAGAAAAGACCCATATATATGCGGTCTACAAGAAACCCACTTCAGACCTAACAATACATATAGACTGAAAGTGAGAGGATGGAAAAATATATTCCATGCAAATGGGAAGCAAAAGAAAGCTGGAGTAGCAATCCTCATATCTGACAAAATAGACCTTAAAATAAAGAAGACTATAAGAGATAAGGAAGGACAATACATATTGATCAAGGGATCAATCCAAGAGAAAGATATAACAATTGTAAATATCTATACACCCAACATAGGAGCACCTCAATACATAAGATAAATAGACAAAATAAAATAAATAGACAAAAAGGAGAAATTGACAATAAAACAATAATAGTAGGAGAATTTAACAGCCTACTCACACCAATGGACATATCAACAAAACAGAAAATTATTAAGGAAACACAAGTCTTAAATGATACATTAGATGAGATGAATCTCACTGATATCTTCAGGACATTCCATCCAAATGAAGAAGAATACACCTTCTTCTCAAGGGCACATGGAACATTCTCCAGGACAGACATCTTAGGTCACAAATCCAGCCTCAGTAAATTTAATAAAGTTGAAATCATATCAAGTATCTTCTCCAACCAGAATGCTATGAGACTAGATATCAATTACCAGAAAAAAAAAAAAAACAAACAACTGTAAGAAACACAAACACATGGAGATTAAACAACACATTTCTAACTAAGCAACAGGTTACTGAAGAAATCAAAATGGAAATCAAAACATTTCTAGAAACAAACAACAATGAAAACATGACAACTCAAAACCTGTGAGATGCAGCAAAAGCGGTTCTAAGAGGAAGGTTTATAGCAATACAATCCTAGCTCAAAAAAACAAGAAAAACAGTGTATAGACAACCTAACTTTACACCTGAAGCAACTGGGAAAAGAAGAACCACCACCCCCCCCCCAAATTAGAAGGAAATAACTCATAAAGATCTGAGCAGAAATAAAAAGAAATGAAAGAAACAATAGTAAAGATTGATAAAACTAAAAGCTCATTCTTTGAGAAGATAAACAAAATTGACAGACCCTTAGCCAGACTCATCAAGAACAAAAGAGAGAAGAATCGAATCAACAAAATTAAAAATAAAAAAGGAGAGGTTACAACAGACAATGCAGAAATACAATGGATTATAAGAGACTACTATGAACAACTATATGGCAATAAAATGGATAATATGGAAGAAATGAACAGATTCTTACAAAAGCTCAGTCTTCCAAGAATGAACCAGGAAGAAATAGAAATTATGACCAACACAGTTGCAAGCACTGAAATGGAAGCTGTGATCAAAAGTCTCCCAAAAAACAAAACCCCAGGACCAGATGGCTTCACAGGAAAATTTTATCAGACATTTAGAGAAGAGTTAATGCCTGTCTTTCTGAAACTCTTTCAAAAAATCGGAGAGGAAGGAACACTTCCAAGTTTATCCTATGAGGCCACTATCACCCTGATACCAGAACCAGACAAAGAAAACACACAAAAAGAAAACTACTGATTAATATCACTGATGAACATAGATGCAGCAATCCTCATAAAATTTTAGCAAACAGAATTCAGTGACATATCATAAAGCTCATACACCATGATCAAGCTGGGTTTATTACAGGGATGCAAGGATTCTTCAATATATGCAAATCAATCAATGCAATAGTGAAGTGAAGTTGCTCTGTCATGTCGGACTCTTTGCGACCCCATGGACTAGTAGCCTACCAGGCTCCTCCCTCCATGGGATTCTCCAGGCAAGAGTACTGGAGTGGGTTGCC
Source organism: Ovis aries (assembly GCF_016772045.2). NCBI lineage: Eukaryota > Metazoa > Chordata > Mammalia > Artiodactyla > Bovidae > Ovis > Ovis aries. The sequence continues at coordinate 26,876,793 of NC_056057.1, read as the reverse complement.
ATTTCCTTCTCCAGGGGATCTTCCCAACCCAGGGATCGAACCCCGGTCTCCCACATTGTAGGCAGATGCTTTACCGGTTGTCTCCTTTGGTAAGTTTATTCCTAGATATTTAATTCTTTTTGTTGCAATGGTGAATGGGATTGATTCAATAAATGACTTCAATAAATGGTGCTGGGAAAACTGGACAGCTACATGTAAAATAATGGAATCAGAACACTTCCTAACACCATACACAAAGATAAACTCAAAATGGATTAAAGACCTAAATGTAAGACTAGAAGTGATAAAACTCTTAGAGAAAAACATAGGCAGAACACTTGATGACATAAATCAAAGCTAGATCCTCTAATACCCACCTCCTAGAGTAATGGAAATGAAAACAAAAGTGAACAAGTGAGACCTGATTAAACTTAAAAGCTTTTGCACAGGAAAGGAAACTATAAGCAAGGTGAAAAGACAACCCTGAGAATGGGAGAAAATAGTAGCAAATGAAACACCTGACAAATGATTAATTTCTAAAATATACAAGAGGCTCATACAAGTTAATCCCAGAAAAACAAACAACCCAATTAAAAAGTGGGAAAAATACCTAAACAGACTTTTCTCCAAAGAAGACATACAGATGTCTAACAAACACATGAAAAATGCTCAACATTGCTCATTATTAGAGAAATGCAAATGAGTGAAGTCGCTCAGTTGTGTCCAACTCTTTGCGACCCCATAGACTGTAGCCTACCAAGCTCCTCTGTCCATGGGATTTCTAGGCAATAGTACTGGAGTGGATTGCCATTTTCTTCTCCAGGGGATCTTCCCAACCTAGGGATCGAACCTGGTTCTCCCACATTGTAGACAGATGCTTTATCATCTGAGCCACCAGGGAAGTCCATTGTTAGAGAAATGCAAATCAAAACTACAATGAGATATCACCTCACATCAGTCAGAATGGCCCTCATCAAAGAGTGTACAAACAGTAAATGCTGGAAAGGATGTGGAGGAAAGGGAACACTCTTGCACTATTGGTGGAAATGTAAATTGATACAGCCTCTATGGAAGACAGTATGGAGATTCCTTAAAAAACTAGGAATAAAACCACCATATGACCCAGCAATCCCACTCCTAGGCATATACCCTGAGGAAACCAAAATTGAAAGAGACACCTGTATCCCATTGTTTATTGCAGCACTATTTACAATAGCTAGAACATGGAAGCAACCGAGATGTCCATCAACAGATGTATGGATAAAGAATTTGTGTTACATATACACAATGGAATATTACTTAGCCATAAAAGGAATGCATTTGAGTCAGTTCTGATGAGGTGGATGAACCTATAACCTATTATAGAGTGGAGTCAGAAAGAGAAAGATAAATACTGTATTCTAACGCATATATACGGAATCTAGAAAAATGATACTGAAGAATTTATTTACAGGTAACAATGGAGAAACAGACATAGAGAATAGATTTATGGACATAGGGTGAGGGGCAGAGAGGGTGAGTTATGGAAAGAGTAACATGGAAACTTATATTACCATATGTAAAATAGATAGCCAATGGGAATTTCCTGTATGGCTCAGGAAATTCAAACAGGGGCTCTGTATCAACCTAGAGGGGTGGGATGGGGAGGGAAGTGGGAGAGAGTTTCAAAAGGGAAGGGATATATGTATACCTATGGCTGATTCATGTTGAGGTTTGACAGAAAACAGCAAAATTCTTGGAGAAGGAAATGGCAACCCACTCCAGTATTCTTGCCTAGAGAATCCTGTGGAAAGAGGAGCCTGGTGGGCTGCTGTTCATAGCATTGCATAGAGTCGGACATGACTGAAGCAACTTAGCATGGATGCATGTGTTGAAGACGGAAATGGCAACCCACTCCAGTGTTCTTGCCTGGAGAATCTCAGGAACGGAGTCTGGTGGGCTGCCGTCTATGGGGCCGCACAGAGTCGGACATGACTGAAGCGACTTAGCAGCAGCAGCAGCAGCAAAATTCTGTAAAGCAAATATCCTTCAATGAAAAATAAATTAATTTAAAAAAAAAAACTACCTCCAAAAAAAAAGATAACCAGTGGTGGATGAATATAAGTATCTAGAGAGCTCACGTGCCTTCATGTTTGGTAGAGAGAAGGTGAAGGTACTTCATTATTTGGTGACCCTGGCTAACTTTCTTTTAAATTACCTTTTTAAACTTGACAATTTTAATGTGCATTTCAAAGTCCTTTAGGTGAATATTCTTGGTCCAAATTCCATGATATTTTGAATAAGTCTGTAACATTATACATTACTGCAGATGTAACTGTGATTTAACAGCCATTAGATAAAATCTTTTGCCTTCAATGTTTGTCATTTTGAGTATGATTTTGATTGTGAGTACACCTCAGAGAATTTCAGTCCATCATAGAGATCACCCCCCGACACACTTCTATTATGAATTTCCCTTTCTGTAAGAGTCATAGAAAGTCTCAAATGGCATGTCACTGCATGTCATATGTGGCTGCAAAGGGGATAGAAATTTAGCTCCTAATATTTAGCAGTTTTCATTGCTCAGTGTTGAACCTACCTTCCAGTTTAAAGAGATCCATTGTTTTGTGACGTTAATTCCCAAGTAGATAATTAGTTGTTTTATCATTTGAGACACATGATCAATAATTTAAAAACAGAACCACAAAGAGGTAGAATGTGCTCTACTAAGCACAACCCTGTTGTAATTTTTTTTTTTTTTTACTTCAGAAAAAGTATCAAGTGTTCCCATGAATTTTAGAGAACAGCAAATATCAGTTTAGGAAACACCTTTTGAACTATATGTCACCAATTAAAAAACTAATGATGCCTTAATTCTGGAAATGACAACCAAATGAAAGGTGTTTTCAGGTCCTGGGAAGCACAACACCATGAGAGGGAGGGAAGGAAAATAGCTTCTTTGGGAAAACACAGGCACACCCACACACACGGACATCTACATGGTAACTCATGACAATCCACTCATGTTCCTTCACACGTGTGTGTATTTGTGCCTCTGAATGTTCTCATTGCTAAGTTTTGCTATGTATTTTCTATGGGCCTATACATTTAGCTATTTTTCTAAGTCAATAATTTATGCAAAGCATTTCACTCTAACACCCAGGCCAGAGCATAGAACATTCACAATTAATGGGCTTCATGTATTTTTGTTTCCAAGCATTGAGTTGTATCTTGACTGAGGTTCATTTTTACTTGTCTCAAACCTGTAATTATAAATATTACAAGCGAAGTTTAAGTGTAACAAGGAAGAAATTTGCTGTGTCTATGAAAATTCAGTTTAAAGTTCTAATATGTTCTAAGAAGGGGAATCATTAAAAAATGCTTTTGAATTAATTGTGGGAAGAAAAGTTGTTACAAGAGATCAGGGAATCAAATGTTACCATTTATGGACATTCTGCACTCTGCTCTCTTTAGGAGTGTCTCTGAGTTCTTACTCCATTTTTTTTTTTTTAAATGGGGCTAGTAGTTAATTACAGATATGAGAAATATAAGAAAAACAGTGACAAGCTCTATCAGTTGATCTATTTCTAAGAAAAGGCTTGACTTTATATCAAAAGATCAATTAAAAGATGTATAATTTTTATGTTTTTAGTTAAAATTTTTAAGACTTGTGTACATCACGTTTTCAGAAAAGTTCACATTTAGTTGGATATTTCAACTAATCAATTACCTATTAGCCTGAATCTCATCACAGAAAAGTGCTTTTAATGCAATTAATTGATGCTGGTCCCATTCCATAAAGTATTTGAATCACCTTACAAAAACACAGATGTTTTTATAAAGTTATATAAAACATATATGTAAAATGTACAAAATATTATGTAAAAGTGTAATGTCAAAGCTGAGATTTTAAGGAAAAAAGGGGAAAAAGGAGAGAAAATAATAAAGCCAGTTTTATTTAGTTCTTGAGATTAAGTTCTAGATTTCAGACACATTAGTTTTTGAATGGCCAAAACAAAGAGAGAGGTCAACCACAAAATTAATAGCATCCACATTGAAATAAAAGAGAAAAATGAAAGCAGTCTAGTTGCTTAGGCAAAATGCAGCTTTTTCTGATATTAAGAAAAATTTGATAAATAGCATATCAATCTTACATGGTTGTTTGAATTCTTAAATAGAGCTGAAATAAAATACAATTTAAAAACTCCAAAAGACTTTATGGAATGGCAGTATTTCAGTGTAAACGTCCAAGATAAGCTTATATGAATACCAGGTCATTTCTGTGTGTTCAAATTTACCAGAAACAGTTCATGGCTTATCTCATTATTTGTCACTGCAATCAGAGTGTAGGTGGCATCATAGTACCATTTTAAAGATACGAATCTGATGCCAGAGGCCAGGGCTGGAGGATTAGCAAGCAGGAGACCAAGTCCCAGGATGCCACACCCCTGCCCAACATCAGGCTGACACTTACCTTCTCAAGTATTTTTATTCCATTCCACTGAACCTAATCTTTGGACAGTTTCCCTGAATTGCTTTTGCTTATATTGATAATCAAACCTGCTGTCCTATTAGAATCACTTGGGCAGTTTTAAAATATACTTTTGGGCCTCACATTCCAGCCAGAGAGTCTGATTCAATCAGTCTAGGGAGGGACTTGGCATCAGTATTTTTTTTTAAATCACCCTAAATTGAGACCTGTGGAGGTGAGATAAGCATTTCTTTATTATTAACATAAATGATGCTTTGAAAAATAAGGTCCTGATCTGTATCTTCTGGGTTTACTGTCCCCTTAGGATGTGCTATAATCTTTTTTCTCCTGTTTTCCCTACCTCCTTCCCATCCAAACACCTCTGTGCCTTTTCATGACTGAGTGGTATTCGACTGTATATATGTACTACATCTCTCTTAATCCATTCCTCTGTCAGTGGACATTTATGTTGCCTCCATGTCCTGGCTGTTGTAAATAGTGCTGCAGTGAACATTGGCGAGCATGTATGTTTTTGAATTATGGTTTTCTCGGGGTACATGCCCAAAAGTGAGATTGCTGGTCATATGGCAGCTCTATTTCTGGTCTTTCAAAGAGCCTCCATACTGTTCTCCACCGTGGCTTCATCAATTTATATTCCCTGCAACAGGGTTCTCTTTTCCCCACACACTCTCCAGCATTTATTGTTTGTAGATTTTGTCATGGTGGTCATTATGCCCAGTGTGAGGTGATCTGCATTTCTCTAATAATTAGTGATGTTGAGCATCTTTTTCTGTACCTTTTGCCCATCTGTATGTCTTCTTTGGAAAAGTGTCTATTTAGGTCTTCCACCCATTTTTTTGATTGGGTTGTTGTTGTTTTCTTGGTATTGAGCTGCATGAGCTGTTTGTATATTTTGGAGATTAATCCTTTCTTAGTTGCTTTATTTGCAAATATTTTCTCCCATTGTGAGGGTTGTCCTTTCAACTTGTGTATGGTTTCCTTTGCTGTACAAAAGCTTTTCAATTTAATTAGGTCCCACTTGTTTATTTTTATTTTTCGTTAGTCTAGGAGGTGGGTCAAAAAATCTTGCTGTGATTTATGTCAAAGAGTGTTCTTCCTATATTGTCCTCTGAGAGGAACTATTAATGCATATATGTGAAATTAAAAAACAGAAGGAACAGGTAAAGAGAATGAAAACAAAATCAATAGCAGTAATTTGGGTATTTATCACTTTGTTTTTCCTTTAGAATTAATTCTTTGATTGTATTTATATTCATTGATAAATGCTGTGATAATATCAAAGAAAATTTTCAAGAAAATAAAAAAGATCACCCAAATCTCATATGCTAATACAGCTATTTTGATTCTAATTCATACTCACAGGTATATTTATATTTCCATTGTAAATGCTTAATAAATGTAAGCTATTATTATAATTCAAAAAAAAAAAACTTAGTGGTTTTAAACACCATCTCACAATCCCCTCAGATTCCACGGGTCAGGGATCTATCTGGACATGGATGGCTTATCTCTGGTCCATGGCCGCAGGGGGACTTGAATGGCAGTGGGTGAGAATTATCTTCCCTCAGGTCTCTGAGGCCCTGGCTGGAATGACAAGAAGGCTGGCTGCAGCTGAGATTGTCCCTGGTGCCTTCCACAGGCACTGTCCATGTACTCTGGGTGTCCCCACAACTCTGCCTTATATGGCAGCTTAAGGCTCTGAGAACAAAGGTTCCAACTGACATTCATTGGCCTTTCCAGCTGTGGACAGTCAGTCTGCCTCCCATCTGGTGAACTCTATTGACTGAGGCAGACACAGACCTGTTCAGTGCCCAGAGGAGACCAACATCCCACAGGTGCGTTAGACTCAAGAATAAAGTCTCTTTATGTCTCCCTCAAAGTACGCCAGTGTTCTTGCCTGGAGAATCCCAGGGACAGTGGAGCCTGGTGGGCTGCCATCTATGGGGTAACACAGAGTCGGACACGACTGAAGTGACTTAGCAGCAGCAGCAAAGTACATAGGGCATCTCAGATGGCTCAGTGGTAAAGAACCCACCTCCCAATGCAGGAGATGTGAGTTCAGTCCCTGGGTTGGGAAGATCCCATGGAGAAGGGGATGGCGACCCACTCCAGTATTCTTGCCTGGGAAATCCCATATACTGAGGAGCCTGGCAGGCTACAGTCCATGGAATCGCAGAGTCGGACATGACTGAAGTAACCTAGCATGCAAAGTACATATTGTCTACCTTAATGGGAACTATATCTAAGTATTTGTTGAGCTAGTATAGCTGTTACACCATAGTTTAGAATGATTTTTAAACCTACTGGAAAATAATAAAACTGAGCTCTTTAAAGTGCACTTTACTTAGCAAGCAAACTGTCTAAGCAAGCTCCCCCACATAGTCAGAGCAGAGTATCAATGAAAAGACAGCTACACTATGATCTCAAACCCTTCTTTTAATAGGTATGACACATCTATTATAAATAGGATCTAGATAAGAAGAATGGTTCAATTCAAGCTAATCTAGAAGACAGGTAAAAAGCCAGGGTTCTATGATATGGTTACTTAGCAAGATCTTTGATAAAACACAGAGCAAAATTCAGGATTTTTAGGGATCATTTTTTAGTTTTCCTTTCATTTCCATGAAACAAGTTACAATTACAGGGCATCTCAATAATCTTTTCAGGAAGCTTGGCTCCTGGTTTTAATACAACAATGAAAAGTCCCAGATTTCTATCAGTATGTTGGATTAAAATTAATCAGTCAATGAATTTTTTCCAGACCTAGTCCTTATTTACCATAATTGGTTTAGGTAATTAGTTGGCTCCCTACCAATTTTTAACTAAATTTAATTTGAAATTTGTTTTAACATTGCAATACAGTGAATAATACCCCTCCCCCCCAAATCCTAATCCCTAGAACCCGTGAATATGTTACTTTACATCATAAGAGACTTTGCAGATGTGATTAAATTAAGGAATTTTGGATGGAGAGATTAGCCTGGATAACCTGAGCAGGCCCACCGTAATCTTGAAAGTCTTTATTAGAGGCAGACAGGAGATCAGATGAGTAGAAGTAAATAGAAGCAAGAGGTTAGAGTGATATTAAGAAGTCGTGAGCCAAAGAATGCAGGTAGCTTCTAGAAACTGACAAAGCAAGCTTTAAAACAAACTACAAACTAAACTTAGTTAAAAATTGGTAGGAAGCCAACTAATTACCTAAACCAGTTATAGCAAGAAAGTCATTTCTTCTCCAGTTCTGGAAGCAACTAGTCTCGTTAACACATTGGCTTTAGCCCAGTGAGCTGATTTTTGGGCTTCTGACCTCTGGAATGATAAGATAATAAATCTGTGTTGTTTTAAGCTAAGTTTATGGCAATTGGTTATAATAGCAATAGGAAACTAACAAAAACATTCAGGATAGACATCTGTACCTTTCATTAGATTGGTCCAAGTACTGGTGTTAATATTGATTCCTACACCGGCTACTTCATCACTGTAAAAATATTAATGTCAGCTTTTGTTGGTTTAGATTTCTTTGACTACTTGAGAAAATACTGTATATGGCCATCCTGGAGAAAACTTTAAAGTCAAAATCCAGGATTAAAAAATCAGATGAAGACTGGCCCTTTCACCAAAGGATGTTTTGTTTAATCAAAGGCAGATTTATTGCATGAGTCTTAAATATTGAGCCATACTAGAACTTTTTAAAGTGAGTCAGCTTAGAAAATTGCAACTTGCTTCCCAGTTTTGGGAGCATATCTATTGCATAAAGAAATCAACCAAGGAAGGAAATGATAAAGATAAAAATAAAAAGAAATTTTAAAAATGAATGTAATTTCTTTTTGAGCACAGAGAACTCTACAATAGGCTTGGCATTAGTAACCTTTATGCTTTCCTTATATTCCTGAAATATGCTGAGTTGTAAAAATTAAGATAAATGATGTGGTGATGTCTGGCTTAGCATCTGGCACATGATGGGTGTATAAGTAATATTAGTAGAGTGTGAACAGAGGTGGTGTGGTGGCTACAGGGCAACAGGCTATTTATTGGAAGGTGATGGACATCCCCAGCTTAGAGCAGAGGGAGAGAGACACCAGCTTTTCCTTTTCCTTTTCAGTAGAGGAGAGGGGGAAAAGGGCCCCTTTAGTCTGGCGCTGTGCCAGGGCCTTAAGCTAGTAATATTAGCAACCATAAATAATTTGTGTTGACACTGACACACTTCTCAGCCATCCCGTTTTCATAATGTTAGTGAATCCACAAACATGAAGTGAGTTTTTAGTGCTTGACCTATGTGTTTTACTTCAGAGCTCTCTTAACAGTGAGCTAACAAATGGAATAATAAGTGGTGCCCTTAGCAGACCATTGTTGTTCAGCATTTGCCAAAAGGCAAATGTCTGATTGATTGCGCTCTTTCTCTCTTGCTGTCTCTTTTGTCAATAGAGTATTAGTAAAGACATTTGTCACCAATACTGCAGTGAGAAAGCTTTTCTCAGAATCCTGTGGTGTCTGTTGTAAGCTGACCTACTGTCGCTGAATGGAAATGCAAGCTGTTCCAGAATTTAGCTAGCTAACTAGAGGGTTGAGAAGCTCTGCGTAGTGGGCAAGGAATTTTATCTCGAAGTGATGTTTGTACATTTGCACTTTGTGGAAGACTGAAGACATGTCACACCCTAGCTGGTAACTTCCTGATCTGGGGACATGTTGGTGCCTCCACGCAGTTCAGGTCTCACCTTTTCTAAGCTTGTACTGATGATGTTGAAGACAAGTACCGATTCCTCCCCACTCCCCGCCACAGCAGCAAAGACTCCATCTTGACCTGGATTCTGAGATTTTGCTTAACTGAAGTTTGAACCATTGAAAAATGGAATATTGATAGTATAGTACTTCACTATTGGAACAGAAAGAGATGTGACCAATAGTAATAAGGGTCTTTCTGACTTAAATTCAGTGTATGACCTCAAGATGCAGGAAGAATTCTAAGATTCCTTTTAGATCTAAACATGTATAATTTTATGTTTTAAATCAGTTGTAAATGTTAGCCATCTTTTCTAACACAGTGCTATTACTTTTTAAAGTAGTGGTTTCCAGCTTGGTGTGATTTTGCCTCCTATGGAACATTTGGCAATTTCTGGAGACACTTGTGGTTGTCATGACTGGTGGTGTGGTGCTATTGGCATCTAGTGGGTTGCAGCAGACTGTTAGTGCCCCCCCCCCGCCATTCATATGTTTGCATACCTTATTTATTCATTCACATAACTGATGTGATGATATTGGAGATGGAGCCTTTGGGAAGTAATTAGGTCATGAACCCTTATGATGAAATGACTGTCCTTGTAAAAAGAGGAAGAGTGCTAACCCTTGATCTCTTTTTACCAAGTGAGGATCTGAAAAGACAGCTCTCTATAAACCAGGAAGAAAGCCTTCACCAAGAACTTAATCATGCTGGCACCCTGGTTGTGATCTTCTAGCCCCCAGAACTATGAGAAATAAACGCACTGTGTTTCAGCCAACCTATCTGTTATATAGAATATAATGTGTGTGTGTGTGTGTGTGTTAGTTGCTCAGTTGTGTCTGACTCTTTACGATCCCATGGACTGTAGCCCACTAGGCTCCTCTGTACATGGGATCCTCCAGGCAAGAATACTGGAATGGGTTGCCATTTCTTTCTCCAGGAGATCTTCCCGACCCAGGTATTGAACCTGGGTCTCCTGCATGGTGGGCAAATGCTTTACCATCTGAGCTACTAGGGAAGCCCCAAGGTATAACATAGGGTAGTATAATATATCATATAGGATGTTCTATTCTAGCAGCCTGAGCTAAGACATGACCAGAGCCCAGAGTTGCTGCTGAAGAATTCTGCAGGACACAGGACAAGCTCCCCACAACCAAGATCAATCAATCCCCAAATGGCAGGTGTGCTGAAGCCAAGAAACCCATGAATGAGAGTCTGTAGGAGAAGGTTAAGGAATGCAACTCGTCATAAGCAGAAGCTCACAGTTGTATGTCCTGGGAACAGTTTGCTAGTTGCGTAATTGCAAGTTTTGCAATGTTGATTATTACTTAAGAGGAAGCAAAGCATGCTCCAACTGAGTGGGAGAAACAGACGTGAACTTTCTGAATTACGAGGTTCCTCTGCCAAGGACATTCAGAAGTACAATTTGGGTGCTTACACAAATAGAAGACATTTAAATGTATCCATCCTCTTAATTTCACTTTTTTTCTGAAAAGAGCACTCACAAGAAATCCCATTTACCTTAGGCATAGCAAAATAATTTTCTGATGGGAACTCCTTACCATTACCAGGACAGAATGAATTCTCATTGGGAAGTCTTGCATACCTTTCAGCTGGAGGCTGAGATCCATTCCCACAAGACCAGGGTGTTGCCTAATACACACTTGATATTCGAACCTGTAGGCAGGCTACGTGGGTTCCACCTGGGAGCTTGTTAGCAGTGCAGAATCTCAGGCCCAGCCTTGATTTCCTGAATTAGAATCTGCATTGTTACAAAATGTGGGTGGAAGGTGGAGGTAGATGGCTAAGCATGTTCAAGATCAGGTGCATTGCTAGATGATCTTCATTCTATGGTAATCAAGCCCTAATTTTTGAGCCTGTGAATGAAATGCATTTCACTCCTCTCAAAATATGTGGGCACTTATTAATGACCAGTGCTGGGCTTCCCTGTTGGTTTAGATGATAAAGAATCTGCCTACAATACAGGAGACTTGGGTTTGATCCCTGGGTCAGGAAGATCCCCTGAAGAAAGAAATGGCAACCCACTCCAGTATTCTTGCCTGGGAAATCCCAGGGATGGAAGAGCCTGGTGGGCTACAGTCTATGGGATCCCAAAGAGTTGGACACAACTGAGACTAACATTTTCACTTTCTGTTGTACTGGGCAAATCAGTTCACCTTTTGGGCTTCAGTAGGACTGCAAGCAGATCCAACCAATCCATTCTGAAGGAGATCAGCCCTGGGATTTCTTTGGAAGGAACGATGCTAAAGCTGAAACTCCAGTACTTTGGCTACCTCATGCAAAGAGTTAGCTCACTGGAAAAGACCCTGATGCTGGGAGGGATTGGGGGCAGGAGGAGAAGGGGATGACAGAGGATGAGACAGCTGGATGGCATCACTGACTCGATGGACGTGAGTCTGAGTGAACTCCAGGAGTTGGTGATGGACAGGGAGGCCTGGCGTGCTGTGATTCATGGGGTTGCAAAGAGTCGGACACGACTGAGCAAATGAACTGAACTGAACTGAAGTCTCATTTTTTGAAAAGAGGGAGTGGCAATGAAAGAATCTCTAAGTTCTGTTCCACTTCTACCATGGTAGGAATAAATATAATTTTTTTATCCAAAATAAATATCATTTATAGCTGCCTGAGTTACCCTGGTGAATGTAAATTTAAAAAGAAGGTCTCTGGCCAGTACATACTATCAATGCACATAGAAAGAGACCCATGTATATTCATAGCCACTGAATTTTTATGTAAAATATTCTACCTCCCACCTACTGAAGTTGGAGTGTGCCTCCTCTTGACTGGCACTTGGATCTGCTCTCTGTAGGAGCATTGCTTGCCTCCCTGTACCTGCATCATCTGTAACCATAACCAAACACCCACCTCAGTGGGCTAGGACAGTAAACAGTCTGCCTGCAGTGCGGGAGACCCAGATTTGATCCCTGGGTCAGAAAGATCCCTTGAAGAAGGGAATGGCTACCCACTGTAGTATTCTTGCCTGGAGAATTCCATGGACAGAGGAGCCTGGAGGGCTACAGTCCATGGGGTCGCAAAGAGTGGGACACAAACGGAGCGACTAACACTTACTTCAAGTAGCAGCCTTGTCTGTACAAGCAGGCTCAGCCTGGTTGTGCCATGTGGGCTCCTGTGCAATGCCTACTTCTTCCCGGTCACGCCACTTAAGTCCCAAAGGAGAAGTCACCCAGCTGCTTTCTTCCAGCCTGTCACACTTGAAAACAGGAAGCCTGGGTTTTAGGAAGATCTTGCAAGACAACTCACAAAGAAGAAAAGTGTTTGCAATCAGGCTTCTCTCAAGAGCTGCTCCTGGAGTGTGATTTCGGAGATGCGAGTTTGGCTTTTTGGTTTTGCACAATCCAAGAGACCATAAGGTCACAGACACCAGCCCAACCACAACACTACCACACCTCTGAAGCACAGGCAGGGCACTCAGAGTTCTTTTTCCTCTGGAAAAGATTGAATACAAGCGGAAAAGTGAGATTTCTTCTTACTATAAACCAGAGCATAGAAAAATATAATGGTTTTTTATTGTCTAGGTAGCCAGTGCAAACTGCTCCATGATCTAGAGTTGGAAATAATGTCACATTTCTTCATTTCTCAAGGCAAATTAGAACTGGGCCCAGATGAGCAAAACATCCACAATTAGTGTCCTCGCCCAAGGGTATTTAAGAACTCAGGGAGCCTTTGCAGGTGGTGAGGTGGGAGACTTGGCGGGGTGGGCATCTGGACTGTGGCTCCTGCAGACCTAATGTGGTCCTTACGCCAGGCTTTGCTCACACACAGTCCACCTAGCCTTGCAGCCACATCCATGTGCAGCTTTCTGCCTGGGCCTGTGGGGTCTCCTCAGATGGGATAACCTACTTCCACTGTCCCTTAGAAAGACATCAGACGTTAAAGAAGTCGAGCTCTTCTACACCTCGAGCAGGAGAAAATGTATCTTTCCTTCATTCCTTGACATGTCCCAGTCTGCCTTCTATCATAATAGGTAGGAATTATAAAATGATTATTAATATTTCGTGCACTTTTGAACACTGTAGTAGGATTTACATTGCTATAATATTTTCAGAGGGCAATTTGGCTGTTATCTTTCAGTATTTTAAATGTACATATACTTTATGTTAGATATTCCAATATGAAGAATTTAATAAATATCTCAAAGTATACAAAGACATACATATAAAGATGATTATTCCTTCTTTGTTTGTAAAACAGAAAAAATTGTAAACAACCTAAGCTTCCATTAATAGGGGATAGTTGGATAATTTGTGGCATGTGCATACATTAAATCACTACCCAAACTCCTAGTAAGAAAAAAACTCAATCATTCCATAGAAAATATGTTAAGTGAAAAATCTTCATACACCCACACACAAATGAAACAGTGAAATGATTGCATATAGAGTATGACAGTATATACATCAATGCAGCAGGCCATTAAATTTTTGCAATTTAAAAATGGTAAATTCTGGAAAATGGTTTGAAAAAAATGAAACTGACTTTTTGTTTTATGCATTTCTTTATACACTTTGCAACAGCAGGAACTACATTTGCAAATATAGGTTTAAATTTGGCTGTTTACATTGAAAATATATTACACCTATAATCTGAAAGAAATAATAAAGATGAACATATCTTCATTATATAGTATTACCAATCCCACCACTGTTCTGTAATGAGCGTACTGTCAGCCCTTACTCGTTATGCATAATTTATCGTGTCAAAGGCCTCTCTTCTTGGACTCTGTGTAAATAATTGTCTCCTTTCTAAGTGATCCAATCTGCTTGGTGATCTTTACAACTATGCTCCACAGAGCAAAGAACTATTTACTTGTTTCAAGGGGCTATTGGAAAAGAGAAAGATACAGGAATTAGGTGTGCTCAGTCTTGTCTGATTCTTTGCAACCCTGTGGACTGTAGCCCATCAGGCTCCTCTGTCCGTGGGATTCTCCAGGCAAGAATACTTTAACCTTAGGGGGGAAAAACAGTTCTTTGGTTCCTTCCTCCATTTTTTAATTGAGGGTTTGTGTTTTATAAAACTATTGGGTTTCTATATATGAAATTTTATGAATTTCATGAAAATTTTTCATGAAATTTGTTTACTATTGGGTTGTTATACATGAGGTCCATGTATAGCTTGGATATTAACTTTGTATTGGATATGGGGTTGGACTTTTAGTTTCTTGATTGTTTCCTTGGCTGAGCAGAAGCTTTGTAGTTTGCTGCAGTCCCACTTGCTGATTTTTACATTTGGTGCCTTTGCTTTTAGTGTCAAATTCAAAAAAATCATTACTAAGGCCAAAGTCAAAGACCTTAACCACTTCCATTTTCTTTTAAGATTTTAAGAATTTCAGATATTACTTTCAAGTCTTTAATTCTTGTGTATCATGTAAGGTGGAGGTCCAGTTTCATTCATTTCATTCAATTATCCAGTTTTCTCAATACCTTTTATTGAAGAGACTATATTTTCCCACTGAGTATATTTGGATCCCTTGAAAAATATTAGTTGACCATATATGAAAGGGTTTATTTCAGGGCTATTTATCCTGTTCCATTCATCAATATGGCTATTTTTATACCAATACCACACTGTTTTAGTTACCATAGCTTTGTAATGTAGAAATCAGGGAGTGTGATATTTTCAACTTTGTGTTTAATCTCAGGATGACTTTGGCTATCTGGGGTCTTTCGTGATTCCATACATATTTTAAGGTTTCTTTTTTTTTTTCCTCTCTCTCTCTATTTCTGTGAAAAATGTCATTTGACTGCTATAGATATTGTATTGAACCCAGAGATTGCTTTGGGTAGTATGGCCTTCTTAACAAAATTCTTCTAATTCATGAGCACAGAATACCTTTCTGTTGTGTCTTCTTCATTTTTTTTTTCCATCAATATCTTATAGTTTTCAGTGTATAGATCTTTTATCATCTTGGTTAAATTTATTCCTAAGTAGTATATTATTTTATGATGCTATTGTAAATAGGACTGTTAATTTCTCTGATAATTCATTGTTAGTATGTTAAAACATAACTGGTTTTTGTACATTGTGTCTGTGTCCTGCAACTTTACTGAATTTGTTTATTAGTTATTTAACCATTATTTAGCGGAGGATTTTAAATTTTATTTTTCTAAAAAACTTTTATTGCTTTATAGTTGCTTGACAATTTGTGTTAGTTTCCGCTGTACAGCAGAGTGAATATGCTACACACACACACACATATATACACACATATATATACACATATATATACACATATACACACACACACACATATATATATACACACACACATATATATATACATATATATACATACACACACATATATATATACACACACACACATATACATATAACACATACATATCTCCTCTATTTTGGATTTCCTTTTCTGTTCAGTTCAGTTCAGTTGATCAGTTGTGTCCGACTCTTTGTGACCCCGTGAACTGCAGCACACCAGGCCTCCCTGTCCAGCACCAACTCCTGGAGTTCACTCAAACTCACGTCCATCGAGTTGGTGATGCCATCCAGCCATCTCATCCTCTGTTGTCCCCTTCTCCTCCTGCCCCCAATCCCTCCCAGCATCAGGGTCTTTTCCAATGAGTCAGCTCTTCACATGAGGTGGCCAAAGTACTGGAGTTTCAGTTTTAGCATCACTCCTTCTAAAGAATACCCAGGACTGATCTCCTTTAGAATGGACTGGTTGGATCTCCTTGAAGTCCAAGGGACTCTCAAGAGTCCTCTCCAACACCACAGTTCAAAAGCTTCAATTCTTTGGTGCTCAGCCATTTAGCTCCTTCCCATTTAGGTCATCACTAATATGCAGAGTCCATCATGAGAAATGCTAGGTTGGAAGAAGCACAAGCTGGAATCAAGACTGCCGGGAGAAATATCAATAACCTTAGATATGCAGATGACATCACCCTTATGGCAGAAAGTGAAGAGGAACTAAAAAGCCTCTTGATGAAAGTGAAAGAGGAGAATGAAAAAGTTGGCTTAAAGCTCAACATTCAGAAAACTAAGATCATGGCATCTGGTCCCATCACTTCATGGGAAATAGATGGGGAAACAAGTGGAAACAGTGTCAGACTTTATTTTTCTGGGCTCCAAAATTACTGCAGATGGTGATTGCAGCCATGAAATTAAAAGACGCTTTACTCCTTGGAAGCAAAGTTATGACCAAGCTAGATAGCATATTGAAAAGCGGAGATATTACCTTGCAACAAAGGTCCATCTAGTCAAGGCTGTGGTTTTCCTGTGGTCATGTATGGATGCTGGACTGTGAAGAAAGCTGAGCCCCGAAGAATTGATGTTTTTAAACTGTGGTACTGAAGACTCTCGAGAGTCCCTTGTACTACAAGGAGATCCAACCAGTCCATCCTAAAGGAGATCAGTCCTGGGTGTTCTTTGGAAGGACTGATGCTGAAGCTGAAACTCCAATACTTTGGCCACCTCATGCGAAGAGTTGACTCATTGGAAAAGACCCTGATGCTGGGAGGGATTGGGGGCAGGAGGAGAAGGGGACGACAGAGGATGAGATGGCTGGATGGCATCACCAACTTGATGGACGTGAGTCTGAGTGAACTCCAGGAGTTGGTGCTGGACAGGAAGGCCTGGCGTGCTGCAATTCATGGGGTCACACAGAGTTGGACATGACTGAGCGACTGAACTGAACTAGGTCACTGCAGAGTACTGAGTAGCATTTTCTGTGCTATACAGTAGGTTCTCATTAGTTATCTATTTCATACATAGTATCACTAGTGTATACATTTCAATCCTAATCCTCCAGTTCACCCACCTTTACCCTTGGTATCCATACATTTGTTTTCTACATCTGTATCTGTATTCTGTATTTCTGATTTGTAAATAAGATAGTCTATACCACTTTTTTTTTCAGATTCCACAATATGCACTAATATGATATTTGTTTTTCTGACTTCACTCTGTATGACAGTCTTTAGATTCATCCATGTCTCTACAAATGACCCAGTTTCATTCCTTTTTATGGTTGAGAAATATTCCATTGCATATATATACCACATCTTCTTGATCCACTCCTCTACTGATGAATATTTAGGTAGTTTCCATGTCCTAACTACTGTAAATAATGCTGCAGTGAACATTAGAGTGCACGTGTCTCTGAGTTATGGTTCTATCAAGGTGTATGCCCAGTAGTGGGATTTCTGGGTCAATGGTAGCACTGAGTTTTGCTTTCTGAGGAATCTCCATGCTGTTTTCCATAGTACCTGTATCAATTTACATTCCCATCAACAGTACAAGAGTGTTCCCTTTCCTCCACACCCTCTCCAACATTTATTGTTAGTAAATTTTTCGATGATGGCTATTCTGACTGGTGTGATGTGATATTTCATTGTAGTTTTGAGTTGCATTTCTCTAATGATTAGTGGACATTTCATGCAAAGATGGATACAATAAAGGACAGAAACAGTATGGACCTAACAAAAGCAGAAGATATTAAGAAAAGGTAGCAAGGACACACAGATGAACTATACAAAAAAGATGTTAATGACCCAGATAACCACCATGGTGTTATCACTCACCTAGAGACAGACATCCTGGAGTGTGAAGTCAAGTGGAACTTAGGAAGAAGCATCACTATGAACAAAGCTACTAGAGGTGATGGAATTCCAGCTAATCTATTTAAAATCCCCAAAGATGATGCTGTGAAAGTGATGCACTCAACATGCCAGCAAATTTGGAAAACTCAGCAGTGGCCATAGGGCTGGAAAAGGTCAGTTTTCATCCCAATCCCAAAGAAAGGCAATGCCAAAGAATGTCCAAACTACTGCACGATTGTACTCATCTCACATGCTAGTAAAGTAATGCTCAAAATTCTCCAAGCCAGACTTCATCATTACGTGAACCAAAAAATTTCAAATGTACAAGCTGGATTTAGAAAAGGCAGAGCAACCAGAGATCAAATTGCCAACATCCACAGGATCATAGAACAAATGAGAATTCCAGAAAAGCATCCACATCTGCTTCATTGACTATGCTAAAGACTTTAACTCTGTGGATCACAACAAAGTGTGGAAAATTCTTCAAGAGATGGGAATACCAGACCACTTTCCCTGCCTCCTGAGAAATCTGTATGTAGGTCAAGAAGAAACAGTTAGAACCAAACATGGAACAGTGGACTGGTTCCAAGTTGGGAAAGGAGTACATCAAGGCCGCCTGTTGTCACTCTGCCTGCCTATTTAACTTGCATGCAAAGAACATCATGAGAAATGCTGGTCTGGATGAAGCACAAGTTGGAATCAGGATTGCCAGGAGAAATATCAATAACCTCAGATATGCAGATGACACTGCTCTCAAGGCAGAAAGCGAAGAGGAACTAAAGAGTCTCTTGATGAAAGTGAAGGAGTAGAGTGGAAAAGCTGTCTTAAAACTCAACATTATAAAAACTAAGATCATGGCATTGGATCCCATCACTTCATGGCAAATAGATGGGAAAACAGTGGAAACAGTGACAGATTTTATTTTCTTGGGCTCCAAATTCACTGCAGATGGTGACTGCAGCCATGAAATAAAAAGATGCTTGCTCCTTAGAAGAAAAGCTATGACAAACCTAGATAGCATATTAAAAAGCAGAGATATTACTTTGCTAACAAAGGTCCATCTAGTCAAAGCTATGGTTTTCCCAGTAGTCATATATTGGTGTGAGAGCTGGACCATTAAGAAAGATGAGCACCAAATAATTGATGATTTTGAACTGTGGTGCTGGAGAAGACTCTTCAGAGTACCTTGGACAGCAAGATGATCAAACTAATCAATCCTAAAGGAAATCAGTCCTGAATATTCATTGGAAGGACTGATGCTGAAGCTGAAACTCCAATACTTTGACTCCCTGATGTGAAGAACTGACTCACTGGAAAAGACCCTGATGCTGGCATAGATTGAAGGCAGGAGGAGAAGGGGATGACAGAGGATGAGATGGTCGGATGGCATCACCGACTCTATGGACATGAGTTTAAGCAGGCTCTGGGAGTTGTTGATGGACAGGGAAGCCTAGTGTGCTGCAGTCCATGGCCTCCCTAAGAGCTGGGCATGCATGACTTAGCAACTGAACTGAATGATTAGTGCTGTTGAGGATCTTTTCATGTACCTCTTGGCCATGTATCTCTATATCTCTGTAGAAATGTCTATTTAAGTCTCCTACCCATTTTTTGATTGGATTGTTTGTTTGTTTGTTTGGTATTGAGCTGCATGGGTTATTTGTATATTTTGGAGATGAATCCTTTGTCAGTTGCTTCATGTGCAAATATTTGCTCCCATTCTGAGGGTTGTCCTTTTATCTTGTTTATGGTTCCCTTTGCTGTGCAAAAGCTTTGAAGTTTAATTATATCCCATTTGTTTATTTTTGTTTTTATTTTCATTACTCTAGGGAGGTGGGTCAAAAAAGATCTCGCTATGATTTATGTCAAAGAGTGTTCTGTGTTTTCAAAACTTTGTGACACAGCTGGTCTGTGGCAGATTGAATTTTCTTTATGTAATAGCACAGCATCTGCAAATAGAGACAATTTTATCCTTTCTGATTTTGATGGCCTTTATTTATTTACTTGACCTAATTGCTCTGACTAGGATTTCCAGTAGTATGTTGAAGTAACAAGAGTGAGCATCCTTGTATTATTCCAGATCTTAGAGGAAACGTTTCAGCTTTTCACCGTTGAGTGTGATATTAGCTGTGGGCTTGTCATATATGGCCTTTTTTATGTTGTGGTACATCCCTTCTCCAACAAGATGCTTGGAAGATTTTATCATGAAAAGATGTGAAATTTTGTGGAATGCTTTCTCTATGTTGACTGAGATGATTATACGATTTTTTATTCTCCATTTTGTTAATGTAGTGTATCACAATATTTGATTTGTGCATGTTGAACCAACTTTGCTTTACTGGAGTAAATTCCAGTTGATTATGGTATATGATCCTTCTAATGTATTGTTGAATTCAGTTTGCTAACATTTTGTTGATGGTTTTCACATCTATGTTTATTGAAGAAATTGTCCTGTAATTTTCATTTCAGTGTCTTTGGCTTTGGTATGATATTAACACTACCTTTGCAAAATGAGTTTAGACGTGTTCTTTCATCTTTTTTTTTTTTTTAATAGTTTGGGGAGGATTGGTATTAATTCTTATTTAAATGTTTGATTAAATTTACAAATGGCTATTTGCTGGAAGGTTTTTGATTTGTGATTCATTCTCCTTAGTAGCAATTAGTCTATTAAGATTTCCTATTTTTTCATGAATCAGTCTTGGTAATTTACATGTTTCTAAGAATATATCCATTTCTTAGAGGTTGTCTAATTTGTTAGCATAATAATTGTTTATAGTCCTCTCTTATGATTCTTTGTATTCTTTGGTGTTAATTACAGTGCTCCCTCTTTCATTTCTAATTTTATTTATTTGAGCGCACTCTCTTTTTTTCTGGGTTAGTCTGCCTAAAGGTTCAGCAATTTCGTTTATCCTTTCAAAGAGCCAGCTCTTAGTTTCACTGACTTTTTCCTATGTTTTTTAGTCTCTATTTCATTAATTTCATCTTTGTATTTCCTTCCTTCTTTTGACTTTGGGCTTGGTTCTTTTTTCTAGTTCCTTGTATTGTAAAGTTAAGCTGTTTATTTCAGATCTTTCTTGTTTCTTAATCTAGACATTTATCACTGTGAAATTTCTCTTAGAACTGCTTTTTCTGCACAGCATAATTTGGTATGTTGTGCTTTCATGTTCACTTATTTCAAGATATTTTTATTGCACTTTGATTTTGTCTTTGATCCATCGGTTGTTCAGAAGTGTAGCGTTTAATTTCCACATACTTGTGAATTTTTCCAGTTTTCTTCTTATAGTTGACTTCTTGTTTCTTATTATTGTGGTTGGAAAAGATGCTTAATATGATTTCAGTCTCCTTAAATTTATTAAAACTGAGAAGAATGTGTTCTGCTTTCAGTAGAAATGTACTGTAAATGTCTGTTAGGTCCATCTCCTCTAAAATAGCTTGGGTTCATTTTCTTATTGATTTTCTGTTGACGAGAACCTTTCACTGTTGAAAGTGGGATATTGAAATCCCTTAGTACTTTTGTATTGAAACTTATTTCTCTCTTCAGATAAGTTGATATTTTCTTTAAAGATATAGAGCTCTTATAAAGGGTATATGCATATTTATTGACATAATAGCCACCAGATGAATGGATTCCTTTATCATTATGTAATAGCTTTGTCTCTTGTTTAAGCTTTTTGGTTAAAAATCTATATTTTCTGATGTAAGTATAGCTGCCGCTGCTTTCTCTTGGCTTCCATTTGCATGGGATATATGTTTCCATCCCTTAAGTTTCAGTCTACATGTGTCCTTAAATCTAAAAAGCGTCTCTTGTAGATAGCTTATAGATGGTTCTTGTTTTTTGTATCCATTCTGTAACTCTGTGTCTTTTGACTGGAGACTTTAGTTCATTTCTACTTGACTATTGACAGATATGGGCTTATTACCATTTTGTGAATTGTTTTCTTGTTGTTTGATAAATCCTTTGTTCCTTTCTTCCTCTTTTGTTCTCTTCCTTTGTGATTTGATAACTTTCTATAGTGGTATTCTTAGATTCCTTTTTCTTTACCTTTTGTGTATCTACTATAAGTTTTTACTTTGTGGTTAACATGTCTTACATAAAACGTGTTATATTTATAACAGTCTATTTTAAGCTGATAACATTTTCAAGTGCACACAAAAGCTCTAAATTTTAACTCTGCATTTTGTGTTCTGATGTCAAAATTTATATATTTTAACTTTGTATATGGGCTTCCCTGGTAGCTCAGCTGGTAAAGAATCCATGTGCAGTGTAGGAGACCTGGATTCGATCCCTGTGTTGGGAAGGGCATGGCAGCTCACACCAGTATTCTTGCCTAGAGAATCCCGGGGGACAGAGGAGCCTGGTGGGCTACGGTCCATGGGGTTGCACAGAGTCAGACACGACTGAGCAACTAAGCACAGCACACTAGCCCTTTGTATATAAGTTACAGCACACTAGCCCTTTGTATATAAGTTAACAAATTATTGAAATTATAGTTATTTTAAAGTATTTGTCCATTAATCTTTGTACTAAAGTTATAAGTGATTTTCACACCCCCTTTACCATATTAAAGTATTCTGAAGTAAATTGTATATTTACTTTTTACCATCTGTTTTCATGTTACTAATTAGCTTCCTTTTGTTTCAGCTTGTAAAGTCCTCTGTAACTTTTCATGTAAGGCTGGTCAAGTCATGATGAACTCTTTTAGCTTGTGTTTGTTTAGAAAACTCTTTGTTTTTCCTTCCATTTTGAAAGGCAGTTTTGCGTAGAATATTCTTGTGGGCAGGTTGTTTTCTTTCACCATTCTAGTTAAATCATGCCACTCCCTTCTGCTTTGCATGTTTCTGCTGAAAATTCTGATCATAGGGTTCCTTTACATGTAAAAAGTTAGTTTTGTCTTGCCACTTTTTTTTTTCTTGTGCTTAAATTTGATTATTTAATTATGATATATCTTGGTGTGATCTCTTTGGATTCCTTTTGTTTGAAAGTCTGTTGGCTTCCTGAATTTGAAAATCTGTTCATTTCTGCAGGTTAGGGAAGTTTTCAGTCCTTATTTCTTTGAATAAACTTTCTGCTCCTTTTTCTCTCCTTCTGGTTTGAATATTGGTCTGACTATTGGTGTTGCATAAGTTCCTTAAGCTATTTCATTTTTTTCATTCATTTTTCCTTTTACTCCTTGATTGGATGAATTCCACTGCCTGTTGCTGAATTTCTGTATCTTTTCTTTTAGTTGATCTAGTCTGCTGCTAAACCTCTCTGTTGAATTTTTCAGCTGAATTATAGTCTCAGCTCTGTGATTTTTCACTGTTTTAAAATATTTTCTGTCTCTTTGTTGAAATTCTTCCTTTGTTGATGCATTGCTGTCCTAACCGTGATGAGCATCTTTATGAGCATATTTTGAACTGTCTGTCAGGTTAGTTACTAATATCTGTGTCATTAAGATCTGTTTCTGGAGGTTTATCTTGCTCTTTTATTTGAAAAGCATTTTCCTGTTTCTTCATTTTTCTTGACTGTCTGTGTTGGTTTCTATGCATGAGGTAAAGCAGCCCCTTTCCCAGTCTTGACCAAGTGGTCTCATGTAAGAGATGAAACTCATCAATCAGTCCAGCCTGACATCTTGGTTTTCTCTCAAGACTTTGTAGTTAACCAAGTTGCCCACTTTGTTCTTAGGGATTCCCAGGAGTTGAGGGCATACCAAAACCTGTCAGTGTCCCTAGAAGGAAGATCATGCTCAGGGCCTAGAATGTGGACCATCAGGTGGAAGGCAATGCATGGAGTTAAGTCCCTCTCAAGGAGAAACCAGAGATGGGCATTTTTTTCCCCCTCTGCTTCCCCTGTATTGGATCCAGGCATATTGTTGCAGGGATTTACCTGAGATTGTCACAGTCTTTTTAGACATGTGAAGGGAGGCCCCTGGTATGTCATTACCTGACACACCAGGGATTTGCCCCTTGGGCAGCAATTATAAAACCTGGGGCATAGACATATGTATAAGCTCCTGCCAGGGAGATACTGGTGACTTGGAGCAGGCTACCAGGAGACAATGAGAGAGGTGTTTGTTAGTTTCCATGGTTTCTGAGAACGTTCAGCTATCCCCTATATGTGTGCTAAATTAAAAGCCTACATTTTAGGCAGCAGCTTTCAAAGTATGCAGAAGGACTCCTTTAGGGGAAAGACTAGGAGATGCACAATTTTGTCTGCTCTCTCTGTACCAAAATCTGGAAGAATAGCTCTATTGTAAGCACTTGCACACCCGTTAACAACTATTTCTTTATTTGCTATAGTCTTGTGGATCCAAGCCTCATTAGCCTTAAGAATTAGAAGTTTTAGGGAGCATATACCTCCGTTGAGAGTTTTAAAAGTGGGGGTATTATCTGTTGGACAAACTCCTTGCTCCTCAACGAGAATCTGAAAGTTAGGAGTTCCCTTCCAATTGTATGGTGCTGTGTCAGGTCATGGCAAGCATGTGTCTCAGCTTTTCCTGGCCATTTGATGCAGGCTATTTTCTAATTTGCCTGATACATAGGGGTTGTTCCCTAGTTTCAGATTTCTTTCAGAGGTAATTGCTCTCTGTGTAGATAGATTCAGTGTGTACATAGGAAGATGGGAATTCAAGAGTCTCCTCTATTGCCATCTTGGCTTACACCCCTGTTCATAATTATCTTAGTGGTTTATATCAAACCTTTAGATACTTATAGACTTTTAACTGAATCAATTAAGGAGGATTGAAGAATTTGGCTCCTCTATGGTGTATGATGGCGCCATTATAAAACTAGAAAAGAAATCTGCTATCATGAGCTTTGCTGACATGCATTCCAAATTGAACTATGAATGTTAACTATTCACCCAGGATCAGTTAAGTCTGGTACCACAGCTTCTAGTAATCAAGAATTATTAGAACCAGAATTATTTTTCTTGATTTTTTACATGCTTTATTTTGTCACTTTATCAAATTACTCCAAAAAGAAGAAGATAAATTTGATTAAAATGAGAACACATAAAATAGTATAGCATGAGCAGAAAAATAAATGCAAAATGACAGCAGAGAAATAAATTGGAGTGAAAAGTTAATACAAGTTAGGAAGAGATGAAAATAGAACACAAATGTGCAGTCTGTAGGAGCATAAATCATTGATCTAGCTGTGCCCTGACTTGGCTTTATGCTTCTTGGTGTTCAGAATAAAAAGAGAATCCATTATAATTTGATGAGGTGAAAACATGCTGTTTTCCTAGTTCTGATACTAAAAAAGGCAAATGGATCCTTTTTGAAGGGACTTAAATACAATCGCGACAGTAATTGCCATAATGTATCTCATAAGACTGCTTCTCTTACTACCTCTCAAAAAAAAACTAAAAACCTCCCGAGATAAGCTGAGTGAAACTCCTTCTGCATATGGTTCAAAGTAACAAGGCTAAACTACAGAGTTTTTTGATGGTCAAGTTGGATCAAAAGAAAAGTTTGTGGTATTTTTATAGGTGATATAGAGAAGAGCTCCTATAGTGAGTACTTGAGATGTAGAAGTAACGTTCAACTTTCTACATAGTAAAAAGCTGGATTGAACGAATCTGCATGCTTAGACAGAGAAATGACAGATAATTTCAATGTGGATGGGTGTGTCATAGGTCTTCCAAGTTGTATTTGTAAAATAAGGACTCTGAGCCATAGGTACAATCCAAGAGAAGAACCTGGGATCTTTTGCCATAGATCATATTTTTCTCAAAGTACTTTCCTTGACATGCTAATATCATGTAATAATGAGGTCTGAAAATGGTTCTAGTGTCAAATAAGTTTGGTGAATATTGCATAGCAGTTCCATTTCTTGGAAAAGTAGTAGTAGTGATGCCTGGCAGTACTACACACACACAAAAATACTGCACAGCACAGTAATACATTAGAGAGCCATAATGAAGGAATCTGATTAACTTTTCTTTGCTGAGTGTTTCCCAACTTATTTGATTATCAAATCCACATGTTAATATTTGGTGTGACTAATATTCTATAAAACAGACCCTGAAAAATATAGTTTCTGATGACATTAACTCAATGTGTTATTAAGATTAAAACCACTTTAAAAAACATCAATGTGAAGAACATTCTAGGAAACAAAACAGTAGACATTGATGCAGAGGTCCTGCATACCAGCAGCCAGAATAGGATTCTAGTACATCTACTTCAAACAAGTATAAAATGGACATAGGGCTTCCTCAAAACCCCAGAAGGTGAATGAGAATTTGTGTAATGGATGTTTAGAACATGCAAGGTAGTGAGAAGTCAAAATTCTTTTTATACGACAAAATCTTTTTGGTAACTCGATTTTTAAATGAATGTTCAAATGTAGTAGTTAGTGAATTCAGGGAAAATATGGGAATCTATTATCTCAGTGTTGTCATATTTTTACAGTGAAGTATTCTCAAGATTTTTTAGTCCCATTGGCAATCTAGGATTTTTCCTTGATATATATATATATATCAAATGCAAGATGACATTTTGTCAATGGCTTTAGTGCAGAGGCACATGTTAATTTCCTAGGAACCATGAAGTTCTGTCAAGAGCAAAGAGCCATCTTGAATATTCTAGCTGTTATGAATGTTGAGTGGGAGACATTTGTTTCATATCCCACTAGAATCAAGCAGAGAGACCTCTTGAAAGATTGGTCAGTCAGATGGCCAGATGATTCTTAAGTCTGGTTATGACAATTTACATGACAGAAGAAGGTCATTTTAGGTAGTGCCTGTGCGCATGCTAAGTTGCTTCAGTCGTGTCAACTCTTTTTGACCCCATGGATTGTAGCCCACTAGGCTCCTCTATCCATGGGATTTTCCAGGCAAGAATACTGGAGAGCGTTGCCATGCTCTTCTCTAGGGGATCTTCCTGCCCTAGGGATCGAACTTGCATCTCTGATACCTCCTGCGTTGGCTGGTGGGTTCTTTACCACTAGTACCCCATATTAGCATTAATTATCTCACATTCTAGCTTCAGTTTCCTCAACTATAGGGATTCCTCACTAGCCTTGCCTTAGCAGATTCCACACAAATATTCCTGCCCTGCTATCTGAGGTTTAACCCACCGTGTAGCAGCTCAGCTTCAAAAGAAACTTTAACTGCTTGATGCATGTAGTTAAACCAGTGATTCAATCCCTGTTGTATCTTATTGAAGACCAACCTGAATTACTAAAAAAAATTTTTTTTGAACTTGGAGGTAAGGTGACTTCCACACAGTTTTTAATCCTACCAGTTACTGGTGGTGTGGGGTTACATAATCTTCTTGAATTCTTCTTTTTCCAAAAAAGCTCACCTTCCATAGTCATTGGCAATTCTGATAATGGTTGTGAAACTGGTTTCCAAATACAGCACTGAGTGTCCAAATACACTGCCCTGCATTCAGCAAAGAAAAGCTTTCAGACAGTTCTGGGTCACTTATTCTCTTTGAATAGTCTTTTCTTCAACCTATCTGTGTGATAACATCATGGTCTAGGTAAAAATGTGTTTTTTCCCCATAGCATCATAGATGCATAGCTGAAAATTGCATTCTCAAAAAGGCTGTATTAATTGTAAAAGAAGAACCAACACTTAGCTGTATATCTGATATTTCTTATCTAACAGCTAAATTACTAGAGTAAAGCCATTCTTCTCCTAGGAATCTGGCCAAATTCAGGTTATTTGCAAAGACCAGACACATTGATCAGGACCCTTCTTTAGAAACAAAATGCAGGCTATAAGCAACATATTGCCTGGCCTCTGACATGAGCTAAATATCTGGAAAAGGCAAAGCTGTAATGAAACTGTGTTGGCTGTGTTCTCCCATGTTTCTTTGCCATGCCCAGGCAAGACTGGAGCTTACCAGGCACCACCATCATTCATAAAGGGGAGGTCCTTTTGAGGCCCAGATGTAGCTGAGGTGGAGCTGAGGGATGGAGACTACTGCAGAGTGGCAGGAGAGGGGCAGAGCACGGCTCTTCTGTTTGTTTCTAGACATGATCATAAGTGTAGTGTTAGTCATTCAGTTGTGTCCGACTCTTTACCACCCCATGGACCATAGCCCGCTAGGTTCCTCTATCCATGGGATTCTCTAGGCAAGAATCCTGGAATGGGGTAGCCATTCACTTCTCCAGGGGATCTTCCCAACCCAGGGATCGAACCCGGGTCTCCTGCATTGCAGGCAGATTCTTTACTGTCTGAGCCACCAGGGAAGCCTCGATTATAATCAGACATGATGATAATGGGGGAGTAACTGTTTTCTTCCCAAAGGCCTTCTTTGCCTTCTTAAAATCCATAACCACTGTATTAGTTTCCTGTTGATATTGTTACAGATTACCACAAACTTAGTGGCTTAAAACAATACAAATTAATTATCTTAAAGTCCTGGCAGTCAGAAGCCCTAAAATCAAGCTGTGGACAGGGCTGCCTCCTTTCTGAAGGCACGAGAGGAGAACTGGTTTCCTTGCCTTTTCCAGCTTCTAGAGATTGCCTGCATTCCTTGGCCTGTGGTCCTCTATCTTCAGGCCAACAGCAGAGTATATTCAAATTTCTCTCTCCTTCTGTCCTCACCTCTCCTCTTTTGACTCTGACCCTCCTCCTTTCTTCTTATAAGGACTCTTATGATCACATGAGACCACCAAGGTAACAGAGGACAAGCATTCCATCTCAAGGATTTTCCCTAGTAACATCTGTGAAGACCTTCCTGCCATCCAATCTGGGATTATAATATGCACATCTTTGGGGGCACCATTATTTTATCTACCACCACCATCCTGGTTGTTCTGACTGCTTTTTAGAATAGTTTCATTGTGTATAAAATTGGGACAATGATATTCACCCCCTGGGGATATAAAGTCAATGAGATAGCCTGGCTTCAGCCATCATAACAAAACACTTGCATAGTGGCTGTTAGAAGATTTTTTTATGTGTTCTGAATTCAGAGATGCAGAGTTGAGATTCTGCTCTCACTGCTGCCTGCTACCTGAAGAGGCCACTTTGCCCTAGGTTTTCTCACTTTTTAAATGCACAACTTGAGTTTTCGCATCAACCTATGAGTAATGACTCAAATTTCAATATAACTCCACCTATAAAAGGCTTCCCAGGTGGCTCAGTGGTAAAAACCCAGCTACTAATGCAGGAGCTGTGGATTCAGCTGTTGGGTCAGGGAGATCTCTTGGAGAAAGAAATGTGACCCTCTCCAGTATTCTTGCCTGGGAAATCCCATAGACAGAGGAGCCTGGCGGGTACAGTCCATGGGGGGCGGGGGGTGGTCACAGAAGAGTCGGGCACGACTTAGAGACTGAACAGCAACAACAGCTTGAGTTTTCTCATCAGCCTGTGAGTAATGACTCAAGTTTCAGTCTGACCCCACCTATAAAAGAAAGCACTTGGAACCTCCTCACAATCTCACCCACTTCTTTATAGGAGTTAGAAGGCACTGTCCTGCATATATCCACATACCAGTTCTCCCAAGTCCTTTCTACTCTGGGCCCTTTTGGTTCACTCAAGTCCAGTAAAGAGAGCAGAAAATCTGAGGAATAGGAACTAGTAGAAGATACAGGCAAACTATGATTGGGACTATTAGATGAGTCAAAAGTCAAGTATTTCAAGCACAATTAAGTTCGCAGTGTCAGAAAAAATGATCATGATAAAATGTCATCACCTCTGTGAAAAGCAGACAAAATTGAAACTGTAATTCACAGTCATCATCCCTTCATTTGAAGGCTACTTCTGTCCTGAGCCAATCTGTCTGCTGTTAATGCTCCCAAGTTTAATTGGCTAATATTTTCTCTAAAAGCACTCATGGATAGCGTATTTTTCTCTCTCAGTACACTCACTGACTGTATCTTTATAAGGATAATTTATATCCTGCCTTTAAAGAATTTGTGGCAGCTGACATGAAAACTTAAAAAGTGTTGTCTAGAGGGAAGTAATGGATGAAGCAGGGGGAGTAGTCAGCGAACATGCATGCTAAGTCACTTCAGTCCTGTCTGACTCTTTGGGGCTTCTCAGTCCGTGGGATTCTCCAGGCAAGAATGCTGGAGTGGGTTGCCATGCCCTCCTCCAGGGAATCTTCCTGACCCAAGGATCAAACCTGCATCTCTTACCTTCTCCTGCACTGGCAGGTGGGTTCTTTACCACTAGTACCACCTGGGACACCCAACAGCAGTCAGGCAGAAGCACAAATAAATTTGCCAGAAATACAGCCCGAGGGAAGCTGTTGCACTGAGCACAAATCTGAATTCTGTGCTTTCTGGCAGCATGGACAGGTAGATGAAATAAACTAGATAGCACTTTGCTTGAAGAGAAATCTTTTTTCTCAGTCTGAACTCTGACTTAGTTCTGCATCTCAAAGGTGCCACTGAACAAATTAATGGACAGTGGAAAGGGCCCTGAACTGAAATTTTTACCAAATTAGGTTGCCTTTTAATAATGATGATGATGATAGTTGTGATGGTCAGGTTTGGACAGAAAAATCTTTTCTGTTACTTGAGTTTCTATGAGAAAGGATGAACACTTCTAGCCTCTTGTCTTATCCCTTAATTTTCTCCTTGGAGAAAGGCTGGGTGGGAGATGGCCACTGTTCAATTTCCTCAAATATATGAAGCAGATCTTTCAATGGTCTTGGGCATGAGGAATTTGGATCCTTTCCTCCTTTCTTGATCTCTCTGGAACTATAAGAGACAGTGACATGGAAAAGCAGGCTGGCTCTGCCCACTGAAAATGATCCCAGAATAGTCTACACACGGGTCTAGATTAAAGACTGAGGAATGGAGTGGTCAATTCCCGTTTGACTTTTCTAAGTTATAGTTTCTAATGATGATGACATTTTCCTCCATTACTTTTTTCTCTTTTTTTTAATTATTATTTTATTTTATTTTTTTACTTTACAATACTGTATTCATTTTGCCATACATCAACATGAATCCACCACGGGTATACATAAGTTCCCACTCCTGAATCCCCCTCCCACCTCCCTCCCCATACCATCCCTCTGGGTTATCCCAGTGCACCAACCCCAAGCATCCTGTATCCTGCATCAAACCTAGAGTGGCGATTCATTTCTTATATGATATTATACATGTTTCAAGGCCATTCTCCCAAATCATCCTGCCCTCTCCCTCTCCCACAGAGTCAAAAAGTCTGTTCTGTACATCTGTGTCTCTTTTGCTGTCTTGCATACAGAGTTATTGTTACCATCTTTCTAAATTCTATATATGTGTTAGTATACTGTATTGGTGTTTTTCTTTCTGGCTTACTTCACTCAGTATAATTGGCTCCAGTTTCATCCACCTCATTAGAACTGATTCAAATGTATTCTTTTTGATGGCTGAGTAATACTCCATTGTGTATATGTACCACAGCTTTCTTATCTATTCATCTGCTGATGGCCATCTAGGTTGCTTCCATGTCCTGGCTATTATAAACAGTGCTGCGATGAACATTGGGGTACACGCGTCTCTTTCAATTCGAGTTTCCTTGGTGTGTATGTCCAGCAGTGGGATTGCTAGCATCAAAATTCAGATGGAATTGAGAAGTATTTATTTTTGGTCTTGGTCCTTTAGGTTACCCACTAAAATCTGTTTCTTCTTTTTCCATAGAAATAGAATTTTTGCTGGGCAGATGGTTGCAGCCAGGTATAATCTGAGGACTAAGTCCATGGGTACCAAAGTTGGGTGGGAAAAAAATGTATGCAAATTGTGACTTTAGCTCTTAAAGATCCTTGGCCTGAACCAGTTCTTTCCTTTCCTTTCTCCTGGTAGGAAAAGGCAGTGGCTGGAGCACGCTGAGGCTAGAATAGTTGCCCCACAAGCCTGGGAAGCATTTTGGAGCAGAGCCCACATCCACTTACATGAAAAAAAGCCCAATTTTGAAATAACTCATTCTTTGATCTCTTCATTATACCATGCCGCTCACCTAACTCCAAACCAATACGGACTCCAAAACCAATAAGAACTAACAATTCTTTAGCTTTTTTTGGAGGTTTTTTTTTATTGTTTTATATCAACATGTATTTAACAATGTTGTGTTCGTTTGATGTATACAGCAAAGTGATTCAGTTATACGTATACATCTATCTATTCTTTTTCAACCCATATAGGTTATTACAGAATATTGAACAGTTTCCTGTGCTAAACAGTAACTCCTTGTTGCTTATCTATTTTAAATATAGCAGTGTGTACATGTCAATCTTAAACTCCCAGTCTATCCCTCCCAGACACCCTTCCCCACTGGTAACCACAAGTTCATTCTCTAGGTCTGTTTCTGTTTTGTAAATAAATGCGTTTGTATCATTTTGTTTACATTCCACATATAAGCGATATCATATGATATTTGTCTTTCTCTGTCTGACTTACTTCACTTAGTATGATCACCTTCAGGTCCGTCCATTATGTCATTCTTTTTAATGGCTGAGTAATATTCCATTGTGTGTATGTACTATCTTCTTTATCCATTCATCTATTGATGGACATTTAGGTTGCTTCCATGGCTTGGCTATTGTAAACAGCCTTGTAATAAACATTGTGGCACATTATCCTTTTAAACCATGTTTTTCTCTGGACCATATGGTAGGTCTGTTTTAGTCTTTTGAGGAACTTTGATGGTGGCTATACCAGTTTACATTCCCATTTCTCTGCACCTTCTTTAGCATTTATTAGTTGTAGATTTTTTTGATGATGACCATGGGCTTCCCTGGTGGCTCAGACGGTAAAGCGTCTGCCTGTAATTTGGGAGACCCAGGTTCGATCCCTGGGTCGGGAAGATCCCCTGGAGAAGGAAATGGCAATCCACTCCAGTATTATTGCCTGGAGAATTCCGTGGATTGAGGAGCCTGGTAGGCTACAGTCCACAGGGTCGCAAAGAGTCGGACACGACTGAGCGACTTCCCTTCACTACATTGTGATTGGTGTGAGGTGATATCTCATTGTAGTTTTCATTTGGATTTCTCTAATAATTAGCAATGTTGAGACTTTTTCCATATTGGCCATTTGTATGTCTTCTTTGGAGAAATGTATATTTAGTCTTCTGCCCATTCTTTGATTGGATTATTTGTTTTGGTGATATTAAGCCTCATGAGCTGTTTGTAAATTTTGGAGACTAATCCCTTGTCAGTTGCATCATTTGCAAATATTATATCCCCTCTTGTGGTTGTCTTTTTGTTTGGTCTAGGGTTTCCTTTGCTGTACAAAAGATTTTGAGTTTAATTAGGTCTCATTTGTTTTGTTTTATGGCTATAACTGTAGGAGATGGCTCAAAAAATATTGCTATGATTTATGTGTCAAAGAGCATCTGTTTGTGTCATCTTCTGTTTCTTTCACAGTATCTTATAGTTTTGGAGTACAGGACTTTTGTCTCCTTAAGTAGGTTTATTCTTAGGTATATTATTATTTTTGATGCATTAGGAAATGGGATAATTTCTTTAATTTCTCTTTCTGAACTTTCATTGTTATTGTATAGAAATGCAATGGATTTCTATGTATTAATTTGTATCCTGCAATTTTACTGAATTTATTGATGAACTCTAGTAGTTTTCTGGTGGCAGCTATAAGATTTTCTCTGCGTAGTATCATGTCATCTGCAAACAGTGACAGTTTTACTTCTTTTCCAATTTGATTCCTTTTATTTCTTTTTCTTCTCTGATTACCATGGCTAGGACTTCAAACATCATGTTGAATCAAAGTGGTGAGAATGGACATTCTTGTCTTGTTCCTAATCTTAGAAGAAATAAATGCTTTTAGCTTTTCATCATTTTGAGTATGATGTTAGCTGTAGGTCTGTCATATATGGTCTTTACTACATTGAGGTATTTTCTCTCTATGCCCATGTTCTGGAGAGTTTTTATCATAAATGAGTGTTGAATTCTGTCAAAAGCTTTTTCTGCATCTATTGAGATGATAGTATGGTTTTTATTCTTCAATTTACTGATGCAGTGTATCACACTGGTTGATTTGCAGATAATGAAATGTCCCTGCATCCCTGGGATAAATCCCACTTGATCATGGTATATGATCTTTTTAATGTGTTGTTGGATTCATCAGTGAGAGATATTGGCCTGCAATTTTCTTCTTTTTGTGTGTGGTATCTTTGTCTGGTTTTGGTATCAGGGTGATGGCGGCCCCTTGAGTGAATCTGAAAGAATTCCTTCTTCTGCAATTTTTTGGAATCATTTCAGAAGGATAATAGTTAACTTTTCTCTAAATTTTTGATAGAATTCGCCTATGAAGCCATCTGTTCCTAGAATTTTGTTTGTTGGAAGTTTTAAAGTCAGTTTCAATTTCAGTGCTTGTGGTCAGTCCTCTTTAACACTTAATATCATGTGCCAGGATCTGGGTGGAGCACTGCACATGTATTATGTCACCTGGGTCTCATCAATATCCTCTAAGGTAAAGTCATTACGTTCTTTTTTGAGGAAGGAACAAAGACACAGAAAGGCCAAATAAGCAACTTATACTACACACACAGCAAAGGAACAGAGTCAAGAGTTCCAACACAGTGTCCCCTGCCTTGGTTCTTAAACATCATGATGTCTTGTCCTTTACAAGGACTTGGAGCAGAGAACTGAAGGCAGGGTTTCTCTATTTCCATGGAGAGTCAGAACAGTGTACCTTGAAGATAGAAAATGTTTCAGGTTTGCCATGCACCCCCTTGCAAGCCCTGGAGAGGGGAAGGTCTACCCACTCCAGTATTCTGGCCTGGAGAATTCCATGGACTATATAGACCATGGGGTTGCAAAGAGCAGGACATGACTGAGTGACTTTCAGTCACTTCACTCCCTTGAAAATAATTGAAATTATTTGAATTGTCTGTGAAGCTAGAACAGGGAGGCAGTCAACAGAAGAAGGATAATTTTAGTTAGAAGGGCAAGCAGAACCCATCAGGATAAGTGCTGGAGACCATTCTCCGTGGGGCTCTTGTGTTTCTACATGTGCTTTCAAGCAGAGGCACTGGCTGCTTTTGTTCTGAACCATCTTTTCAAGGAAGTTTGTATAGTGAACAGCCTGAGAAGATATTGAAGGTATTTCCCTTCAGAGCAAAGGGTCAGGCATGTCTACCACCATCTTAAAAGATTTGGGTCCCCTAAGCTCAGGGCTCCTTTTCTGTAACTGTGTGTGGGGATGTTTGTCTTGCCTTGTCGGGAACTAACACAAATGCATATGCTGGCTGCTATTACTATTGTAAGTAATCAACCACCGTTTGCCTCTGACTCAGAAATCATGTCTTTTTGCAGTTAGTTAATGTGTTGGCTTGAATGTAGGGGAGAGTCTTAAACTATTCCGAGTGCTTGACAATAAAGTAAGTTTTTCTATTCCCTTTTAATTGCAATGAATCACTCAGTATTCAAAGGCAGTTGGTCTGGATTTTCTACCTGTCAGTTGATTGAATAGGGAGAAAGGAAAGTCTTTAAAGATAATGGAAATTAACACCCTTGAAATAGATATTCATTCAGTCAGAATTCATGTCCACCCAATTCCGAAACCCAGTTCCAAATCGTGTTGAGAAAGTTCCAAAATTAGATTTCCGTACTTTCAAATGTCAACAAATACATAGTCTAAAATGTTTTGAAGATACAGCATGATGGGGAAATGGAGTTGATAAATTTTTAGACATTCCACAAGGATTAGGATGTCCAACTTTACCTGAAAGGAGGGTGAAACTATAATTCTGAATAGAAAGAAAATAAAAATTTCATCCATAGTGGTTAAAAAATAATGTTATTTGAATATTTTGATTTCCCTAACTGGAGAATAAAACCAATCTCTTGTGCTGGGGAAAAATTACTGGTTTAGAACTCAAAATAGGTGAGATCATTTTATCAACTAATTGTGCAACTTCCACAAAATAGTATCTGGGCCTTATTCTTTCTTCAAGCATAAAAGAGGGGTCATGAACTATATCAGCTGGAAGCTCACATCTAACATGGAAGTTAATGGAATCCTAGACTCTCAGAAGTAGAAGGAAAACAGTAGTGATAAAGTGTAACGTTTCAGAATTTTGAATTATTTTCTCAGCATAAATTCTAAGTGGTGTTTCTAGAGACAGGAAGATCATTACATTTCAATGAATCAGTTTATTTCATCTCTAGAGATATTTCAATAAGGTCTTCTTTATATTAAGTAAAATCTGTCATTGTTATTCAGTCACTAAGTCATGTCTGACTGTTTGCAAACCCATGGACTGCAGCATGCCAGACTTCACTATTTTCCTGTCCTGCACTATTTCCTGGAGTTTGCTCAAACTCATGTCCCTTGAGTCAGTGATGCGATCCAACCATCTCATCGTCTGTTGCTCCCTTCTTCTCTTGCTCTCAATCTTTCCCAGGCTCAGGGTCTTTTCTGATGAGTTGATGCTTCACATCAGGTGGCCAAAATATTGGCGCTTCAGCAACAGTCCTTCCAATGTGAATATTCAGGGTTGATTTCCTTTAGGATTGACTGATTTGATCTTGCTGTCCAGGGGACTCTCAGGAGTCTTCTCCAACTCCATAGTTCAAAGGCATCAATTTTTCGGCACTCAGCCTTCTTTATGGTCCAACTCTCAATCTGTACATAACTATTGGAAAAACCATAGCTTTGACTAGATGGACCTTTGTCAGCAAAGTGATGTCTCTGCTTTTTAATATGCTATCTAGGTTTGTCATAGCTTTTCTTCCAAGGAGCAAGCATCTTTTAATTTCATGCCTACCGTCACCATCCACAGTGATTTTGGAGGCCAATAAAAATAAAATCTGTCACTGCTTCCATTGTTTTCCCATCTATGTGCCATGAAGTTAATGGACCGAATGTCATGATCTTCGTTTTTTGAATGTTGAGTTCTGAGCCAGCTTTTCATTCTCCTCTTTCACCTTCGTCAAGAGGCTCTTTATTTCCTATTGTAACTTTTATCATTGATCCTGGATTAACTTCTGGACCATAAATAATCTCTTTTTCCCCAATTCTAGTTTATTAGTTATTTGAAGTAGGTAATCATATCACAGACCTCTTCTCTTTTCTAATCTATTAATCCCTGATTTCTATAAATGTTTCTACATATGAGTCTTGTGTTCCTTCAAATTCTGGCTGGCTTTAAATTGTAAGCTGTTTCATGCAGGCCTGTATACTTTAGACACCAAACAGAATTCTGTCCATCACTCTTCCTGAAAAATTTTTCTAGAAGTGGAAGAACTAGCATCAGAAAATGACCCCCATGGGCAGTATATCCTGTCCAAGGTGGTGATGGTGGGGCTGGGGGTTGGGTAGGAAGCCAGGACTGATTCTGCCTCAGTTCAGTTCAGTTCAGTCGCTCAGTCATGTCTGATTCTTTGTGACCCCATGAATCGCAGCATGCCAGGCCACCCTGTCCATCACCAACCCCTGGAGTTCACTCAGACTCATGTCCATTAAGTCAGTGATGCCATCCAGCCATCTCATCCTCTATCGTCCCCTTCTCCTCCTGCCCCCAATCCCTCCCAGCATCAGAGTCTTTTCCAATGAGTCAATTCTTCGCATCAGGTGGCCAAAGTACTGGAGTTTCAGCTTTAGCATCATTCCTTCCAAAGAAATCCCAGGGCTGATCTCATTCAGAATGGACTGGTTGGATCTCCTTGCAGTCCAAGGGACTCTCAAGAGTCTTCTCCAACACCACAGTTCAAAAGCATCAATTCTTCAGCGCTCAGCCTTCTTCACAGTCCAACTCTCACATCCATACATGACCACTGGAAAAACCATAGCCTTGACTAGACGGACCTTTGTTGGCAAAGCAGTGTCTCTGCTTTTGAATATGCTATCTAGGTTAGTCATAACTTTCCTTCCAAGGAGTAAGCATCTTTTAATTTCATGGCTGCAGTCATCACCTGCAGTATTCTGCCTAGTGGAATTTAAAAGTCTAAATGCATCAGCACAGGACAGCTAATGGGGCCAAATTAAATTCTGTCAAGCATGTGCACATACCAGGGGAAGAGGGTAGTTAACCTCTTCCCCTGGTAAATGTGATTTTCTCAGTTGGGAGCCAAAGGATCAATTGGGGTCACTCAAATTACAGTGTAGCTTGGGACAGGCCTCCCTAGTCTAATAGTTATATTGGAAGATTATCCTGATGGTTTTCATATTTTAATGTAACACACATCTCATCAGAGGAGTCTGTTAAAAGGTGACCCTCAGAGACCATAGATTCATTCTCTAAGTCTGTGAGTCTGTTTCCGTTTTGTAAGTACGTTCATTTGTATCATTTTTATAGTTTCCACATATAAGAGATATTATGTGATATTTGACTTTCTCTGATTTCACTTAGTATGAGATCTCCAGGTCCATCTATATTGCTGCAAATGACATTCTTTCTTTCTTTTTAACAGCTGAGTAATATTTCATTGTTTACATGTACCACCCCTTCCTTCCCCATTCGTCTGTCTATGAAACATTTAGTTTGCATCCATGTCTTGGCTATTGTCAACAGCCCTGCAATGAACACTGAGGTGCATGTATCCATTCCAATCATGTTTTTCTCAGGATACATGCCCAGGAATGGGACTGCTAGATCATATGGTAGTTTTTTAAAGAAGTTCCATACTGCTTACCACCAATAGAACAACAGAGTTCCCTTTTCACCACACCCTCTCCAGCATTTAGTTTGTAGATCTTTTTCACGATGGCTATTATGACTGGTGTGAAGTGGCAACTCACTGTAGTTTTAATTTAGATTTCTCTAATAATTAGTGATGTTGAACATCTTTTCATGTGCCTCTTGCTCTCTGTATGTCTTCTTTGGAGAAATGTCTATTTAGATCTTTTATTTAGGAGCGAGAGGGGAACTAAGAGCAATAAAATATTATCATGTTACGGAAGCCAAGGTAAGAAAGTATCAAGGAAGAAAGATTTCTTGACTTAACAGAACATTTTTACAAATTGGTAGTAAATTCACACTGTGAAGATTTAAGGAATAGGTCAGTAATGAAGAAAGCAAGTCATAGCAAGCTGCTCTATTTAGATGTAAAACAATAAAAATGAATGAGTGAATCGACAGATGGAAAAAGAATGAAGTAGCAGTGTGATTTATTGTCCTTAGAAGAAAATGGTTGATGCTTGTGTGCTGGAGAAACCAACACGTTCAATGTCAGAAAATGCAAGAAAAAGGAGTAGGGAAAGCCTGAGAGGATAACTGATTGATAAAAACATAAAGGTAAAAGAGGAGGAAACTGATTGTCACATCAGACTTTCTTGGAGTCAAGTCAGAGATAATATCATTGGGGAGAGTGAGAAGATGGAGACACCATGGCAATCATAAAATGCCGGGTTAACAAGGCAGAAATCTTCTATCTCTTATAAGTGAGAAGTCATGAGGTAGGCAGACAGGGTTTATTTTGTGGTTTCAAGTCATGAGGGACCCTGGCGTGTCCTGTTTTCGCTTCACCATCCTAGTTTAATGGCTTCCGTCTTCAAGGTTCAGAAGAGCTGCTGAATCTCCACTGATCACACCCATGTGTGCTGGTTAGAAAGGAAAAGCAAAAAAGCACAAAAGACTTCTTGCAGCTGCATTAGTTCTATTTCAGCATCCTTCTTGGAAGTATCACAAAAGTTTTGCGTTCATATATTTGGCCAGATCTTATATTAGCTAAACCTATTGACTGAGCAACTGAACTGAACTGAACTGATTGATAAAAGAGTCTGAAAAACGTAGTCCTTTTTCTCCCTCAATGATCAGAGAAAAGTCAGGGTTCTCTTACAGAGAAAGAAGGAAGATATTACTGGTGTTAGGTAATTGTCAGTCTCTGCCAAAGACATGGTAAAAATTTGTGTGTGGTTCAGTCTCTCCGTTGTGTCCGACTCTGCAACACCACGGACTGCAGCATACCAGCCTCCCCATCCTTCACTCTGGGAGTTCGGTCAGATTCATGCCCATAGAGTCGGTGATGCCATCCAACCATCTCATCCTCTGCCACCCCCTTCTCCTCCTACCTTTAATCGTTCCCAGAATCAGGCTCTTTTCCAATGAGTCAATTCTTCGCATCAGGTGGCCAAAGTATTGGGAGTTTCACTTCAACATCAGTCCTTCCAATGAATATTCAGGACTGATTTCCTTTAGGATGGACTGGTTGGATCTCCTTGCAGTACAAGGAACTCACAAGAGTCTTCTCCAACACCACAGTTTGAAAGCATCAATTCTTCGGCACTTAGCCTTCTTTCTAGTCCAACTCTCACATCCGTACATGACTACTGGAAAAACCATAGCTTTGACTATATGGACATTTGTTAGCAAAGTAATGTCTCTGCTTTTTAATGCACTGTCTAGGTTTGTCTTAGCTTTCCTTCCAGTTCAGTTTGTGGTGAGGCCATTATTGCAGTTTTGTCACTTTGTCTAGCAAAACTGCTTATCAGGAAAAGAAGTGGCCAGGCTCTGTGCTGTGCTGAGTTTTGGCCGGGGCTATGGATTGGAGTGTCAGCTACCTATAAGGGAATGAGCAATTTCAGGATAGAAGCAAACACATTGCTGATGCCCTGATACTGAGCTCCAGGCTGATGGAGTGAAAAAGAACAATGTGTACTCACAGGGCTGGAGATCACAAGAAGGGCAAAGAGCTAGTTGAACAAAGAAGAAAGGATCAGGAAAGTGGAAGACAGTGTGATTAGAAAAGGAAATTTGACGTTGGCAAAAATTAGGCAGTTATAAGTGCTCAGAGTTTGAGATGTGATTGTTTTTAGCTGGAATGGAAAAATAGATTATTATATTGATGTGTAAGAGTTCTGGAAACATGCCTAGAAGGATCATTGATAAGGATGATAATCAAGAGATTAAAGTAGAAAGGAGCACTGGAGACTAAAAACCTAGATATTCATGAAATAAACAGGAAACAGAATGAGAAGGAACAGTACCAATGTAGAGACTTACCTACAACTGAGGTTGACTGGAAATCACAGGGAAATGGTAATTACGGACATTTATTCAGTACTTGCTATGTGACAGTCAACAAACTGTGTTTTTAATACAAAATGATTTTTAAATAAACTATTTAGGAATAATTTTAGATTTACATAAAAGTTTTAAAGATACAGAGTTCCTTTATTGTCTCCATTCATTTTCCTCTAAATTGAACCTCTTACATAACCATGGTACTTTGGTAAAACTAGGAAATGATACTGGTCCAATACTATCACCTAAATTTTAATTTGGCTTTCTGCAGGTGTTCCACTAAAGCTTCTTTTCTGTTGCAGAACGCTGTCCAGGATACTCTATTATATTTTGTCTTTATCAACAGTTATGTCTCCTTAGTCTTTTAACCTGTGAAAATGTCTCAGTCTCCGGTTTTCTTAACACTTTGAAGAACACTCCCAGAAATCTTGAGGAATCTCTCTCAATTTGGGGTTTCTCTGACATTTTTCTCATGATTAGACTAGGGTTTGGAGAAGGCAATGGCACCCCACTCCAGTACTCTTGCCTGGAAAATCCCACGGACGGAGGAGCCTGGTGGGCTGCAGTCCATGGGGTCGCGAAGAATCAGACATGACTGAGTGACTTCACTTTGACTTTTCACTTTCATGCATTGGAGAAGGAAATGGCAACCCATCCAGTGTTCTTGCCTGGAGAATCCCAGGGACGACGAAGCCTGGTGGGCTGCTGTCTATGGGGTCGCACAGAGTCAGACATGACTGAAGCGACTTAGCAGCAGCAGCAGACGACTAGGGTTACGTGTTTTTGAGAAAATGCCACAGAGCAGAAGTGTACTGACCATACCATTATATCTGAGAGGAACACCAACACTTATC
The DNA here is from genome assembly GCF_016772045.2 of Ovis aries. Classification (NCBI taxonomy): domain Eukaryota; kingdom Metazoa; phylum Chordata; class Mammalia; order Artiodactyla; family Bovidae; genus Ovis; species Ovis aries. The sequence continues at coordinate 26,835,326 of NC_056057.1, read as the reverse complement.
ATTGTTAAACTCGACTGCTTGGTTAAAGTGGTGCTAGACAGATTTCTACAATGCCAACTTTTAACTTTTTCCCTTTCTTTACTGTATTCTTTGGAAGCAAGAGGCTGAGTTTAGCCCACACTCAAGGGAAGGGGGGTATTAAGCTCCCTGGAAGCTTAATTATCTATTAGAAGGCATAGTTATCTATACTCAGGATTCTGCTATTAGGAAGATTTGCCCTTTTCCCCATTTATGCAGCCCTTTATATCAGCATGGAGTCATGGATATTTCATTCCGTGAGTTGTAATCCAATACTGTTATCGTTTTGCTCAAATTGTTCCCATTTTGGCCTCCTGAGAACTGTTTTTATATAAAGTCTCTGTGGAATCCCCCAACAATACAGTGAAGCATTACTGTTATCCTTATTTTGTAGAAACAGAAACTCAGGCTGAGAGAGAGGAAGAAACCTTCCCAGTGATTCACATCGTATGTGTGCTGAAGCCAGGAGTATGACCTCAGTGTCTGAGTGCTTAGCTCTCTTAGAGGAAAAGGATCTCGACGAATACAGATCAGAGATAAGCTGTCTCTATCACCATTTCAGAGGTAAGATCTGTTTTTGAGAGGATCATCACGAAAGTAGTCGTTGCGGAGAGGACGTGCTTCCAAAGGGTCAGTGTGAAGAGAAGGAACCACAAACAGTGATCAGAAATGAGACTCTTGCCAGGTGGGAGGAGAGGAGAGTAACTGAAGGAATAATCAGACGCAGGGTAAAACTAATACCACAGAAGCAACTGAAGGAAAGAAATCCATTGAGGCTACAATATATTTGGCTGCAGGGCCACAGAGAACCAGCCTATGGTAAGAAGGAAGTTAAGCGAACTTCAACAGAGCAATGTAATGGAAGGAAAACAAGATTTCAGGAGCTCAACACTGTTTTAGAGAAAGGAGGCAAAGAAGTGATAAGGAGAGGGATGCAGAATTAAGTAACATTTTTTCCAGGATAGAGGATGACCTGTGCACAGGTAAGCTTATAGGAGAGAGAAAAGATTCTGGAAGAGGAAAATACAGTGGTCTACAATGTTAATTTCTGTTGTACAAAGTGATTCAGTTGTACATATACATACATTTTAAAAATAATCTTTTCCATTATAGTTTATCATACTGAATATAGTTCTCTGTTGTTCCATGTCCAGTTCTAACTGTTGCTTCCTGACCTGCATATAGGTTTCTCAAGAGGCAGGTCAGGTGGTCTGGTATTCCCATCTCTCTCAGAATTTTCCATAGTTTACTGTGATCCACACAGTCAAAGGCTTTGGCATAGTCAATAAAGCATAAATAGATGTTTTTCTGGAACTCTCTTGCTTTTTTGATGATCCAGCGGATGTTAGCAATTTGATCTCTGGTTCCTCTGTCTTTTCTAAAACCAGCTTGAACATCTGGAAGTTCACGGTTCACGTATTGCTGAAGCCTGGCTTGGAGAATTTTGAGCATTACTTTACTAGCATGTGAGATGAGTGCAATTGTGCGGTAGTTTGAGCATTCTTTGGCATTGCCTTTCTTTGGAATTGGAATGAAAGCTGACCTTTTCCAGTCCTGTGGCCACTGCTGAGTTTTCCAAATTTGCTGGCATATTGAGGGCAGCACTTTCACAGCATCATCTTTCAGGATTTGAAATAGCTCAACTGGAATTCCGTCACCTCCACTAGCTTTGTTCATAGTGATGCTTTTTAAGGCCCACTTGACTTCACATTCCAGGATGTCTGGCTCTAGGTGAGTGATCACACCATCATAATTAACTTGGTCGTGAAGATCTTTTTTGTACAGTTCTTCTGTGTATTCTTGCCACCTCTTCTCAATATCTTCTGCTTCTGTTAGGTCCATACCATTTCTGTCCTTTATTGAGCCCATCTTTGCATGAAATGTTCCCTTGGTATCTCTAATTTTCTTGAAGAGATCTCTAGTCCCTTGGACTGCAAGGAGATCCAACCAGTCCATTCTGAAGGAGATCAGCCCTGGGTGTTCTTTGGAGGGAATGATGTTAAAGCTGAAGCTCCAGTACTCTGGCCACCTCATGCAAAGAGTTGACTCATTGGAAAAGACTCTGATGCTGGGAGGGATTGGGGGCAGAAGGAGAAGGGTCCGACAGAGGATGAGATGGCTGTATGGCATCACAGACTCAATGGACATGAGTTTGAGTGAATTCCGTGAGTTGGAGATGGACAAGGAGGCCTGGCGTGCTGCCAATTCATGGGATCGCAAAGTCGGACACGACTGAGTGACTGAACTGAACTGAACTGGACTGATAGTTCTCTGTGCTATACAGTAGGACCTTGTTTATCCATTCCATATATAATAGCTTACATGTGCTAACCCTCCTCATGGACATAAGAGAATAGACTTGTCATTCCCAAGGGGGTGGGCGAGGGTTGAGGGAGGGATAGAGTGGGAAGCTGGGGTTAGGAAGGGTGTTTAATCTTGAAGGCAAGGGATCTTGTTCTTCTCCCTCATTGGAGGTTGGCTTAAGAGCAGAGGCCAATGGTACTGCTGGGGTCAAAGTACATAGTCACTTAGGGTGTGCTGTGGGGTTTTGATAGTTTCAGTTGTATTAGTGGAACTGGAAGCATGGTCCTCTGGAGACACTGGGAAAAAACTTAGAGCAATATTCCTTAGTCTGGTGAGTAGCTAATAACATCCCTGGTCAGTGACTGATAGGCTTGATAACAGAGGGGCAAGTTGAAGTCACTCATGCTGAAGGAAACCAGTTGACTAAATGAAAGCAGGCATCAGGAATATGATTATCTGGATTTTTTTCTTGGTTCTTTGAGATCAAATATTTGAAACTGAATATATTATGCACTTTTCAGACAAAAGACAGTATTAGTCTTTCTCAGATGTTCAGACTCAGGTGTAATGTGCATTTGCTATGTTACTATCAAGTTGTTATGATTAAGAATAAGTGTAAAATTAATGTAAACAATTGTTACTGAGAATGAACTTTTTCTCAGGAATTTTTCTTCAAATAATGCCAACTGCAGAATTCAAGGTGAGTGTTTAATAGTTATAATGTAATACCAAAGGCTTAACATGGTATATTTGATAGAGACTTAAGTTCAGGCAATAACTTTTCTTATCAAAGCACAAAGTAGAACATGGGTAGTTTAAAATTTTTTTCATAAATATTCTTAAAATACTATTAAAATGGAATGAATACTACCACCAGTAAACTATAACACTGATTGTGCAAGGTTTAAAAGAACAGTCCATTGCAGAAGCATTTTAATCTATGAGTTTCCTTGAAGTCTTTTTTTATATTCCAGTAAAGCCCAAAATATTCAGGGGAGCAGAACTTCATAAGAAGTTTAGGAATTACTGACATAACCTATCTTTAAATATTATAGGTTGCCTTCATCTGACATAATTACAATACTATACTATAAGTGCTCATTTCCTTTATGTGGACCAAAAATAATTTGCATTAAAACATACTATTCATACTTGGTGATTATTTTATTACCATAAATTATCGTATACAATTTTTTGATAAGGATATTATAAATCATATTTTAAACAAAAATGTATGCATGGCATATGTAAGCAGTAACATCTCGAAGGAGAAAACACCCATGAAAACATTTACCTAAAATTTAGTAACACTGAAAAACACTAGATTGTGCAGAGTAATGATTAAAAGCTATGTGTAATACACCGGAACACTGGTAAGTCTTCAGGTACTGGAGGAACAACCTGGCATAGGGAAAAGATCAGAGTAGGAACAGCCACGTCCTTAGAAGTGCATGTCATCAAAAAATAAATCCCTCAAAATAGCATTACACAGAGATTCTTCCTTTGGCACTTAACAATACAGACAAAGGTGTATTGGGTTTAATGTGATTTTATTATTAGGTAAATTTTAGTTACTTTATATAGATAAAAATATACAATATTGCTTTAAGTTTTTTAAGTGTATACTTGATCGTCAACATATTCACATACAGTTTAGAAGCCTGTTTTTCCCCCACTACACAGTTCATCCAGTAACATGTGGAAGACACTAACAAAAATTATTTAGATGAAGACTTTTCATAAAAGATTTCAATGTAAAAGTGGAATATTAATCTGGTCTAAATCTTTAGTGATTCCTCCTGCTACAAACAAATTATGAAATGTTTTAGACAAATTTATTTTTTTCAACACTTGAATTCATTGTCCAGGTTCAAAATTCTGTTGGAAAATGCATAAAACTGACTTAGCTATTGTGTCTGAAGTCACTTTTATATACATTGATTTACTAAAAAAAGAAAAGTATAGTATTTTAATACTATATTTCAGTTAGGGATTTCATTGTGTTTTTATATAATACATGCAAAACATGTCTATGCCTTTCAGCTGTCCTATTTAAGTAAAAGAAAGTCAGACGGTGGCACTTTAAAGTCACCCAAGGATGGTAAAGTTATTAGTGGTCTGATTAATTTGCTACTTAAAAAGACACAGTGATAAAATATGTTAAGACCCAAACAAGTTATTTATGTGCATATATAAGGTATGCACTATTTTTCAATGAAAGACTGAAAACATTTTACAAACATCATTGTTCATTATAAACTATACAATGCACCATTTTTTCACTTATACCAATACTTTGCACCAAACATTGCTATATTTAATCTTAACACTCCTCAAATATGAGAAAAACAAATAGTTTCCACTGTACTAAGAAGTGAAATTTATAAAGTCAACATATTACATTTTAAAGGATTACAGGTCTAAAACAGTTTTTAAAGAATTTATACATATTGAAATGGGTGCTGTACTTATTAAAGAGCTAAAAATAAAGCTGCTTCTCTTCATTTTAAGTTAATACTCAGGGTTGCATTTAACAGCAGATTCTTTACAGGGCAACATTCAACTATTAAGGTGGAGATTTTAGTAAAGCTAAATGGTGATATATCTCTTACTTCTGAAAACTCTTGAAATTTTAGTGCTGCTCTCTTACAATAACTAAAAAAAAATTTAGGAAGATATTTCCACTTCCAAAATTTTTCAACGTAAGGCACACGGCAACATTAAAATCTAGAAACAACTAGAGTAAGTAATAAATATTTCTCTTTTCAACCATTATTTGCTCTTTACCTGAAGAAAGTGGGTGAGTAGTGCAGTTGAAACATGCCTAGATTAATAAAAATGACTGAATTTAAGAAATACCAATAATATTTGTGTGCAGAATGTTATTAATTTTAAAAAGAAAAAGTATATTTTATGTAAATATATATTTTACATAAAATATACTCCCTACAGTGTTATAGGTAGAAAAAAGTGTGAGGCACTTACATTACCAAGGAGGGAGGAGCATACTGAGATTATCTTTTTATACAAGCACCAAACCATTTGTTTTAACCTCTGAGATAAAAGCAGAAGCTAAGAGTAAAAGGAAATAGTTCATATTTGGTACACTAATAATCTACAAGTTCAAAACACAAAGTATTTTATTTCAATCTGATGGAAGTAATTCCACCAGAGAAAAAATTTTCATATTTAAAACTGTCAAAATATCTCCCTGAAAAGGTTCTGTATATTCTGTGGTATTATTTCAGAATACTGTAAACTGTAGATGGTATTTCACTCCTCTGTGACAGCATACTATTCTAATGATGGTAGTATAGGTGAATAACTCCTCTTATTACAAACCAGATTTTAATGTTTTTATAACAGTGAAAATAACACGTACATCAATGCCTCCATGTGAACTTGCTGACATCCAACAAGGACAGTCTTATTACTCTGTGATGCTTCACAAACTACTCAAAAACCAAGGTGAGGAGTGGGCTTGGAATTACAGGAATCCACCGGATGTCAAATCAGGGTAAGTTCTGGCTTCTGATGGGTGAAGATGGGTGGCAGGCTGAGTGTTACTCATGCTGTTTAATTCAGCTGGATACGTTTCATTTAAAATTGCTCCGTTCTGAAACTGCAAACAGCAACACAACTTATTAGAACAGATCCTTCATATATATTAAACCATCAGGTATGTGAAATGTAGTTCTAAAATCTTTATCCTCCAAGTTGTTCTTGTTAAACTTCAAACTCCTTTACTGCTATTTTAACTCATTCAGTGAAGTTGTATTGAACACATGTATTAGTTGCACTTAGAATCTTTCAGTTTCTCCATTAGATAGTATAGGTGAGTGATATCATTGTCTCACTTTAGATGTGGCGATCCATTGACTATCTGATCAATGAAATGCCTTTGGTTTGGGCAGGAGCCACTGGATCAGAAGGTACTAGCCACGAACCACAGGTACTATTCTCCGTCATAAGTCTGCTTTGACCAGATTGTATCTCAGTAAGTTTTAGGTACCAATAAACTAACTACATTCAAGATCACCACATTGGACTACAGATAACCCAGAACTTTCTGAAAAGCAGCAAGTTATGATTTGCGAGAGGTTTCTTAATATGCCTTATATACTATATACCATGGGTATGATTTCTATAACCAATTTTATTCATAATATGCTTTCAAAGTACTACTAAACTTATTGTCCTAATTATGGAAATAAAAATTACCAAAGTAAAATGCTTGCTCTTACCTTTTAACAATGAAATTTAGTCTCATTTCCATAAGTGCTACTGGAAAAAAAGGAGGGAGGGGAGGACCTTGAGACACACAGTTCTGTGGAATAATAATTAGTTGGTGATGGACAGGGAATCCTGGCGTGCTGCAGTCCATGGGGTTGCAAAGAGTTGGACATGAGTGAGCGATTGACCTGAATAATTCCATAGTTCTACAGGTTCTTATAGATTAAAGAACTTTTGAATCTTAGTATAATTAGTGAAAGTAATGGATTATAATCATACCTTTAATTGCTTCAAATGAAATTTACCTTTCTAAAGCCTATGTAACATTAGGTTTCAGTCCTTCTAAACGTTGTCAAGTTTTCAAAGGGAAGGTAATAATCGCCCACTAAAAGGTAGGTTTTGGATAAATTACTTTCATCACTCAATACAATGCACATCAGCAATTGTCTTTAAAGAGACTGTGTGCTAAGTCACTTCAGTCGTGTCCTATCCTTTGGGATCCTATGGACTGTAGCCCGCCAGGCTCCTCTGTCCATGGGATTTCCCAGGCAAGAATACCGGAGTGGGCTGCCATTTCCTCCTTCAGGGTATATTTCCAACCCAGGGATCGAACCTGTGTCTCTTATGTCTCCTGCATTGGCAGGTGGGTTCTTACCACTAGCGCCACCTGAAAAAAGACTTGTCTAGAGCAGTGCTAGTCAACAGAAATACAATGTGAGCCACAAATGGAGTTCCAATTTTTTTTAGATTTAATAACTTTTTTTTTTTAAAGGTGCTCAGTCATTTCCAAGTCTTTGCGACCCCATGGACTGTAACCCTCTAGGCTCCTCTGTTCATGGAACTCTCCAGGCCAGAATACTGGAGTAGCTAGCCATTCCCTTCTCCAGGAGATCTTCCCAACCCAGGGACTGAACCCAGGTCTGCTGCATTGCAGGCGGATTCTTTACTGTCTGAGCCACCAGGGAAGTCCAATAACTCCTTGGGGGAATATGTAGGTCCAGAATTCTTACTATTCATAAGGAAGTAACACAAAACAGTGGGAAAGAAAACACTGTAAGGAGCTGGTGCTAATGCAGGCCCTCTTCAGAATATAATTTTATATAATTCACTTCTCTACAGTTTACAAGTTACCTACCTGTGCTTATTCTGCAGCAATGTTGTGAGATAGATTGTAACTCATTGTTAAATTTTATTATAACTGAACAATGTCAGGAATGAGGATAAGAAATTTTTTCACAGTTTTTTCTAGGGAAAAACTCATATGTAATCAAACAAACCAAGTGTATAAAGAAGATCAGGAAAAAACAATGCGAAAGCTGCAAATGACATTTATAAACTATTATTACAGTCTTATTGGGATTTGCTTCATGACTAAAATACACAACATTAACTCAATATTTTCTAATGGAAAAGCATAAAGGCAAGCATAAGAGATTCCTGGGTGGTCACGAAGAGCAGCGATCATTAGGAAGTACTTTAAGTTACCATGTTGGTAGAAGGGTCTGAATGACACATTTAAAAACATCCAGCTTGAGTCTCGTGATAGAAAGCCAGAAAAGTTACCTTTCTTATTTTTCTTCAGATACCAGGGAAAAAACTATTTTACCTTGAAGGATAAAATGAAGATAGAACACAGAGGAGCCTAGGACTTTTAACAGAGATCACCTAGGACAAAAGTATTTGAAGGAAGCACATTGATACTGGTTTTAACCCAATTTCAACAGGAAAAGAGTCAACATTTAATAATAATGAGTATAATCTATAAAAATACTGAGTCACTGTGTTATATACCTGAAAATGTAAATCAACTATGTCAACAACAACAAAAAAAGAGCTTTGAAAAAGCTATTTTTAAAACCTTAAAGCTTTCTAAGTCAGCATGTTTAAAAGGTCAGATTTAAAAATAAAATCAACATTATTCTAAACAGTGTACTTTTAACTAATTTTACTTGGTAATTTTACTTTTAACTTATGGATGTATTCATACTGCTTTCGTCCTTGATTTCTTTTAAATGATATACTTGTATTAGTAATGTAAAGGTACCAGCTTACACAAAATAGTCACAAATAAAATTAGAAATGTTCTCCCATACATGCTACAGATAAAATGTTAAAATCAGTCACTGACAGAAAACTCATAATTTACATCTGTTTATAATTTATGAAGAGGCATTTGAAAGGACTTACTCAGTTTGAGAATACCCTTACCTTGTTTACAAATGCCTGTGAGCCCGGCGTGGTTGGGTTGTACGGCATCTGAGCCAGCTGGCTGTGCTGAGGGTCTGGCTGGCACTGGTACATTGAAACAGCCCCAGCGTAACATGTCTGAGGAGCTACCATGGCCGACTGTGGATTGAGTCCATGCTGTTGGTTTTCAGGAACTTGTAAACATGAGACAAAATCTTCTAAATTAGAAGCAGTAGTAGGGTACGGGGCTGGTTCAAAATTACCCATGGGAAAGTCTAACTGTGTACCCTGAGGTTGTGGTGGCAACCCAGGCTGACTACAGGGTATCAAGTTCTGGGGGTAAGGCATAGGATCAAGCTCAGGTTTGTAGGGAAACTCTTGACTAGTCCCGGGTAAGTCTGCAAAGACATTGTACTGCTGGAGGTCTTGCTGAGGACAATTCAAAGGCACAGATTGGTTAGAGTTCCAGTTTGCAAACATGTTGTTAACTTGCATATGCTTCATTTTCTGACACAGTTGTTGCTGCTGTTCCACTGCTGTGTGCATCTGATGGGGCTGCAGCTGCTGCTGGTCTAACTGGAGCTGCTCCTGGACCATACAGCTAGGGTTCAGAGCCACGGCTGGCTGCTGAGGGTACCCTGAACACCCGAAGGTAGGCTTATTTAAAGAGTCTTCAACGTAGGTCAGAATTTCATCTGTTAAGTCAATATCTCTGAAGTCATCTTCACCGGAAAAGTCAGTTCTGAAAAATTCCTCATTCTGTTGCATGTGTTGGATGTCTTCAAAATCAATGCCTAGGTGTTTCATAATGCTGTACAAGTCACTGTTTCTGTTATCTGTAAAGAGCCCGGCATGATCTCCAGGGAGAGTTGGGTTCATGTCCTGAGACTGGCTGATCTGCTCATGTTTCAGGATACTGTCACTCCCCATAGGCACAACACTGTTTCGCCAGTTACTGCACTCATTCAGAGAGTCACTGAAAAAATTCCTTTCAAAAGGTGCACTAGTTGAGGCAGGATAGAGGTAAATAGCCTCGTCTTGTTGCATCATGGCATTCAGGAGGGAACTGGGGTTGAGGGAATCCTTACTTAGAGTTGGTGTGTCTTTTCCACCAGCACCATTTTTAGTCTTTATTGGTAAGGGATCCATTATGGAAGGAAAGGGGCTGCTTATCTCATATAGAACGGCGTCTCCAGTGGTAAACATAAATGGCAACTTCATGTTGCGTTTGTTTAAGTGCTCCATTCCTTCTTCATCGCTACAATTGGGCACAAGAAAGTTTGCACGTATTAGAAAAAGCCGTATCCTAAACATTTCCAAAATAAGAAATTTTAAAAAAGAAAAACTAGCACACAAAATACATAGTAGTTAAATTTGCTAGAGGTGAACATAAATTTGAGAGAAATCTTTCTGATGACAAGTAATTAAAACTGTTTACAGAACTTTGGATAGACTTTGTCCAAAAATTTAATTTCACTCTCAGATTCCATCCCTACCTGAAAAAACAAATTCTGAATGGAACACAGATCCAAATATACCAGTGAGGCATGCTGAAATATAAAGCTCTAAAGGAAGATTGACATATGAAAATTAAAATGTTTTGCATGGGAAAACAATCGTAAGTTAGGTTAAGGCATGGAATAAATGTCATAGTTTCATATATACTATATAGTGTGTATATGTGTAAAATTTAATGCTGGTATTACGTAAAGAGCTCCAAATAGGTCTAACAACCTCTTTATAACTAATAGAACAAGCAAACAAAAATAGCAAATGTATAAAAACGTGAACAAAACAAACCAGACCACTGATACGTAAAGAATACTGTACATACAAGGGAACGTGTAGTCTTGATAAGAGTTTGTAGGAGATTTTATCAACACTGACCATACACTGGATTATAAAATAAGCCACAACAAATTTCAAAGGACTGAATTCCTTCAGTCTATTGTCTAACCTCAGTGGAATTAAAGTCAAGTAACAAACAGACAACTAGAAAATCCCCTAGTATTGAACAGTACATAACACTATGTTTCTAAATAATTCCTGAATAAACAAGTCAAATACTAGCACATATTTTCAACTGAATGATAAAGACAAAGGACTGTAGTTAAAATCATACTTAAAAGAAAAACTAATACCTTAACCAAATACATTAAAAAAGAAAAAGATGGAAAGAAATTCAAATTATACCCAAGAAGAGTAGAAGGAAGGAAATAATACTGAACAGACATAACTGGGTAACAAATGTATAACAGGAGAAAAATCAATAAAACAAAAGCTGACTCCTTGAGAAGGATGATAAAATTAACGGCCTTCGAGGAATAGTGACGAAGACAGGGCACAAATTCCTAATACCAGAAAATATGTCTTAAAATTATATGAGTACAGAACTTATAGAACAGAAAGAAAATAAGAGCATAAAGGAGAAAAATCATGATGTTGATGAATGCGAAGTAAGTATTTGGTGTAAAAATTCAACAACCACTCATGACGATGATATTCTTCTGGTAAACTGAAGAAAGGGATGCTTTTAAACCTGAAACAATAAACCCAGTATTTACAAAAATAACAGAAGACTACTTACAAATATCATATGAAATGATCAAGTATTTGAAGTCTTTCTCCCTTAAAGTTGGGATTAAGACCAAAATGAATTATCATTATTTCCATTGCATTCTACAATGGAAGAACTTAAAAAAAAGAACAAAACGAAGTCTAAAGGTTAAAAGAAAAAAATTATTTGCAAACAACATAGGACATATAAGAAAACCTTAGAAAAATGTCTACAGATACCTTATTAGAATTAATAAGTGAGATGAAGGTCACTAGATATAAAACACCAATATTAAAAACTCAACTATTTCTATATATTTTTATATATATATATATATATATATATATATATGCACACCATTTAAAACAACATCATAGAACATATCTAGGAATAAAATTAAAATATGTATAAGACTCAGGTAAGCAATGGCACCCCACTCCAGCACTCTTGCCTGGAAAATCCCATGGATGGAGGAGCCTGGTGGGCCGCAGTCCATGGGGTCGCTAAGAGTCGGACACAACTCAGCGACTTCACTTTCACTTTTCACTTTCATGCACTGAAGAAGGAAATGGCAACCCACTCCAGTGTTCTTGCCTGGAGAATCCCAGGGACGGGGGAGCCTCATGGGCTGCCGTCTATGGGGTCGCACAGAGTTGGACACGACTGAAGCGATTCAGCAGCAGCAGCAAGAACAATACAGCCCATTATTAAGATAAAAACATGGGTACATACACATGGACCACCACATTCATGGGTTGCAAGATTCAATATAGAGATGTTAATTTTTCCAAAAGGAACTATAATTTCAATATAGTCCCATTAAAAATCTCAACAGATTTTCCCATAGGAATTGGCAACTGATTGCTAAATATATATGGAAATATGAAGGGTAAAGAAGAGGCCAAGACTCTATCCAAGGAGAACAAAAATTCTGACCAAACAAAATGGTGGGCATAAAGATAGCAAGGCCTATCAAGATACAGAATAGTTAAGACAATGTGCTTTGGAATAAAAACAGACAACTTGACCCATGGAACTGAGAAGCAGAATCACAGATACAATCCTCTGATTGAAATGTAGTGCAGTGAGGAAAAGGTGGTCTTTTCAAAATAATCATCTTTTAAATAAATGTTACTAGTCGACTAAATGTCCATATAAGGGACAAAAAGTAATTGTGATCCCTATCCTCAAAGCCACATACACAAATCAATTCTCCAGAGTAGAGAAAAGGTGTGCAATGTGAATATTTGACAACATCCCCACTTCTAGAACATATGAGAAACTTAAGAATCACTGCCTGCTTATTAGCAAACACATGCTAAATAAAGCACTATTATATTTTTATTTTAACAGAAGGCCCTGACTTTTCACCTTACTTTCAGATACCCAGGATGAACCCTTGGAGTTTCTGTTAATCATTCTCTTCAATAGCTCTACATCCATAGTTGTTCAAGAAAGTTGGTTAACTCTGATTTCTCAGTGTCTTTAACTTACCTAGGCTTCTCTCTACACATATTACCTTTTCGGTGTTTATTTCCAGTGTAAATTCTCCTCGAATTTACTTTAAGGTTTTCATGTAAGAAGATTTCTAAACCAAAGTGTTAAAAATAAAAAAACCAAAACATGAAACATTATAGGTCTTTGTGCTTACGTTAGCGGTCTCTGAGTTGCAATGATATAATCTGGTCTTCCATTTTTATAAACTAAGCGTGCATTTGACTGCACCCAAGCCCATCGATTGTCTTTCGTAAGAAGCCTGAACACTATCATGCCACTCTCTCCAGTCTTAATCACTAAAACAAACAAACAAACAAACAAAATTAGCAAATCTAAAATCAACACAGTAATCTCTATAATATTTCTGGGTATAATTCACATATCACCAAAGATGATAAATACAGTGATGACTTCTAAGCACAGTATATTAAAATGCATCAAGATAGTTCTTCAGCATTGCTGTTTTTTCCTATTTCAGACTAAATTTATTATTTAAATGATTCAAGGAAAGATTAAGTCAGACAATTCAAGTAATATGTGAAACTATTAGGAAGTATAGTTTAGGGGGGAAATTGTTTTCATTTTTAAAAGGGAACATGTCCTACAGTCTGATATTTTACTCTACAATTTTAAAGTATAATCTGGGCTTCCATGGTGGCTCAGATGGTAAAGAATCGGCCTGCAACGCAAGAGATGCAGGTTCAATCTCTGGGTCGGGAAGACCCCCTGGAGAAGAGAATGGCAACCCACTCCAGTATTCTTGCCTGGGGAATTCCATGAAGAGGAGCCTGGTGGGCTGCAGTCTGTGGGGTTGCAAAGAGGCAGACACAACTGAGCAACTAACATTTTCACTATGTTAACAAAGTTATGAAATAAATTGATGAGACAAAATGGCCATTTTCAGAGTAATTAAGCTACTCCATTCCTGTGTGGCAGCTAATGAATTAAAAGTGTAACTCCAGTTACTCACAGTTGTGTGATACTGAGTAGAAGCTAATCCAGATAGTTTCCTTAAACACTTTTACATCAGTAATAATCTGAAACATATCCTCGAGTAAAAGGTATTTTCTCAATCAAGTTCATAAGAAACTGCAACTTACTCCGGATGTGGTACTCAGCACAGTAGAGCATGTCAGCAGCATGAATAAACTGGTATCCTGATCCTCTCAAGCACAGCTCCGCTTCAGTGTAGCCTAAAACAAGTTTTCCTCTGTTTAAAGGGAAAATAACCACAAAATTGAAATTTAACACAAATGAAGTCACCTACATAAATTATTTAGTTATTTTCTGCACTATGTTGACACTCAGAATTTCACACTAGCAGGTAGAAACGAACACATTTCTATAATTGCTCTCTTTTGTATATGTCTGCAAATTTCAGTTTTAGATAACTTTCATGGTCTTCATTCAGGAGAATAATCACTAAAGATGAGTCTAACAGAGTAGACTGAAATACAGTCTATTGTATTTCATATATTTCATATAGATGAAATACAAAATCTTTAATTATATTTTAGAATACTTTTACTTCATTTGGAGGGGCAGGGTTTCTCAAACCTGTATGCATTCCCATACTAGGAAGGAGAAAAGCAGTAACATACTTTGGTTACTGAACTTCCAGGGCAAAAAGTCAAACTTCGTACAATGTAAAACAAGCCAGCAATAAATGGATACTGAATCTTATTAATATAAACACATTATCTGTAATACAGAAATTGTGGCAATACTGTAAGATATAAAATAAATGATCTGTGAATGTGATGAAATTATTTTAAAGGGCTATGCTACAAACTATGAACTAATACTAGCTACTATGATAATAAACAAAGTTATAAACTATACCAGATGGAAAAAAAATATATAAGACAGACACATTTATAAAATACACATTTGGTAAAATAAACCTGAAAAAGTTTCACTTACTTGGCATCACAACCAGTAGGTGTGAAGTCGAGTTTGTGTTTGGTTCTAAAGATGAAATTTTTGGTTCGAATTTCAAGTATGGATGGTGGCTGCAGTGGAGTAGCTATTGCAAACAAAGCCAACTGAGGTGGAAGCATCGATCCATCTTTCCCTTTCTTGTTCTGTCCATGAAGATATTTCAATCTCCCTTGGAAATTCATTGCCTTAAGAAACAAAAAGTTCATTAAGATGAATGCTGTATAAAGGTTCCATACCACCCCAGTCTGATCACTATGACAGAAAGATATTTTCTGGGCTGTGAGTTTGCCCCGGGGTGAAAAGTGACAATAGTGGGAAGCTGAGTAGGCATTATAGCCAATAGGAAGCTTTTGGGACTGGCTGGTTGCTTCTACAAAATGTCTGTTAGATCTTCATAGCATATGTCTGTCCTCTGGGGATGGGTGAGAGACTTAGTTTCCAGTCAATCTTTTCCAGAGGAAAGCAGTAAGCCACATTTCTGCTCAACTCCAGTCTGAAGTTAAGAGGTCTGAAGAAAGAGCAAAGCACACAGAATGGAATCCAGCTCTTGGAGAATATAAAAAGTAGAATTTCCTTATACAACTTACCTGTTAAATTAGCATACAATCACTTCATTTTAAGCCTTTTTAAATAAAAGTTTTGTTTTTTTAAACTTTTGAAAAATAAATAAAATGGTTCCTTTTTAAAGGGCTCAATCAAGGCCATTTTCAGTGTTTTGATAATTCCACAAAAGTTCATGAGGCTATCAAATGCTATTGTTGTTCCCTTCTTCCCAGGAAGCCCATTAAAAACATCCTAAAAGATAGTATGAGACTGTCCTCAAGGGACTGCTAAGAGACCCACTCCTTGTTTTAACAGGTCACAATAGGAAGACCTACATAGTTTTCTGAGCTTGCAGCTGCCCTAGCATCTATGTCTAGCATGGGTCCGTGCACAGTGCATGCTCAAAATCTATTTCCTGAACAAACGAATTGTGATAAAGTCAGCAAGTACACATTAATTTTCAAATATTCATGGGCTCGATTCCATAGCTCAGAGTATATTTCAAAACTCAAGGAAATCTTTTCTGTAGAGAGAAAACACAACTGTTCAAAAACACTAAAATGAATCCTAAAACCATATAAAGAATGCAGACCTCTATTAGGATAAAGAATAATTTTAGAAGACAGAGGAAACAGACAATCATGACCACGATCAATTTGGTTGCTTAAAACAGTACTGACCAGGCCAAGGGATGACTCTGACGTCCATGTGACACCAGTACAAGGGAGAAAAGGCCCAATTACACAAAGAAATTTCATCTAGAAATACATACTAATTGATCATCAGCACAAGGAAAACGATCTCAAAGCACAATTCTAATTCTGGGTAAGCAAAATTCAGACATAAACACCCCAACAAAAATCATGTTGTGAACGGATCTGTGGTGGAGTGCACTGTCTTAAGGATACAAGTGAGAGCCTGGACCATCTACCTCCCCTCCTAGCGTCCTCCCTTTGCAGGTCATCCTGGGAATTCACACAGGGTGTTGTGATGGAATTCACTCCAACGCATGAGAGTTCACACTACACAAGAGTGTCTCATACCAGATGAGGACCCTGCAGTGATGAATATGCAACCGTTTTTCTACATGGCAGTTATTCTAGCCATATGGAAAATGCCGTGATAATTTTACCATCTAGCAGGCATTAAACCCAAAGAAGATAATAAGCAGTGTGCCACCAAAAAAGCGCCACATAATTATCTTATACCTACAAAGTCCAAAAGAAGGGCAAAATGCAATGGTCAATGTTATTCCATTCAGTCTTTGTTATACTGCATCCTAAAGGATAGAGGCTCTGAGTTACGGAAGATATTTTCAAAAATCTAAAAAGACTTTTAAAAAGTTACTTTCCTTTATAAAACTATTTAATTAAGTAGATTTTTATAACCCAAACTCAAATACATTCAGATTTGTTTCTCTTTTCTTTTTAATTTTCTACAACTTCATAATAAATGCCAGTATAAGATGCTACACCTTACCAGAAAACCAGATGAATTATCTAGCAGACACCTGAGTCGGCAGATGAAGCACCTCTCCATAAACGAAGAGTTCTCTGGAGGAATCTGGTCTGGGTCATAATACATGGCTGGCTGGGAGAGTCCATTAGCTTCTATAGAAATAAATAGCAACGCAAAGTTACTTTCTGTTTTGCTAAAAATTAAGTATTTGGGCTTCTCAGGTAGTCCTAGTGCTAAAGAACCCACCTGCCAGGGCAAGAGACATAAAAGACATGTGTTCGGTCCCTGGGTTGGGAAGATTCCCTGAGGGAGGGCCTGGCAACCCACTTCAGTATTCTTGCCTGGAGAATCCCATGGACCGAAGAGCCAGGCAGGCTACAGTCCACGAGGTCACAAAGAGTCAGAAACAACTGAGCAACTTAGCACAGCACAGCACAAGTGTCTGAATAGCTGAAATCTGTGTTCATTTCTAAACCAAAGCTATATTCTGATTATTAAAAAAAATCACTTTCAGAAGAGAAGCTAGTGAAAAGAAATTAAAACTTATTGAATAATACTTTTACTACATAGAACTTTACCTATTCAGCTGCTTTTATTTCTACTGAGCTATCACTGTCAACAATTTCTATATTTTCTAACACCTTTTTTCTCCTTTTTAACATTTTTACATATGTATGAAGACACTGCTTTTGTTGAAAAAAGTATTTTTTAATTCCTCCATCTGCCAGTTTGCTTTTATATTTGGTGCATTTTAAACCCAGAACAATCTATACACACTCCAGAATTAACCTTGTACATTCCATCCCCTCTTTCACAATAATGTAAGAATTATTTTTATACACTATATTACTGAGTATATGGCTATACTTTATCACTTGGAATTCATCAATGGCTGTCATCTCTCGAGGTCCTCCTTAGGTCATCAGGCTTCTTGTGACCTGGTTCTGGCCCACGGCTAGAGATTCATGTCTTTCCCCTTCTTCCTCATCTTCACTGTGGAGTTCCATGCCCCTAAAGATTCTCTGCCTCCTTTCAGAGAATTCAATTCCCAACACTACCTTTTGGTAAACATTCTTACCATCAATTCTTTGTCCGGAGTCTGGACACTGTTGGGGATTTAATGCCCAGTGCAGCTGGCGCTGAAATTCAGCTCGGTCTTCGGTATGGATCAGTTCATACACACTCTGATGGATGACATCAGACTAAAGAAAAAAGAAACAAAGAAATTAACAAGTAGTGCTGATTTTTAAATGAACGTCCGTGGTGCCTCAGTGGTAAATAATCTGCCTACCAATGCAGGCGACACAGGAGATGTGGGTTCAATCCCCAGACTGCGAAGATCCTCTGGAGGAGGAAATGGCAACCCACCCCACTATTCTTGCCTGGAGAATCCCAAGGACAGAGGAGCCTAGCAGGCTACAGTCCATAGGGTTGCAGGGTCGGATGTGACTGAGTGACGGAGCACGCATACACTGATTTTTAAAAATGTGGTTTATTAATTTCAAAACCTAGTTGCTCGATTACAGGGTGCTTTTTAGTGGTGATGTATGCAAATCAAACAATTGCAACGCTCTCCTGGAATTAAAAACAAGAAAAGCTAGAACGACACAAGCACTACAGCTGACAAATCAAAGGTTATTTGTCATCGCTTCCCTATGTGAACCACTTTTTAGTCAAATAAGTCACGTTCCTGTTCCTTAACTGCAACACGTGAGGTTCTGCTGATTTTTATTTATTGATCTTTTAAAATAGAGCCTCTTATACAGAGTGAAGTAAGTCAGAAAGAGAAACACAAGTATCATATATTAACACATATATATGGAATCTAGAAAAACAGTACTGATGAACCTAGTAGAGAATGAACTTGCGGACACAGCAGGGGAAGGTGCAGAAGGGACGAACTGAGAGAAGAGCACTGATACATACATGCTATCATGTGCAGAACCGGCAGTGGGGAGTTGCTACACACCACAGGGAGCCCAGCCTGGCGCTCTGTGATGACCTAGAGGGCTGGGGAGAGGGGAGGGAGGCTTACGAGGAAGGGGGTACATATATATAAAATTATGACGGATTTGCATTGTTGTACAGCAGAAACCACACAACATTGTAGGACAATTTTCCACCAATTAAATTTTTAAAAAAAATCTTCCTTTGACAAAACTTGTCTGAACATTCAGTTAAATTTGACTTCCCTCAGCTTGAAGTATTACATATTTCCTTCCCTGCTCTCTAACAATTTTCCTGACATGAAATTTTGACTTCTAGTAGATTCCCTAAGATTAAGGGATATTGCCTTTACAAAGGTCAGAGTCTTTCCTCCACCTCTTGCTTCTCAGCATTTACTACAGTGCTGAGACCTTAGCCTTTCCACCATTAGTGTTCTAACTTTTTTATTGCAACTCACAGCAAGAAATATTTTCCATCCCTTGTGTGTGTTTGTTTGTGCGCATATAGACATGGAAAAAAGTTCCACAGAGAGCTTTTATGTGTGACAATATTGTGTTTCCTATTTTATTTGAAGCAGCTAAAAAGAATGACTGGTGATCCTCTGTATCAATTTCATCAACCACTCATGAGTCATGACCTGCAGTTTTAGAAATGGTGCCATAAACCACCATCAATGTCAGATATAAATGTTTTCTTAAAGAATATCCAGGTTAGGTATAGATATGAAGAAAAAAAAAACAGATTGGGAAATAGCTAAGCTTTTTTATTTCTTAACTGTTATGAATCAATCAAATAATAATTAAGCTAGTTATGTAATGAAGTTTCTAACAGGTTTTTCCATGGACATTAATACATTTCCTTTAAAATTCAAAAATACTTAGGTCTGGTGTCAGGAGCCAGATTCCACCTCTTTAGCTATCCGGACTTGAACCTTCCTATGAACCTTTTCTTCTAACATGAAGTCATCTCTGTGCCATTCATTACACAACTGCCAGAGTTATCTTATGAAATATAGATTGGAGCACATGCATTCCCTTCAACAAAAGTATTTAGTGGCTTCTATAGTGTGTATGACATAATTTAAACTTCAGGCCATATAACAGTGAAGACAGTGTTATTCGACATCAGTCTTGGCATCACCTGTTGAGCCTGTTAGAAATAAAATACATGGGCTCCACTATGACATACTGAATTAGATTATATGGGACTGACACTCATCAATTTAATGACGTTTTTTCAGTGATTCTTAAGAACATTAGAAATTAAGAACTACTGATATGTAACAGTAGCGAGCATTCAAGGGTACTTACAAACTGTTCCCAAATCATATTGGATGTTTTCGCCCCTCAAATACACAGAACACCTTATGAATCCATATTCACCATATACTTAGTAACATTAAACCAGACACACTTACCTCCTTCAAGGCCTTCCAGCCTACTACCTAGAGTATGGGTAGCTCTTCTCTGCATTCCCTCCACAACTGTCCACTCATCTGGAGCCCACAATCTCTTCAGATTAAATACCATTTCCTTCAGGAAAACTTTTATAATCCACACAAGTAGGAATTAAAGGGATAAGCCACAGTAGTTTGCTTGTACCTTTACGTATCACCTCATTCATTTCATAGTTACCACTTGCCCTCCAATTTCCATAACTAATTTGATGGCAAATATTCTCCTGTCTGCCCCCATCCAAACCCCATCTGCTCTTTCTTATACATAAGAATTCCTTATAAATGAAAGAGGAAACACAAAACCCATGAATCACATGTACCTTTAAGGAAATTATAATGCAGTAAAATATTAAAAGCATAAAAATATATTAGCTGCAAACATATACTTTTTTATTCTATAACATATGCATTTCAATTACATTTTAATCTAAAAATTGTCACTTGTGTCCGTAAAGTATACGATAAATAAAAAGTAGTAAGTTAATGTTCAAAAAAGAATTTTTTAATGACCTAAGGAAACTATATTTACCTGCTGAAACCCCAGGTAATCTTGTATGGTAGAAGAAGCATAGAAAACCAAAGCATCTGTAGTGACAACCAGTACAAAGCCATTTAGTGCCTGCAACGAGAAAAGTTAGAAGATTAGTAATGTGACTAACTAACAGTATTATCATCCGTTAAGTATTGACTTCAATTAAGGTTATTACTTTTACTGATGAAAAATCTCTTAAATCGTTAAAATGATTACACCCCAGAAATGCAGACACACCACACCCCTAGTGGTGAAAAGAATCCATTCTTTTGATTTGGCCAAAGAAAATCTTAGAGCTCACTGAATACTCAATCACAATAACTTGAATAGAATATTGATTTCTTCTTCCCCATGCGCTATAGATTTTGTTTTTAATATACTGGACATGTTTTCTAAACATAACTGTATACATATCATTTACTGCACTCTGTCACACTGCTTTTAAAGGAAGATAGCATGTAAAGATGTTGATTAGAGCCTTAAAAGAAATTTGATAGCAGAAAATCTCTGTGTAAAGGTAGTTTAAGCACTAATGCAGTTTGAAATTGATAGTATTATAAAACACTGAAAACATTTTTATTTTAGAAAAGGAATACAAATGGACTATACATTAGAACTAATATATACATGTAAGACAAGTATATAGCAAATTAAGTTCTATTTAATATAATTACTAATAATATTTACGTTTAAAGCTATCATATTTTATAGATGTTATTTCTATCTGTTAACCTATATACTACACTACTTTTTCCACTTTGCCTCCGTTGGGACAATTATTTTTTATTATCCCTTTTTCTTTATTTTAGTTTAGAAGTTATGCTCTCTTTTCCTATTCTTTCAGTGGTTGTTTGAATCCTATGTTAATATCTCTATATGGTAATAAAAGTATTTAGATCACCCTAAGAATTCATTGTGATCACATCTTCTAAATCTCAAGCCCTCATTACTGCCTGCTTGAGTTCAACTCAGTACTTGTTTTTCTTCATGCTATGTGCTCTGATTGTTAAACCCTCCTGAGACACTCTTTTCTCTGTAAAGCGAGACATGGAATGGTTTAGTTTAAGAACCACATAGTTTGGAGTCAGAATTTGGACTAGATTCTTCTGTCTCTTACCAACAGTGTGGTTTTGTTATTTACCAGTTCAAGCTTTAGTGTCCCTGACTGAAAAACAGGCTCTTTATCGGGTGGATAGGATGACTGTGTCTCACCTAACGCAGTACCTGGTATAGAGCTGGCACGCTGTGGAAATGAGCAGATCAAGTATTACCAGATCATGCTTTGTGAACTACAGGGACACACAAATGATAGCAAGTAGTCTGCTCAGCACTTAATAAAATGTTACACACCAGACAGGACGCATGCTCAGTAATGAGATTCACCAACGAACAAGCCGTCGCCCCTGTGCTTATGATGCCCACACACTAGTAAATACCCTCACTGTCAGACGGGGTGAAAGAAACACAGTGACTGTCTTCCTTTTCACTCCAATCCCTTGCAGCTTCAGGATCCCTAGTCTATATTATACTTCTGAGAGCCTGACTATACAGACAACAGACAGCACCTACTCTGTAACAATCACTTTTCTCAATGGTTTCTTATGGATTCAAGTAACTTAATTCCCTCAGCAATCCACAGAAGTAGGTGTCACAGTCCAGTCTGTAAATCGAGGACACGGAAGTGAAGAGCCGAGAGCTAGGAACAAGCTGAACCACAAGGGAGAGGTTGGCTCTAAAGTCTGCCCACGTAGCATTGTGCGTCGTACCGTGATCTGCTACCTTTAAGCATTACTAATCACCAACTGTTGTATGGCTGTAACTCACACAATCACAACTGGGATCTGAGATCCCTGACTTCACATATTACGCCTTATCAGACCTGGCAGTTTCCCCAGGATGAATAATGGCAATGGCACCCACCAAGAACTAAAATGTCTAATGATTAACACCCTCCAAATTGAGCATTCTTAAATTTCACTTGGTTGTAGTACGGTTATGTCCATTACTGCTTTTTTTTGTCTGTTTTGAAAATATCTTCCTTCCAGACAACAGTACCCATCGATCATATGCATATTATTTTGGAGAATATCATGTTTTCTGAAGAGTGAAAGAAATTTAGTACTTTCCAAGAAGCTCATTAGTGTATTCCAGAAGACACGAAGATAATTTAGGGTATGCCAGTAACTTTTAGACAAATGTTAACTGTCAGAAATAAACCAAAAAGCCTCTAAAAAATATACATGTACATATCAGTTTTATATATATATATATATATATATATATATATATATAAAAAATGATCTGAAATACCATGTGGAATGAAGTTATACTGAATTACTATCTCAGCAAGTTAAAAGAAGGAATAAATTTGGTAATTACATACTAACAAAATTATTATTATTAGTCTCAGTCACAACTATCTGAAAATCATGTTGAGCTACACTTACTATTTAATAAGAGAAATGAACTGCAATTAACAGTTATTTATAATTTGAACTGTTATTTCAAAAATGAAGCTGTAGATTTTAATAAGCACAATATTAGGTGTCACCAGACAGAACGTATATGCATAATGAAAAGATACAAAAGTTACTTATTGTTTTATTTTCATTCCTTTTATAAGACAGTAATAAATTTAATAAAGAAAATAAATATTTTAAACTTTTGTTAAATATTTAAAAACATTTTCTTCATGTGCCTCCTTTGTTAAAACCAAAGGCAAAGACTCACCAAAGTTATAAGCCAAATAGTGTGCTGTACCTCTGGACATATCTTCTTTGGTAACTAGTTGACAACCACACATTATGGTAACTGTACATAATGAAATATCCCATCTTCACATGTCTACTATGCTTTTGGTCATCTACTTCATATGGGAGAATAGGTACTGTCCTAAGGAAGGGTTTCCCAGATTGTGGTAGTGCTAAAGAACCCACCTGCCAACGCAGGAGACCTAAGAGACAGGGATTCCAACCCTGGGAAGATCCCCTGGAGGAAGAAATGGCAACACACTCCAGTATTCTTGCCTGGAAAATCCCATGGACAGAGGAGCCTGGGTGGGCTACAGTCCATTGGGTTGGAAAGAGTCAGACATGGCTGAAGTGACTTAGCACGTCCTAAGCAAATTGTATAGTATGTGATGCCTCCTGCTGGAGAATAATCTACAAATGGCATAAAACAGAATTAATGACGGACTATTCATTTTAAATATTTAAATGCTTCCAATTTTTAGAACAATTAAAAAGTGAACACCAGCTTGCAGCAGTATATTTTTATTCTGGGCCCTTGACATAGGATATGTTGACAATCTGTCTAAATGTTTTAGAGAGAAAATAAAAATCACTGGCCTATAATTTAAGCCAGTTTAAGATAAGAAGTATGAAGCATGCCACATTTGTCTGTTTTCACCTGAGATAAAGAACTTCCTTATTACGTTACTACATAAACCGAGATGTATTTAATCACATTGTGTGTGTGTGTGTCTGTGCGTGTGGTGTGTGCGTGCACACACACGCTCAGTCATGTCCAACTCTTTGTGACCCCCATGGACTGTAGCCTGCCAGGCTCCTCTGTCTATGAGATTTCCGAGGCAGGAATACTGGAGTGGGTTGCCATTTCCTTCTCTAGAGGATCATCCCAACTCAGGGATCAAACTGGCGTCTCTTGTGTCTCCTGCAATGGCAAGCAGATTCTCTACCATTGTATGACCTGGGAAGCCCGCTATGTTTAATCACATTAAGCAGCAATTATTAGAATGCTTTCCTGTGACCTAAGGGGTCTTTGTGTTTCAGCTAATATATCAATACATAGAAATCCTCAGCCAGAGGCAGGAGGATGACTCATGGTTATTTAACTTTTTTCTAACATAATGGAAGCAAAAGTTAATTTTCCCTATCAGGGATTTGAACACAATTATAAAATTATAATTTGTTACAGACAATTTTATAAATTAAGTGTTATAAATTGTCAGGTTACACTTAAGCATTTACTGAATGAATGGAGTCACTGAAACTTACAGCTACTTTTTATCCCAGTTGCAAATTAAGTTCACATCTCAGTTCACTGGGTAGAATTAAAAATCGTTATGCAGAATTAAAAGTTCTGTAGAATTAAAAACCTGTAATAATAGTACAGATTACAGCACACATCCTTTAAATTTTGAGTTTCTTCTCTTTAATATCTTTGAATTGAAGTAGAGTTACTTTGCAGTACTGAGTTAGTTTCAAGTGTACAGCAAAGGGACTCAGCAATGCATATGTGCATACTTCATGGCATACCTCTTCATTCTTTAACAGAATAAATATCTGAGAGTTTAACTGAGAATCAAGCATTTTATCGGCTCCAAGAGAAAGAAAAATAGGAAAAGATTTCAAATACTTTCACAGACAAATCTACCAGAAACTCTCAGAGTTCTAATGCATGACAATAGGGCTGATAGAGGCTTAAAAACATCTATAGCACGTTGGTAAGTCATACACAGCCGCTAAAAGAAAATATAGTTACAAGAACACATTGTTCAGGTTAAGAACAATTTCAAACTATTACATAAAATTATTTTAATGGAACTATATTCCTAAAAACATATACCTAAAACCAATGTCTTAATGGGAACCTTTAAAATGATCTAGAATTTCTTGCTATTTAAGGAAATGCAACAGGGAAAGTGATAACTAGACTTCTAATACTTCATAAAATTCCATTTATTCATGTACTAGCATTATACCAACTACTGTAGTTCAGATGAAATTGCTATGAATCACTGAGTCCTAAAGAAACGAGGGACAGTTAAGAGGCTGTTAACTAATTTTCCATTTATAATGGTTCTAATGAAAAAGAACTCTATCTACTACAATTTACCTGTAGTAAGAATTCCCCTTCCTGCAAGTTCAGGCCTTCTCTGAATTTGCTTCTACAGTTGTCCTGGACTCCATTTCTGTCAGCTGGGGAGGACTTTAATGCAACTAGGGAAAAAAGAGGGGAAAACAAGGATACAGTAGTTAGTTTTTAAAATAAGTGATTTCAAAGAGCTCTAAGAAAAAAAAAAAAAAAACCTATGTACACCGAAAAAAGAATTTGAAAAATTGGTATCTACTGGTACTGCAATGACTAAGTAAACAGTCCTTTGCCAACGGGTGGTTTCTAATGCCAGCTGACAGATTCTTAAAGACAATTTTTGATGAGTTCAGTATACGATTTTTGGCATATTACTTAAGAAGTTTCAAGTAAACTGTTTCCCAGGTGGCACGACTGGTAAAGAACCCTTCCTGCCAATGCAGAAGACCCAGGTTTGACCCCTGGGTGGGGAAGATGCCCTGGAAAAGGAAATGGCAACCCACTCCAGTATTCTTGGCAAAGCCCATGGACAGAGGAGCCTGGTGGGCTATAGTCCCTGGGGTCACAAAGAGTCGGACACAACTGAGCACACATTATTATTATTCAAAGAACTGTATGGCATTGCTATAACACTCCTCTGGTTCTTATCTATTTAGAATAATATAGTTCCTCACAACATAATCTATAAAAAAAAGATTAATCTCTCTATATAATCATCTAACTTCTGTGAACTAGGGGCGGTAAGAGAAAGAATCGATCAAACCCCTTAATAAAGAGATATATGTCCATTAAAGTTAGGGTCCTCTAGTTTTAGGGTCAAAAAACCTTTTAGTATTGTTATTAACTTCATATGAAACTTATAAGTCAACTCATGGAGAATTAACATCTTTAAGATGTTGAATCAGTCTGTCCAAGAACATGTATGTTTCTTCATTTGTTCAAGTCTCTATTCTTTGTCCCAGTAGAATGCTGTAAAGTTGTCCACAAAAAGAGACTCGCACATGTATTTTTATGTCTGTTCCTAGGTATTACACCTTGTAACATGGCTTCTCTTTCATTAAGTGAAGTGGTATCACTCAGTCGTGTCTGACTCTTTGCAATCCCATGGACTGTAGCCTACCAGGCACTTCCGTCCATGGGATTTTCAGGCAAGAGTACTAGCTAACTGCTTGTGGACTGCTTATGTGAAGGAGAGGCGGATGGGATGGTGAGATGCTTCCAGTAGGAGATACCATGCTCTCAAGCAGCATGTATCACCACCTTCCCATCTCTCTCCTGTGTGTGTATGTGTGTGTACGCATTTAGTCTGGGAGACAGCACAGCTGAACAAAAATAATAACAGCCACCATTTACTTATTCAGTGTTTTCCTGAGCACTCTCAAATATTCTCTCAGTTAAAACATGTGCGCATTGGTATCACAGAGAACTGAGTTCAAATCTCAGCTCTGCTATTTCCTAAATGTGGGAGCGTTTTGAGCCTGTCTCCTGGTATGTAAAATGGTAATTGAGAAAACAAAAAATTACCCTGCAGGAGCTGTTGTAAAAAATAATTCAAATATATGTGAAATTTCCAGCACAGAGGAACTCAGTATTACTTCAGTAAATGGTAGCTTTACTTATTAGCAGTACTTCCCAGAGCTTATGGATTTCCCTTTTCTAAAGTATGGACTTTTAGACACTGTTATAATACCTTTCTATTTTACTGATCTTTTTGTAACCTGTGATATTTGAATAAGAGAAGCCATTAAGCAAAACAAACCTTGACAATCTTTTTAAGATCTCTTACTTCATCAAATTTTTATGTGCTAAGTATAATTGGGCTCAGTGATAAACCAGAGATTTATTAATAACCAAATTTCCTCTCAGTTTGAGAAAAGCGTTCCATATAAAACATTTTCATGTTTGAAGTCTATTTTCTGGTAAATCACCAATGCATGTGTCACATTTCAACCTTATGCCAAGTTCTGGCCTTTGCAACTTTTAAAACATGTCTCTGAAAGAAGAGGCCAAAACACTGGCCTCTGAATATAACAATTCCAAAAAGGCCACAGAACAGATTTCCTTAGGCCAAAAAACAGTTTGAGGTAAACTAACTGATCTGATAGTTCACCAAGACCAAAGGAAAAGGTTCAATATCTTCTCACTGAAAGGTAGAGGACGGAAAGGTTCTTCTCCCCTTTATATCCTGTTTCTCCCCTTTATATCCTGTAAGTTCTCTTGTTTGCTTTCTAGCGGCTGCACTTGCTGGAGTCCATTAAAGCCTCACAATGTCAGGGTTAACTACACTCTCCTACTTTTCCAAAAGCTCCAGCGTGAAGGAGAGGAGCACTGACAGGCAAGAATACCGGAGTGGGTTGCCATTCCCTTCTCCAGGGGATCTTCCTGACCCAGGAATCGAACCCAGGTTTCCCACACTGCAGACAGATTCTTTACGGTCTGAGCTGCCAGAGAAGCCCAATATATATACCACCATGTGTAAAATAGCTAGCTTCTGGAAGCTGCCGTACAGCACGTGGAGCTCATCAGTGGCTCTGGGATGACCGAGAGGGGTGGGATGGGGGTGAGGTGGGAGGGAGCTCAAAAGGGAGGCTGTGTATCTATACTTACGGCTGATTCACTTTGTTGTACAACAGAAACTAGCACAAGACTGTAAAGCAATTATACTCCAATAATACAATACAATAAAAGGCAAAAAAGTTACACCACATATTGGTAAGATTTGTTCTTAAGAAAACAAAATCCAAACCCTGATATTATGAAAGAAGCAAAGTCATCCTAAAAATAGATATGAATAGGGTCAAATTTAAATGTCTAAATTAAATCAGGAATCTTTTAAAATTAACTTTCAATCAAAACAATCTATGTCAGTTCCCACTAGTATTACTGGACGGCTGAGAAGCTGAATAAGAAATGAAAGAGGCCATTCATCTCAGTAACTTGTTTCTGGTCTTGTATGGGAGATATCAGCCAATGTAATTAGACATTAGACAGACTCTGCCTTTAAGTAGGGCATAGAAGCTATGGAAATAAAGAACTAGAAAAGAATGCCAAAAATATTAAGTACCAGCATGGAATTTAATTAAAATATTAGAGAAACTTGAAAGAGACAAAGTATAAACTCTTTCTAAACAACAATACGTACAGTTCTAACTGTTGGAGGGACAATACTTAATAGGTGTAACTACTGCTTAAGTAGGAAAAGTGACGAGTGCATTTTGGAGAAGGATCACTAGGGTTCTTCCAAAGACAAGCAAACAAGTACTTCTGTTGCTCTCATCTTTAAGGCTAATAATCACTCAAGAATTTAAGTAAATATTGTGCAAAGATCAGTCCAGGAAGGTACACTCCCTTCCCATTCTCACCTAAAAAAATACTAATATGACTTTTTAGAAAACTCAGATCCTATAGACTTGCCCCAAATTATGTAATTTTTGCCCTTCCACGAATCTGTCCTCCATTTCTTGATTTCATACCTACCACCTCTGCCTTCTAGGAGATGTATTAATTAATAATACTCACTTTCACATGCACATTTCTTGCCTTGATTAGAAAGCAACAGAAGAGTAAGAAGCAGATGTCGGGAGATGACCTTCCTACCACCTGAGTGCCCTTCAATAATTTCCTTAGTAATAATGTGTGATACTCAGAGCTCACACTCTATGCCAAGCCATTTCCAGGTATTACATCTTACTTAATCTTCACAAGAGTTATAAGAGACTGGCCTTATTGTCCTTTCAGTAGATTAGGAAACTGAGACTTAAGGAGGTTAAGAAACTTTACCAAGGTTATACCTTGAAATGGTAAAGCCGAGATAAGAACCCAGGGAGCTAGACCCCAATAGCATGAGCTATTACCAACCACCTACCAGACTTCTCCCCCATGCTAACCACCTGTTATCTTTCCTTTCCTCATCTTTAAATCAGGACAGTGATAGCTCTGGAGACAAATTCTTATGAGGGCTAAAATAGCATGCGGAGTACTTGGGTAATGCCTGAATCTATAACTGACAGTCAAGTATAGAGAGGACAGGCTGTACCCTGAGTTTATACACCCTCAAACCATGATGGCAGCTGACACTAAAAGTTACACACCAGGGATAACTGAGTGTTTTCTCATCTCTAACCAGGGAGCATTAATGAGTGTCTGACAGGACTGCTATGATGACTATAAACATAAAATTGAAGGTATTTCAAACTTATAAGTTGTTATAAAAATTACATGCATAATCAGATGGAGAAGACACTTTAATCATCACACCCCTGGAATTAAATACATGGTAGTTTACAGAAACAAAATATACTATCTGAAAACAAGTCATGAGTCAATTCTGCTACTGGGAAATCTCTGCCCTACTGCACAGACCTTGTTAAAACCCTTCCCTCATCTGTAGGAACAGCCATCTTCCAAAGTCTGCTGTAAGGTTCTGACTGTGAGCATTCAGGGGGATATTAAGGTTATAGACCACCACAATATTTCAACTATTTCCTCTTTGAGAGATCAGTGAAACAGCTGTATAAGAATTTAATTGATAACAGAATTTAGAGTGTAAATATGTCACAGCATTATCAGATTATAAGATTCTAATTATTACCAACTGATTCAAGCCTTTTTCCCCAAATTCAAGTCTTATTCCCACATGCACTTAACTGTATCCATGTTTCTTAACATGGCACTTTCTTTCCTTACATAGCAAAGCTGAGATTTCCATTTCTCCCTACAAGCCAAATATTTCCTCTTCATAAACATGCTCTGAATTGTTAAGAGAGAAATTCACAGGGAACAAATATTGGCATGTAGTAAACTATACTTTGTATTTTGTTACTATTGTTGGCATTTAAACAGAAGGATGTCATGATAAATGCCTTGCCAGGAAAAAGCATAAGTCTTTTTAATCTCTGTTGATATAAATTCAATTTCTTTTACAATAATATTTATCACCCCCTTTATTACCTCTGGCAGGAAAAGTTTAAGTTCTATTCCCACATTCATATAAGCATGTAAGAGAGCAAAACTACCACCAAAAATTAAAAAGGGCTGAATAAAGCAGTATTTATTGAATAGAAGGGCTTCCCTGGTGGCTCAGAGGTTAAAGCGTCTGCCTCCAATGCAGGAGACCCGGGTTCGATCCCTGGGTTGGGAAGATCCCCTGGAGAAGGAAATAGTAACCCACTCCAGTATTCTTGCCTGGAGAATCCCATGAATGGAGAAGCCTGGCAGGCTACAGTCCACAGGGTTGCAAAGAGTCGGACACGACTGAGCGACTTCACTATACTATACTATACTACTGAATATAAAAAATACTATATTACTTAATACTACATACCCCAATTGAGTATCAATGAGTATTTACAAATAATTTCCAATCATATATAAGTGTACCTAAGGGGAGTTTCTTCTAGATCCTTTGGGGTAATAAGATATTTCGCTTCGGTAACATGAAGTTTGCTTTTTGGTAAAGGAAGTATTGCCCTTTTGTGAGAAAGAAGAAACTGAAGTTTAAAAGAAAAACTGAGACGACCCAGAGAGATGGTACGGGGAGGGAGCAGGGAGGGGGGTTCAGGATGGGGAACACGTGTATACCTGTGGCAGATTCATGTTGATGTATGGCAAAATCAATACAATATTGTAAAGTAATTAACCTCCAGTTAAAATAAATAAATTTATATTAAACAAAAACAAAAACCCATGTTGCATTCTAGGAGAATATATATATACTATATTTTCCTAAGTCTCTAGGAGACAAAGATGTATATAGTTCAGTGCTTTCTGATGATAGTCACAGATTATTTTTTCTACCTGGAAGTTTCTACTCACCAAGGCAGAATAAAAGTAAATTTGGTTTTTAAAAATCCAAATGTTAGTTTATAATGAGTGAATGTAGGCTAAAGTGGTAGTTACTGTCTTTTTTTAGCAAATCTAAAAAAAAAAAAAAACCACCCATCATTCTAAAGTTGAAAAAGTCCTTAAAGTTAGATCAAGTGGAAACTATCTAACATACTCTCCATCAAGTGGAAACTGACTTTGAATGATATTACTCAAAATTTTTCAGTTTTACATTTTAGTTACGTGCAACTCTACTGTAACTACATGTTAGGCCTCTGAATTATTGAAACCAACTAGAGCAATTAGTTTACCTTTTCAGTGGGAACTGAGCTGCATTTGACTTTCCATGTAAACAGTGAAATTAAAACTGCATTCTAAGTAGGAGAATTTAATCAACCACAGCAGTGATTCTCAAACTTTCTCAGACATCAGAATCATCTGGAAGACTATTAAAACACATTGTGGGACCCCAGCCTCTAGAATTCTGCTTCTGCAGGCCTAGTATGGGGCCCGTCAGTCTGCTTCATTAACAAGTTCCCAAGAGATGCTGAAGAGAAGGTACCACTGCTCCGAGTGACTCAGAAAATCAAGATTGAGGAAGTAACTCACAATGTTCTGGATCTCATTCCCTCAAGTCCTCTAAAATTATCATTCATCTGCTTAAAGAGTTCATTTGTCTTCAGGAAGGAATTCTCATCTCAATTTTATAAAGATGAAAGTAGAACCACAAAACTGACGACTGAAACACAGGGCAGTAACAAGAAATTCTACACGTCCAGCTGGCCCGTGAACAACATGGGGTTTGATCTGGGCAGGTTCACATATATGTGGGTTTTTTCCCCAGCAAATAACACAGCACTACATGATCCATGACGGGCTGAATCCACGGATGCAGAGCTTTGGCTAGAGAGGAACCATGGGTGTGGAGAGCTGACTATAAAGTTTCATGCCTGTTTTTGACTAATCTTCATGTTGTGCAAGGGTCAACTGTAAACAATTTTAATTTCAGAATCTGGTTCACAAAGATCTTACTATTTAGGATAAATCCACTACAAACTTACAACATCAGGCAGGCAAGCATTCGTACTGTTCATGCTGAGAATATGAAAGCTGTGGAACAGTGAGGATACAGGTCTAATCTAAAGCCACACGGTTAGGTAACTGAACCACCTCCAAGTCCCCTTCCTGCTGGTGTTCTCCTTACACAACAATCTCCCTCTACTGGGCCAGGACAAGCAGAGGGGAGCTACCTCTGTGATACAGAGACTAGACACTATCAACAGTCCAGTGGACAACAGCATGTTCTGTAAAACCGACCATAAAAGCACTCTCACACCATGCAGGCAAACTTAAGGCTGAATGAAGTGAAAATGGCTTGGTCATGTCCAACTCTTTGCAACCCTATGGACTGCAACATGCCAGGCTCTTCTGTCCCTGGGATTCTCCAAGCAAAAATACTGGAGTGGGTAGCCATTCTCTTCTCCTGGGGATCTTCCAGACCCAGGGTCTGAACCCAGGTTTCCCCCCCGCCCCCCAGCCTTTGTAAGCAGATTCTTTACCATCTGAGCTACCAGGAAAGCCCAATTTAAGGCTAAAACAATTCAATACAGACAACTTTAGGTTCCAGTTGGTCCAATTTTACTGTTTCCCCTCTCAGCCTTCCACTGTGGGCACCTGGATGGCTTAATGTTTTCTATGGACAACCAAGAACCAGAAATTACTTCCTCTAGTATTATTATTTTTCTGTGGACTTAAATTTCATTTTAGTTTGTACTTTCAGGTGTAATTTTCTCCTTGACCCTCTAAGAACTTGAAACACCAAATGAGGTCATCTTTGAGCAAGCATCACCATAATGACGTTTGCTGAAACTGTATCACAATTTCATGTTACACATACACGCACACACGTGCTTTCCTCTCTCTCTGCCTCTTATTCTATAGGCTTTCCCCAAGAATATTTTTTTTCATTTTCATGGTTTAAAATACTATTCCAATGACACTATGATGACTCCCAAATTTAAATCTCCAGCTATGAACAAATAAATGAATTTGACCAACAGATTAAAAATGATTGATCACCCCATGCACCTCTGGTCAATTAATCTATGACAAAGGGGGCAAGACTACACAATGGTGGAAAGACAGTGTCTTCAACAAATGGTGCTGGGAAAGCTGGACAGCTACCTGTAAAAAAATGAAATCAGATCATTCTTTAATACCATACACAAAAAATAAGCTCAAAATGGATTAAAGACTTAAATGAGAGACTGGATATTATACAACTATAAAAACATAGGCAGAACACTCTGTGACATAAGTCACAGCAAGATATTTTTGATCTGCCTCCTAGAATAATGGAAATAAAACCAAAAATAAACGGGGCCAAATTAAACTCAAACACTTTTGCACAACAAAGGAAAGCACAAACAAAATGAAAAGACAATCCACAGATTGGGAGCAAATATTTACAAATGATGTGACTGACAAGGGATTAGTCTCCAAAATGTACAAATAGCACGTGAAGCTTAATACCATCAAAAATAATCCAATCAAAAATGGGCAAAGACTTAAATAGATATTTCTCCAAAGAAGACATAAAGATAGCCAAGAGGCACATGAAAAGATATTCAGCATCACTAATAATGAAATGCAAAGGAGGTATCATCTCACACCAGTCAAAATGGACACATGCACCCTAATGTTCATTGCAGCACTGTTTCCAAGAGCAACCTAAATGTCATCAACAGAGGAATGGATAAAGAAGATGTGTGTGTGTGTGCGTGTATATGTATATATATATGTGTGTGTGTGTGTGTGTGTGTGTGTATGTGTGTGTGTGCGCGCGCGCACAATGGAATATTACTCAGCCATTAAAAAGAATGAAACAATGCTGTTTGCAATAACATGGATGGACCTAGAGATCCTCATACTGACTGAAGTCAGTCAGACAGGGAAAGGGAAATATATGATATCCATTATATGTGGAATCTAAAAAGAAGTGATACAAATTAACTTATTTACAAAAATAGAAACAGACTCTCAGACTTAAGAGATAGAACTTATGGTTACGGGGGGCAGGGGGACAGTTAGGGAGTCTGGGATTGGTATGTACACACTGCTATATTTAAAGTGGATAACCAGCAAGGCCCTACTGTATAGCACAGGGAACTCTGCTCAGTGTTATGTGGCAGCCTGGATGGGAGAGGAATTTGAGCAAGGATGGACACATGTATATGTATCACCGAGCCCCTTCACTGTTCACCTGAAACTATCACAACACTGTTAATCAACTATACTCCAATATAAAATAAAAAGTTTTAGAAAGGATACCACACACAAAAAAATCAAAAAGTCAAAAAGCCATAAGGGCATTAAAAAATAATACTATATATATAATTACTGAATAAAAATGATTAGTGGTAGTGCTACTGTGTCTCATTACAGACCCTCAAGGGATTAATTTTACATTATATGTGAAAATAGTTTCTAAAACACTATAACAGGGCAGATGTATATTTCCATTAACCAACAGTGAAGTCTCACAAAGTCTCTCAAACTAAAATTTAACTAAAGACATTTACAACCTGTACTGGGGGCAGAGGGAGGGGGTGGGTAAGAGAAAACTACAAAAGTTGGGCTGGCTTTAATATTTCCCCAGTGGTAATCTTCCTTTAAAGAGAAAGCTAAGCCCATAAATGCATAAC
Organism: Ovis aries; assembly: GCF_016772045.2. NCBI lineage: Eukaryota > Metazoa > Chordata > Mammalia > Artiodactyla > Bovidae > Ovis > Ovis aries. Next base: position 26,800,293 of record NC_056057.1, on the reverse strand, counting down.
CAACTGGAACTGCTCATGGCCAAGCAAGTAAGGATCAAGGATCCTAGAGTCATATAACACTAGGAAATGATCAAAGAGAAAACTCATTAAAGCAGTAAATTTAAAAGAGACAAGAAAGAAGCAAAACATAGTATAAAGAACATAATGAGTGCAGGTTCTGATATGCATGTCACTGTGTTTTTAAAGAATACTTGCCAAAGCAAAGAAAACCACTCTAGATAAAAGTATCCTATATAAAATATCATAAAATAATTTTGTCATTTTATTTATTTATTCATAGAATTTAAGGGTTTCCCTGGTGGCTCAGTCAGTAAAGAATCTGCCAGCAATGCAGGAGACTTGGGTTTGATCCTTGGGTTGGGAAGATCCTGGGAGAAAGAAACGGCAGCCTGCTCCACTATTCTTGCCTGGAAAATCCCATGGACAGAGGAGCCTGGCAGCCTACAGTCCGTAGGGTCACAAGACTTGGACACGACTAAGCCGCCACCCATAGAATTTAATGCCTCTTTTGCTGTAAGTTAGACTATACGTGGAAAAGAGACATTAAATTCCTGACCCATATAGGTCATACTATTAAATATAAGAGCCAGGACTTGAGTGTACTACACCCTGACTCAATAAGAAAGTCCTACCATTCTTTTCATGTATCCATGTTTCCATCTGCATGGATCTGGTTATATTAAGTCCATAAATTAAAATTTAAAAGAATCTCTAAATTTTATGAGTTTATTTATGGAAGGTATCATGAATATTAGAGTTTTCATGTTTTCAGATTCTGGGGAAAAAAACACATAAATTATCATCTGAAAACAGCGGGTTAACGAAACAACACTATTGGATGATTTCAAATGTGTTGATCTTTTAGGACATTTCTAGAACTCAGAAATTACAGTTGCTATGTATGATACTGGAAGTTTTGTGAATTACTTGGCCTACAGTATTTTTTTTTAAAGAATTTAATTTCCTTTTTTTAAAAAAAAAAAGGAAATAAAGTTAGCACACAAATTCAGTGAATGTAAAAAACACATATACAAACATCTTAAACTTTTATATCAACCCTTAAAAAGGCTCTATTTCTTAGTTGGTTTTTACTGCTTGTTCAAGTCCATTCTTCAAATATATACTTCAAATACATATATATACTTTTCAAGATAATGTTCTGAAATTGAGAGAAACACACAAGCTAAAGATGAATAAACACAATAACTCTTTATTGAAAACCTAATGAACTGGAAGCGAATAATTAAATATCTACAAAAGGAAGACCAAGAAAAAAAGCACATACAATTTCTAATTTAAAAGAGTCCACCAAGATCCATGGTAAACACTGAGGCTGAATACATTCTAGATCATCACATAACAGAAGTTGATGCTTCTCATCCCCTCTTCTCACAGCATTTTTAGACTCTATGAATTTAAGATACTCCAATGTGCAAAATGTTCATGCTTTATAAGACAGTGATTATTTAAGCATGCACGGTGACTCATGACTCACTGCCCCTATGTTATCCAGCTTTCTGTGTTGTGTGTACTAAGCTGCTTCAGTTACGTCGCGTTAGCTTTGCGACCCTATGGACTGGAGCCCACCAGGCTCCTCTGTCCATGGGATTCTCCAGGCAGGACTATGGAAGTGGGTAACCAGTCTCTCCTCCGGGAATCTCCCCCACCCAGGGATTGACCTACGTCTCTCGCATCTCCTGCACTGGTCGGTGGGTTCTTTACCACTAGCTCTACCTGGGAAGCCCCATCTAGTTTTACAAATAACCAGAAAACTGTCCCCCGTGACAGCTGCAAATGCAGAACTTTGAAATTACAAACTCAGATCCCCAAACTCACCTCTAGACACAATCACCTTTTTCCTGTTTCTGAGTTTTCCTTTCCACAAATTAAATCTGTACATCTTCATTGTAAAGATGTCATGAAGAGTAACTCATGACTGAGGTATAATGAAGGATGTAAGATTTCACAGTTAAAGACTATATTTAAAGGGACAACAAGTACTATGGATATTTTACAGAATGAACAATTCCACATGTCCTTGACACTTACTATTGTCTCAAAGAAAGAAAACTTTTCTGCCTTTTTTTACTTCATTATAGATACTTGTGTTTCAACACAGAAGTGGATTAGTCATTCTCATTAATTTTGGGGAGGGCTGTCAAAAAGTAGAATAATGCAAATGATACTTACATGATGATGAATATTTTTTAAAATGATAATGAAATCTAATTTAACATTGTTCACAAGCTGAAGTCACTCTTACTAAGAATAAACCATCACCATACTGATTCAGACTGGCTAACAAGCACAACGTCCACTCTTTGATCCTGGCTTTAAGAGATAATGAAGAAGGAAACAACCCTTTTCCTTCACGTCACTCAATTTCAAAGACTAGGTCACATGCAACCCCCCAAATCTAAGTCTCTTTTAATAAACTATTATTGATCACAGTCATTAAGTTATTTAAATTTTATTCTAAATATTCTCCATCTCAGAGGTAACATATTATGTGAGTTTAAAACTCGCTTGTGACATAGGTCTTCCTTATATTTTCTACTTTAAAAAAAAATTAGAAAAGGACAGTTGAGTTTTAACATCTGAAATCTGATAGAGAAGTATGACCACAATGTTAAAGATTTCAGGCTTTCGCACTGACTTGCCAGGTCACAGGTCCACTTGGTCATTTTATGTCCAGAGGCTTGCTTCTCTTGGATTTAATCTATCAAGCAGCAAAAACTGCACTTTCCTAGGTTCCTATTTAATTACTAACATCAGAAAACAGCAATTTGGAATTTTTAAAATTTGTTTTCTAAAAATAGAGAAGACTCTACAGAAATACTTCACAGATACATAATTTAGAAAAGCCTTTCAACTGTTAAGCTGGCAAGAATGGAAGGTAACCCAGAAGAGCAATGCTGCTGAGGAAACTGAACAGAACTTAAAACACTTACAATTCCAATTAATCTAGTATTAATATGTGGTTGTTAATCCTTAAACATGTCTAAATGTGTCCATGGTGCAGAAATTAAAATGTCCCTATACTCTGGGATTTTTCATCTATCGAATGTACAAAGAGAGTGCTTTTTTCTTTTAAGTTCAGAGTCCTATTTGTACGTCCCATCGGCGCTGACATAACTTAAAAATACACCTAGACTGGCAGACTACTGGGAAGCGCAACAGGGACAGCCAACAAGGAAGAAAACGACCCTGGCTCAGGAGCAAGATAATAAACACAACGCGAAGGCAGAGAAGCCATGAATGCAAGGGGCTGCAGGGAGAGCGCTGCGAAAGGGCAGTGAGAAGGTCAGTTCAAAGCAGACTGGGTCCTTCAGCACTTCCACATGTCTCACTATATGATTCAGCCAACTGATGAAAGACCATGTAACAACCTCTTAGTGCTCCAGCTCCTTAACACAAACATTCCCTGCCTCTGTAGATTCTGAAATAAGAAAAGAAAATAATTGATAGAACCAACCACAGTCATTGTAAGTGGCTATTCACAGCGAGATTATCTGGAAATTACAAAATATTAACATCATAAACCAAGCCCCAGAGACACATTTCATATAAAGTATATAACTCAGAATTTCAACATGAATTTTACATTGTTATTCAGATATGTTAATACAATTAATAGACTTTCTGAGTGCTCACTCTGGGGCAGGCACTGTCCTAAGTATTTAAGGTGTAACAATAAACACAATATTCTCAAGGAGCTTCTATTCTAGTGAAAAAAACAGGCAATATGTGGCATGTTTAAATGCACCAAAAGAAACCATAAAGCATTGTATTATGAAAATGAAAATGCTGTAATGATTACTTCATCTATAAAATAAGTAGAAATTACAAACTGAAAATTCTCTGGACTTTACTATCTACAATACCTGTAGTTCAAGAGTTTTCAAGGATTAAACATTCAAAGACTTCCTCCATTATTTCCTTAGTTGAAACCAAAACTAATAACTAACAAGCTTCTAATCCTTTTCCCTCCCTTGAAAATACTCCCTAACTGTTGCATTATAAATATTTCATGTGCACATTTTTAAAGGATTTCACATACTATATTTGTCACAGTTTATAAGACACTCGATCTTGAACTATTAGAGGGCAGAAAAGCCTTTCCCCCCCTTTTTTCCTTCTTCATGAATTTAGCACAGTGCACAGTATTTAGAATAAATAAAGCACAATCTTGAATTACAAAAGGTATTTAAAAACCATTTTAGTTTCATAATGGTACAGAAACACCTTCTAACTTTACCATAATGACTGAGTTTTGTTCAAGTACTCTAAAGTTAGAGTTTAGAATGTTCTGATTAATTAAAAATGGATCAAGATTAATGTTGTACTTGAAACTTAAGTGCTGCTTTTCAGACAGTCATGGAAATAGAGTCATGGCTTCACAGTCTAAGAAGATCCCATCCAAGTTGGATTATTTAAACTTGCAATAAATAGATGTATTTTCTTGGAAAAATATCTATTGTTACAGTAGAACTTGAGTTTCCTTTCTAACAAGATTGTATGATTACTCGTTTATATTGTTCTTTCCGCAGGAATTAACACACCCCCTGTTTGCATCCTGTTATTCACTTAGAGCTTCCCTTCGCTCTACTCTCTCCCTAACAGTGGGAGAGTGGTTTTCACCACACACAGAAATCCTAATCACTGTCCTCAAGCTCCACATTTCCCTGTTTGCACTTAGTATCTGTTTAGGTCATAATGATCACCTGAAAATTTTATTCTCTGTGTGCTTCCAAAATACTGCATTGCCTTCCTAGACCACTGGTGGTCTGGGGGAGACTTTGGGATTTTTCACTGATTATTTCACTCACCTTCCACCTAACTCTATTCCTGTATTGAACAACCCTACAGTAACTGCTTAGAGTACACATTTCACTTAACCTCAAGCAAACACACATAAGTCTTTCTAAAACTGTCTACATCTGGATTTGTCTTTCTAAAGACAAAGAAAAAATATTTAAGTGACATAGGGCATAAAATCAGATTAAATCATTGTCCTAAACTTATCTAGATTGCTTATAAAAATACAGATTCCTGGGTTCTGGATAAACCTAATCAGAATCAGCAAAAGAAAGGTCACATCCTAGAATGTGCATTTAACAACCTTTCCAAGTTATGCTGAGGCACACTTAAGTATAAACACCAGTAATTCAAAGGACCTCAAATGAAAGATACTTTGATGAAGGAATGACACTAAGAGGGTAATGAGAGCCTACTGTCAAATACACTGAGCCAGAATAAAACATAAACTCACTAGTGAAGAGCCCAGAAAACCCTTTTTAACAAGTAACAATTCCATAATGAGCCCTGCTAAACTATGACATTCTTTATAAGGTAGATTTTGGAAACGCTTTTACTTGTGGGATTTAACAGGATACACATCCAATCATGAAAAAATATGTATAGATAGTTTTTAATTAAATATGCACATATTAATGTGTGTATGCATATGTGTAAGCATAAACACATATACACAGAGAGAGAGAGAAAGACAGCCTCAAAAGCAGTAAGTATTAATATATTAGTACTTAAATTGCACACTGGCTATCCTCTAAGCAGCTTCAATTCTGCCCCACTGCTTCTAAACAGGAAAATCCTACACATTTCCCCCCTCTCTTTAACATATAAGCTGATTGCCCACGAGGGAGGAGCAGGAAACAAAAAGGCCAAATGATCATGTCAGTACATCTTTATCAGAGTGAAGGAATAATGGCTCCTTGTTTCTAGACTATAAACTCTCTAAGGGCAGAGACCACATTGTATGTGTCACAGACGCCCCATCACAGGTCTGACAGCACCACATGTGAAGAGATGCTGAAGGTCAGGACTGCATCCCAAGAAGCTGGGAGTGCCCTTGAGGTTACAGTCGACAACAGGGGCGCCCAAACTTGCCACCACCCCAGTGTATTTGATTCCAATGCACTCAGTAAGGCTGAAGATCTGTTAGAAATGCCCAGCGGACAACTGATGCTGACCATCTGGGGACTAATAGTTTAAGAAGCACAGACCGAGGGAAAAGCCTTCAGGATTTTGCTACATATATGGTTCCCAGAAGACAGAAGTAACCGAGATGTGGTCTGCAAAAACAACAGAGGGAGTCTGGAAAGTTAGTTTCTAGCTCCTGCTCGCAAAATGACTGTACAGCTGATACACAGACACACCACTCAATATCTCATAACTCACCCCAAAGATGAAGGGTCTGGAAAATTCAAAGACTTTTTATACAGAACAGAGAAAATGTTAAGTATCCACTATGAACCTTTAAATATATAACCCTCCCTGAAATTATCATCCTGAAATCAGTGTATATTGCTCAGATTTGCAATCACTGAACTATATAGTTTTTTAACCCAAAATAAACGACATATGGCAGGCAAACAAACCTATAAATAAAAAAGATGCTCAGACTAAACACAGCAAACCATCTAAACACAAACCTAAAGCGAAATAACTGTCTTGCGATATTCTGCACACCAACTGCAAATTCAAGCATCTGTAACTGTGTCAAGGGCAGCACTGTTAGCATCATCTGACCGTCTGTAAGAAGTGCAAAATCTCTGATGACAGTGAAACCTACTGAATAGGCATCTTCCTCTTATCAAGGTCCCTATGTGATTGTGAGCACGTTAAAGGTTAAGAAGCACTGACATAAGTCATTGAGATTGTATCATTCATTCTCTACTGCTGTTGGTCAAATGGCATGGTACATTTAAAAGACTGAACAGTTTCTAAAATCTCTGACATAAAAGCAGAAACAGAGAAGACAGACAAAAGAGAAATCAAGGAATTGTTCTGCATGAAGAGACCCACTGAAACAGTATTTCCAAACCAAAACTTCCATTTAAAATACTTTATGACTGCAACAGACTACACGATTAACAAAGATCACCTAGTTCAAATCCCTTGCTTTCAGCTGAGTCAAGCGATGCTAAAAGATTAAAGCAAAATAGTTGTCAGTGGCACACTGGCGACTGAAAGCCAAGTCAAGTCCACTGCCTCCAATAACGAAATGCTCTTCCCAGTGGAAGAAGATATTTTAATTACATTTTCCTGGAGTAAATATATAGTTAATTATAAAGCAGCAGAACTATACATAACTTTCAAAGGACGAACGAAATGATATATCTGTGAAACACAGTGAAGGAAACCCAGCAAAAATATATCATAGTAGTTAATTTGTCTCATTCTTTCCATTAAGAAAAGACTTTAAAAATTTGAGTTGGAAGGAGAAGAACCGGAAAGTGTCATACTTAACATGTGTTATAATTTTCAAAGAATGACATACGTATCCTTTAAGTGGCAGCATCTGTTTGATGAAGACATCGGGAGAACTGATTTTTAGAAATATTAAAAATTAGGCTTTGCTACCCAAGTTTTATTCAACAGCAATAAACAAATCTTTTTCACATAAGGCTAATCTTTTCAGTTTTCAACACAGAAGCAGTAACAGCCATAAGCAACATAAGTACTTGGTAAGCGATTATGGAAAAATTAAACCCTTCTGTCTTACCATCAAAGAAGCTCTTGGCTCTCAGATAACTGACACTGAGCCTAAGAACGGAAAGTTTGTCCAGCTTGTTAATAACATCTTGTGGGAAGGGCAGCAGGCTGGCCAGCCGGTCCAGTTCTGTATTCAGTCGGTCTCTATGCCTCTTTGAAGGATTCGATTTGATTCCTTCAGCTGGGACTGGCTTGACACTGAAAAACAAACAGAATTCCATAAAATACATTCCATAAAAACATTTTTATCATGTTATAACATCTCAACTATGTTCCTAACAAAACATTTAAACCTACTGCAAGTTTATATAAATTTTTTTCCAAAATGCTTCTTTCACATCTTAATTAAGAAAAACAAGATAATAGGTAAACTCTTTTGTAATGTTTTATTAAAAACTATAAACCCATCACAGGAAAACGCCAAGTACCTCTTCCACACCTCATACATCTGTGGTACATGGTTCCCAGTTAACAAATCCACTAGGGTTTTTTTCTCCCTCAAACACAGCCATTGCTAGGGGGAAGAAAGAAATCTCCATAACTTATGTAAAATTATGCCTCCTTTGCTTTCTTTCACAAGAATCATCTTGGCATCATTTAGGTTGTAGATAAACAGAAATGACCTTAAATAAAAAGCTGTTTCTTCATCACCCTCAGCTTCCTGTATTCAACACTTTTCATCCTGACAGTGAGAACGTCTCAAAGCCATTCTTGCATCTCCACAGGGTCCTCCAGCCATCTAATGGGGTCCTCCAGTATTAAGGCAAGAAAAATCTGACCTCAGTTATTAGTATTTATTGACCGACAAATATTCGAGGTTAATTGCTTACCTGCAATTACTGGCAAATTTTATCTTTATGACATAATTTGTGTCTCAATTAGAAAATCCAATGAAATTCCATCATTTAGCATGATTTTCATCTGAGAGAAAAGATACTAATGGGTAGGAGTAGAACTTGAGTTCAGAAATGAGAAACTGAACTTCACACAAAGGCCTTACCCAGGATTTCATAACAGAAATCCATAAAAGTGAATTTACAGATCATCAGATACCCAATGTTAAAATATAGAGAAGATATTATAAAAAAAAGTCATTTTTAGGTCATGTCTCTATACCCTTCCATTTACCAGAAAATATAAAGAATATTAAGAGCATTCTTAAGATGAAGACTTCTTCCAGTTTTACTGGAGAAGACAAAGTATTTTTGATGACTCAAATTATAGTATTTTTAAAAGTATAAATTGGCTTGAGTATAATGCTATTAATTTGATTCAATCAAAACATTTCTAGATAGCATGCTTTCAATGTTACATGAAGTAACATGAAGAAGTAATACTTTTTTTAAAGAAGTCATATTTCATGCAAGAATATGATAGAAAGCAATATGAAAATTCAGCATATTTTTTTACACTGTCCCTAATGGGTAATTTCTTCAGAACTTGTTTATTTCTTTTTGTTTCTGTTATAGTTCCTGTCATTCCTACAAAAAAATAAGAGTATGAAATTGGTAAAGTGGCACAGATACAAAGTAAGTCCTAAATACTTTCCTCCAGACTTCGTGCATAACTCCATACCTAGTCGAAACTGAAGACTCTCTCTCTAGCTATTTTCCCTAATCACATGTGAAATGAAACTCAAGTCACATCTAGTTACTGCACTTCTCCAATTAATCAACTGAATTTCAACTTTTACTTATAATGCGTGTCCACCCCACTGAATAATTTTCTACCAACCAATCACCTGTTAAATATTTGTTTGCACCTATTATGTCCCAGGCAGTCCCAGAAAACATTCTTCTCCTCTACACTGAGAGAGTGTTACAGGGGGCTGAGGATAGTGAGCAACTGCTTGAAAAAAGATTTTTATACAAAAGGTGGTATATGAGCTGAACCTTGAAAGGTGAACAGGATTTCAGCAGGCGGCACAAGTGAGAAATGGTAAACAGTGAGAGGAACTATCTGAGAAGCTCAGAGTGCAAGAGAGAGACAGGGAAGCGGGTTAGGGCCAACTCCCTTCAACAATATTGACCACCCACCACGTGCCACACCCACAACACTGAGCTGTGAACAAAACAGAAGAAAGCCCCTGTTCTCCCGAAGCTTACATTCTGATGGGAGGATCCAGAAATAACACAAATGAAGAAAGAAACAAATAAGCATATAACTTTCCAGGCTGGTGAGTGTTGAGAAGAAAAATAAAGCAAGATAAGGAAGCAAGGAGTGATGTGGTGCTGGTTTTGATCTGCAAGGAAGGTCTCTTGCTGCGATGGTTTAGCACAGACAAGGATATAGTGAAGGAGTGAGCCATGTGGGCATCTGATGAAAAAAATTCTTGAAAGAGGAAACAGCAGGTTTCCCCACAGAAATGGTATGAAGTTGGCCCTTGGTATCGGGAAGTCAGCTTCAGCTCTCAGCTGGGGTTTACAGGACCAGTCTTGGGCTGCCCTAACTCTGGTGACGGAGGGGATGGGATGCAGGGCAGACCACAGTACAGCCAGTCCGCTTTTCTCAAACATAAATCCGTCACCCTCTGATCCAAACCGCCCAGCAGCTCTGCACAGTTTACGTTCCTTGACCTAACAAACGAAACCCCCTCTTGATCTCTCTATGGCCCCGAACTCTTCCTCTGGTCTCTGATGCCCCAGGCAAAACCTTCCTTGCCTGTTATTCTCCGGAGCAAAGACAGGACATAAGTTACCCATACGTACTCATGCTCTCATACACGTTACTCCCCAGTATCCCTGTGCTCTGTCACAGAAGCTTCAAAGTGCTGTTCAATTAGATCATGTTTGCTGTCTTCCCCGACCCACTCCTATGATTCCTCCCACCCGACTAGGCACTGTGTGCATCTTATGCAAGTGCCTTCGATAGCCATTCCACGAGGGAGTATTCTGGGCTGATAGCATTTCCCACAACTGAAAATAAAATCCAGTTGTGTGCTCTTGGGAGCTTTCCAGTAATGATTATAAAACACTGGGGAGAAGACAGTAACACAAACACTGAAGCAAGACAAGCTGCTAAGACACAGAAAGAAATAACAGAACAGTCGGAGAAAGAGGTTCAGCAGTGCTTCTACATGTGATATTGCTGCCTGTCTAGTACTGGCTCTTTGCAGAAGTCAGGCCTGCACTAGCAGAAGCTATTTCTTTACGCACTGCAAACTGTCCACAGTACTAATGTATTATTATGCACGTACTGGACTATTTAGCAGAAGATCAAATTTCCTAAGTGCTATGCAACCTATATTGCATATACTTATGTGTTACTCTTATTACATTGTTAACTTCATCATTTTGTATCTGTAATGCTCAGCATAGTACTTGACACAAAGAGGACTCTCAATTGATGGCTGCTGCTCAGAAGAGTCCAGAAAGGAAACGACTGGAGCCTGTCCAAAAGGAGTGATTGTGGGGTAGTAAGGATGGCCTGGCTTGAGATTTTTTAACAGCACTTTGAATCCACCACAAAGCTCATATGTAGCCAGACTCAAATGGTCACTCAACCAGACTGACTTGCTGACTTCCTAGGTACAGGGAGTAACAGGAAAAAAAAAAAAAAAATTGGTGAGGAGAGGTCACAAATGACTGGGATTTGGAGCTCGGGATAACAACTACATTTTCTAATGGAAGGTATGCCAAACAGAGAGAAGGTACTCAAGGATAGACCTCATTTATACCTAAATGATGTCAACATTTAGGTATAAAGTTGAGGAAAGGCAGTGGGCAAAAACAGGACAGAGAAGAATCAATAAGGCAGACGGGAAAAGAATTAGGGTAGAATATTTTGCAGGTCACAGAACAAAGTCAAATGCACAAAGTTACTAAGGAAAGCCAGGGCTGAGAAGTACTGGACTTGGCATTTCAGATCCACTATTGTTAAAGCTAAAGGAACAGACCTGACAAACCTTTTCACTGATTTTGTGAGAAATAGTCACAACTATTTTGTGAAACTATTTCACCCTTATCCAAGCCTATTTAAGATGCACCAAACAGTAAAAAGAGAGAGTAATTCTACATCAAACACACTTGACTTGAGTTATGCAAGCATTACTTCTGTATTCTCTTCAAACCTATGCCAAAACATACTGCCAACCATCTATTTAAACAAAAGGCTAACATTTGAAATATAAGTAAATGTCTCCAAAAGATTGGATTTGAGATATTTTGAATTCAGACATCTTCTGAGAGACGGTAGATGCTGATCATGTAAAGGAGTCAATTTATTATTTTTTTTTAAGCCTTAACCACAAAAATCTTGTCCCAACCTGTAAACCAAAACTGTTGTGAAAGCAAGCCTTCAGCTGACTGCATGCCATGCTTTGCTTTAGAAGCCGTGTGTCCCGTAAGTACTGGTGTAAAAGGCCCAATGGTATGTCCAATGCCAGCTAGCATGCTCCTTGTAAAGCCTTTTTACTATCCCGAGCTAAACTGTCTCTTAGGCTCATAATTTGTGCTCAGTATTTGAAACACAGCTAAAAAACATAAGGACCCAGTTTAACCATAAAGTACTGTGTTCGTAGATGTTCATATTTTTATGTGGCATTTACCATAAAACCTCAAAATGACATGCAAAGACTGTTTCAGTAATCCTATGAGATTAAGGTGACATTTTCTAACGGAGATTACCTATCACAGGACTGAGTCTGCTCTATCAGCTTTTTCCTGTGGATGATTTAATCTACCCTCACTGCTTCAAGCTACTTACCAATAACTTGTTTATTTCCAGTCTCTGTACCTGAATGTCCTCAAGTTCATGTTTTTCAGAACTCTGAGCACCCCTTCTCTGCATCTACAACGGTATGACTCTCATTCCAATAGCTAGGATATTGAAGTATTCCTCGATAAATCTGTCTACCATATCCCATTAAGCCCAGCTCCAAACACATTCATTCTTCATTTCCTCCCTATGGCTTCAGTGCATACTTATTTATCTCTAAATGCGGAATATCTACCATCATAAATTATATGCCTCATGTGATACTGGAGAGGGCAATCTATGACATGAATAAAGTCAGATTTCACATTAAGCTCAATACAGCTGGGTATCTACTTCCCTATGTGAGGCAAAAAAGGTCTACAAAAACTTCTGAGCATTCTGACCGGCAGTTCCTTGTACGGAGTCTTAGTTTCTCCATTACTCTCCTGTTCCCACTCTGTGGCGATGATGGCTTCTTCCCTTTCCTGCTTCTGCTATGCTCAAGGAGCAGTGATAAGGTACAAACAGCATGTAATCTTTAGCACAAGACTTTCACAATGAAAGCCAGAACATGAAATACGCCCTGGAAACCACTGTTACTTCCAAAATCCTAAAAGAAAAAAAAAAAATGTAAGGATGATCCCTTTAGCCTCTTCTGTTTTGAATATGCACTTTTTTCTAAGTCTTTTCCTTGGAACCCATATAGAATACATCTACCATATGCAAAGCACTAAAACATGAAAAAATTTAAGTGGTGGGCAATTGTTAAATTAATAGTCTCAGATATCTACTATGTGCATGGTACTAGGATGCTCTAGGTGCTACAAAGACAAAGAAAAGACACTTATCTTTTCAGAGCTTTTCTTTCTTACTAGGAGAAGATGCACTCTGTAACATGGCAAAAATCAAACATAATGTATTGCTCAATAATGTAGGTGCCTTAAAAGTTATGTTGGAGAATTAAGGAAGGTAAGATTCGGCTATAGGTAGAATAAAGGGGGAAGGTTTCATGGAGACGTGGCTTCTCAATCAGGTCTTAAGAGATACATAAATCGCTTCCAGTTCCATGATGGCTGAGTACATGGCTTTCTGCAACTATCCTTCTCTTCCAGAAAACCATGCCAAACAAGGAAATCAGAGACAGAAACACAAAATCTGTCTTGGATAAAGCAAAGACATAGCTAAACCCAGATGTAAACACAGATATAAACAATAGGAAGATGAAAAATAGGTAAACAATGAAATCGATGACAATGGAGAACAGAAAGGAAATGTAATCAGAGTGTATCACTTAACTCAGCAGTATACAATATATACGGTTTAAAAAGTAATGAAACACTGCAAGTGAATTGAATCCAAAATTGTGATAAAACTTATATTGGGAGGATGAAGAAGAGATTAAATAGCATTGATAACCATAACTATCACAGTAAAAGATCATCAGATAATGCTTAGTATGCCAAACTTAACATTACACATGTATTTTTTACTTCTTAATGTACATGTGTTGTTTAAAATGAATACTTTTCAAAATAGTATTTCATTAAAAATAAGGTAAAAGAGCGAACTGAAAAACATAAGACAAAGAAAACTAGTATGTAAAGGACATCTCTAATAGAAAAATCTGCAAACATACTATTATTCCACACATACAATCTCAACATAGAAGTTCAATTGCCCACCCCATCTTTTTTTCCTATGAAGTTGACAATGAATATTTGCAAAGCAAAAATGCAAGGATATAGGCTCCCCTACAGACCACCAATAGGAATATAACTTTTTTGGTAATCTGACAGTATGTTTCAGAGCATAATATCTGGCTCAACCTTAAAATTACATCATATTTTTGTACCCTAAATTTCCACTTACAGGAATTTTTCCCAAAGGAATGAACTAAAACTTCATACAGAAATTCACAAAACTCAAGGATATTCTTTGAAGTACTACTTGAAGTATTGAAAGATTGGAAAGAAAAAATTTCTGCCTCAAAATAAATTACAGAACATTAGCAGAAGGGACTACTCTGCTGCCACTGAAAACAATGGTTTGCAGGAGGTGAGGCTGGTAGTAGCTCAATGAAAATAGAAGGAAAGGAACCGAGAAGGCAAGGCGTGAAAGTACATATGGAGTGAAACAAGCATACCATCAGGTAGGGGCAATGTTGAATAATTTATTTCAGAACACTATTCGAGAAAAAACAGTGAGCATTATAAGGAAATCTCCATATATGGGTGTACCATACGCATCACTGAACATATTCACCTGGACAATATTGTGAAGTTGGAACAAACACAAGCTTTGGAGCCAAAAGACCTAGAATCTGATATTCAGACTCAGCCTTTCATTTACTACCTAACAACTTTGAATCTGAACCTTAGGTTCCTATAGAGGAAACTGAAATAATAATAAAACCTTTTCATAGTACTACTATAAAAATGAAATAAAATGATGTCTGCAGAGCCCTGTGCATGCCTGTGTCACAGTAAACACTAACAAAGAGTAGTTTTTTGTTACATTAAACCAGTATGCAAAAAAATCAATTTTAAAAGAAGCACAGAAATAGAAAGGTACTGGTGTCAAAGATCTGATGATATTCATTTCTAAGCAACTGTCTTAATTATGTGCATCAGTAAGCACGTACTATGTTAAGGTTTTCACTAGTGGAGTACCACATGTCATCACCCACAATTGAGAACATATTCGTAGACTGCCTCTTACTGTTTCACAGGAGAAATGGTCATTCTGTGACAGTGCAGGCTAAAAGTATTTACAAATGAAATTTAAGAGTTTCTGTTTCCTCTCTATCATTAGCAGCCTTTACAGATTATAAAACACTTTTCTCCTGCTAATTTTAGTTGTGAGAGTGGCAGTGTAGGTGTGGACTGCCCTGCCTTATTGATCAATCACTTGCTCGGACCAACAAAAGCAAGGAAACCAGGCTGCACCTTTTAGTTTAGAACTAGTGTTTTTCAACCTATATCTCACTGTTTCCTCTTTTCATCATTTATTTTGAATAGATTGCTGCTGCTGCTGCTGCTACTGAGTCACTTCAGTCGTGTCCGACTCTGTGCGACCCTATACACGGCAGCCCACCAGGCTCCTCTGTCCCTGGGATTCTCCAGGCAAGAACACTGGAGTGGGTTGCCATTTCCTTCTCCAATGCATGCTAAGTCGTTTCAGTCGTGTCCAACTCTGTGCGACCCTATGCACAGCAGCCCACCAAGCTCCTCTGTCCACAGGATTCTCTAGGCAAGTATACAGGAGTGGATTGCCGTTTCCTTCTCCTTTAACAGGTTACCTATAGCTAATCACTTTCATTCATTTACTTCATAGTTCCAACATCTAAGAGCCTCTACAGCCACTACGTGTAAACTATCTGAAGGAAACTACTTGAATGAAAAACAACAGTGGAGAAATAAGTATGTAACTAAAAAGACTTTTTTTTTTTTTTTAAAGCTACTTAGGTAATTGTATCATAGTACACTTATAACTAACATTTTCAAGAAAACATTGCAAAATTTTATTCAACTAAGTAGGCATCAATATAACTGAGATTCATTTAGTTTAGACAGAATGAACAGCAATTTCGTAAACACAGCAAGGAAGACACTGCTTTTCTATTACTGTTATTAGTGTGTTACCAAAGTTAAAGGGTCACCTAAAGGCTGAGAGTTATTTCTAATTCTGACACTTCATGATAGCTGGTTTGATCATCACTACTGTTGATATCATTTTCAGGTGTAGATTTTATTTAATCAACACCTATTATTTGCCAACATTCAGCACTAATTTTCTGCAGAAATGGTAAACTGAAGTACCACTAAAACTTTTTATGTATTAATAAAGCTTAAAAACTACAAAAACACACCCAAAGTTATTTTCATTGGTGGGGGGGAATTCAGACTCTAATTCAGTACTGTGTTTTTCACCTATCTTCATGATGCACAGTAATTAAAGAAATGAATAACAGGTCCTTCACCACCAAAGAAAAATATTGATAAAAGAAGAGGAGGGTTTAAGTAAAAAGATTGCTTTTTCTTAATTTAAGGTTTTGGTTGGTTTTTTTTTTTTTTTTTTTTTTGGAGCAGGGTTATTTTAAGGAACATTTAAGGAAACAGAATAGAACCTATTCCTAAGATATCTTTGAAAATCTCTTTAGGAACATAGATTGGATTCAGGGCTGCTTCAGGTCCTTTAATTTTTCTACCCTTCATTACCCTAAAAAGAAAGGAAACATTTATTGAATGTCTACTATGCACAAGATACTTTAGTAGGATTAAACTGAACACGTTTAAAATCATTTTGTACTATCAATAATGATAACTTTGAATGTTGGACTTCACCACTAGGGGGAGTTTATCTTGTTTAATAAATACCACTGAAGACAGGGAGATTTTCAGGTTAAAATGATGTCACCCATTTGATTCCAAAATTTTATAGAATTCTGTATTTAATGGTCATTTTATTAATAGTTCCTTGATTATGTTACAACGTATTTTCTTCTAAGTAAAATACAGAGGCTCACTTACAAGGTCAAAGTTAAACAGATCTTAATATCATTTTCAGCTCAAACAAGATGAATTTTTCAGACAATATACCAACATATTAGAGTGTCTATTAGTTATAGTAATTTAACTTAAAAAACATTAAAATACTGGGTTTATGGCTCCATTCTTAAAATGGACTCTAACTGCATTTTAAGTTCATCATTTTTCATTCAGTTAAAAACAATTTATGAACAACTTCCCGTGATTCTGTAAATGTCAGCACTAGGCTTTTCTTATGGAGCAGTGACATTTTAAGGCGTTTGTAGGATTAGAAGCCATGCATGATGCTCAGTAAAGATCTGATAAACATCTCTGCTAACTAGATAAAATAAGGGTGAATGTGGAAATACTTTGGTTGTATTACAGGAGATATTAAACACAAATATATTAAAGTCTTAGAAAGCATATTTAATTGCTAATAATAAAAGGTACATCCTTAAAAAAAAGAAAATGTGCAATAATATATTTACAGGGAAAATCTTTAATAAAATGGTAACAAGAAGCCCCAAATGTTAAACTTTAAAATGAATACAAAAATTAGAGCATTTCATTGAAGTCACCTAGGTCCTGTGTAACATACTTCCTGAAATGCAATAACTTAAAATTCTCAGGTTTTCTAACTATACAAATAAAACCTATGATATACATATATATATTATACATTATGTCAAGTGTACTTTTGTATTAACTAAAATACACAGAGGTGTCTGTGATGCCTTTCAATTTTAAATAACCATCAAGGACCAAGTCAAATTAGACAAGCACATTTTTTATAAGAAACCATTCTATAAAACACAAGTATTGTAAACCAATGTCAACAGAATTGCCAAGATAAAAACTGCTGACTTGACAGTATTCCTAATGTCAACCACGCTGCAGGATAAGTCTTCCAAATTTTAATCAGTCTATTTATAGATGAATATCCTCTGTTGATGCCAAGTCTAAATCTGAAGGACTGCAATCACTGAAATTCTAAAAGGAAATTAAAACCCCAGAATACTGAAACCTTTAAACTGGTCTTTAATATTAATTTTAAACTGCTATTTTTCTGGTTTGGATTAGTGACCTAAATTTAGTCTTAAGCCACATGCACACTTGTGATTTGTTCTGAGTAACCGTTTAAAGTGTTCTTAAAATTGTTTATGAAAGTTTGAAAAATGTGAAGTAAAATAACTCAAGGATAATAATTAGGAATAAACACATGAACATTGCCAACTCGAAAAAGTAAATCTGTGTTAAGCATGGATTTTTCTTTTTTTTTTCTGAAAAAAATTAAAGTATTTGCCATAATCACATAAATATCCCACCAAAACAAACAAACCTAAGTTTGTACTTTATCAGAATTGACCAAACTTTGAAGTAGAGGGAAAAGGGAATTAAGAGAATGATGCTAAGAATGAAAATGTCTGTTTCAATAATTCCATCTCCAAATTATTTGCAGACCCTAAAACCACTTCCAAAGTGATAAATCTCCCCCAAAAGATGACTTAAAATACAAATCTTCTACTGTATCCTGGCTACTACACTCACTCAAAGCTGCTATCACCTCTATACATTTTATTGATATGTTCACGCTGAGCGCTACAAAATTACTGCCAAATAAGTAAATAAGAGTATAACAGAAAGCCAGTTTCAGGGAACCAAAAAATACCTTCAGAGGCACTCAGCCCCTTTCTTGCACACAGCACGTGTTTAGCTATTTAAAGCATCTCGCCCTACCAGGAGTAAGAATGGTGACCGTCCTCTAACCTAACAGAGGAGGATATTAAATGTGAAAGGGGATTTCAAGACGGGCTTAGGTTAACTAATCCACCAGCCCCACAGGGCAGAGGAGAGCTGTTAACAAATTAGGACCACAGCACAGTGAACAGCGCTGCAAATGGCTGGAGGTGTGAAAGGGTGCTCTGGAGAAGGGGTTCGGGGGGGGGGGCAGAGAACGGGGGGCACAATTTTTAAAATGCAATCATTAATCACGGAAAAATCCAAGGCCTGGGGTTCTCGACCGGCCTCCAGATCTCGATTCCACAGACTGCACAGGGAAGGGACCTAATCCCCTGGCCTCGGGGATTTGGGGGCGGGGTGCGGCAGTGTCCCGCGCCTGAGCGCCCACCTCCCCACAGCACAGAGGACAGGCTCCGGAGACTCACGTTTTCTGCACCGGCTTCCGCCGCTTACGACTGGCGTAGGTGATGTTAGCGCTGCTGCTGTTCATGGTGCCTGGCTGGCTGCGGCTCCTCCCGGGCGCGGACGGCCCTGTCCCCGGGACCCGGCGGCAACTGGGACGGGGTTCCACTTAACCGCGGCTGCTCCACCTGCGCCCTCCCGGGGCGATGGCGGAGACACAGCACCCCAGGAGCCGCAGGGCTTCTGCAGCCCCGCACGTCCAGGTGCGCGGCCCGGGCCTGGCGCCGAGGGGCGAGGGGCGGAGACCGGGGAGGCTGGAGGCGCAGGTGCCGTCTGTACCAGCTGAGGCGGCGCCGCGCTGCCCGCAGGTGAGGCGGCGCGAATGGAGGAGGAGCCTGGGCTGTCTGTTTGAAATCCCGGCCTGGGTCGCTCGCTGTGGCGGCGCGCCCCGTGACCGTCGCTGCGGCCCCTTGGGTGAGGGAGGCGCCGCCGCGCTGCGCTGCTCCCGGGATTTCCCCGATCCCGGGTGCTTCCCGCCTGCGGAGCTCGGACTCCGGCCGCTGCTACGGGTGCCACCAGCTTCCGCTCGGCTATGCGGCTACCTCTGGTCTGAGCCGGTGGTCCCAGTCACGCTTTCAGAACCTAGCGTCAAGTGGACTCGCCCTGCGATGCCTCCCGCTGCTGCTTGCACCGGCTGAATAGCAGAAGCGCCCCCGACCCCTCTCCAGCCCCGCCCCGCCCCTCGTAGCCCCGCCCCATCCTACTTGGCCCCGCCCTCCGCTATATTTCCCTTGAGGGCCCCACCCTCCCGGCACGTGATGACGTAAGGCGTAATGACCCCCACCCTCTCCAGTAGCCATCTTCTTGAGGTCAAGGGGAGGAATCTGTGGACACATTTCCAGTCCATAAAGACATGTGACGACAAATTATGTGTAGCCAAAGTCTTTGTAATCAGACAACCTCAAGGAAAGAAATGCCAAGTAGTGAGCTTAAATTCACCTTTGCAAGAGACAGTGAGTCAGCCAACTTTTGGCTAAGCATTACAGTGAGCTGGCAGATAACCTGTGGAACTATAAATCTTCCTAGAGGAGAAGGCTTCAGGAGGCCACATCTCAGTTGAACTTGAAGGCTAGGCATTTTTCTTGTCTTTTTGTTTTGAGTTTGATTTTTGTCTCCGTACAAGACAGTATAGTATCTTTTCCCCAGGCAGAATAACTGTTACACTACAGTCAGATTTCAGGAAGGTGGGAAGGCAGGCAGCAGGAGGCATTTGAGAATAAGCAGTCTGGTATAGCTGGAGAGAGAGAAGCTGGAAGTGAAATCCAGGAATCTAGGGTCAAATCATAAAGCCTGATCAAGAGTCCACATATTATTCTGCAGTCAGTGGAAACCTTTGAATGATCCACAGCAGGCAAGAGACATTCTAGTGTTTTGGAAGTTTTAAATGACAGTGCAAGCTGGATTACAGGAGAAAAAGACTGGATGCCGAGAGAGTAGTTAGAGTTGTTGAAGTAGTCCAGGTGAAAGTCCAGGGAAGTGACAGTGGGATGGAGGGGAAAAAGAGCAGATAATAAGGAAATAGACAAACAAGAGAGAGCAATCTCAAGTACCTCCAACATTTCTGACTACTCCTGTGCCTTTACCCAGAAAAGTAAACACAGGAGTGTGTTTTGCTTGTCAGGAGAAGGGCAATCAGACTAAGAAGTCTAGATGAAATCTGGCACCATGTCCATTCCTACATTTCAAAATGTCATCAAGCCATTTCCATCCGGTGAGTTTGTTACCTCACATTCAGAACATCAATAAATTGAACATTGTTTTCTTTAGCTGAAACCTCACTGTCATATACTCAACCATTATCCTATCAACCCTATGAAATATCTTCAACTCTTCTACAACTTACATCTAAATATTCCAACAAATACTATTTAATTTTGTGTATTGCAACATCCCTAATTCATCTTCTGCCACGTTATTCTTCAATAATAACACAAAAAATGCCCAACTCAAATGCTTTATCATTTGAGATTCCTATCCAAATATGGCGTGCTTCCCTCCTAGCTCAGTTGGTATAGAATCTGCCTGCAAGGAGGGAGACCTGGGTTCGACTCCTGGGTGGGGAAGACCCCCTGAAGAAGGAAATGGCAACTCACTCCTGTATTCTTGCCTGGAAAATCACATGGACAGAGGAGCCTGGTGGGCCACAGTCCATGGGGTCACACAGAGTTGGACACAACTTGGCGACTAAACCACCACCATGCTCTCAAGGGATATTGTAATGGAGAAGCACATGATTAAGTATGGTCTCCTAGTAAAGAAAGTTGACATAGTCATTGAGACAAAGGTAGCTTTCCCAAAATCATGATGGTGGAGTTGAGGTCTGACGGATAAAGTCTTAGAAGAAAAGAGGGGAAGACACTGCAAGTCAATGAAACAGTACAAGCAACATCCCATTAGTGGAAGGAGCCTGGCAAATTTTATGAGGGACTAAAGCAAGTGCAAGATGAGCAGGGGAGACAGGCATGAATGATCAAATTTATTCTTCAAAATATCACCATATCTTCAGGGTGTAAAGGAGGTAGGAGCAGAATGCAATGGAAATGATATTCCATGGGAAGCCATTTACAGTAGCCCAGCCAATAGATGGTAATTATTGATACAGGGTGGAGGTGATAATATAGATGGAAAAAAGCAAATAGGTTCCATAGAATTCAAGGAGGTCCTAAAAGATGGAATGGATGGATATGTGACACTGAAGGAAGATGTGTCAAAAACAGTTTTTTGCACTATGCATCAGGCTATGTGAAGATGGCAGGTAATGGTGGGAAACTATTACCCACTCCAGTATTCTTGCCTAGAGAATCCTGCAGACAGAGGAGCCTGGTGGGCTGCTGTCCATGGGGTTGCACAGAGTCGGACACAACTGAAGTGACTTAGCATGCATGCATGCATTGGAGAAGGAAATGGCAACCCACTCCAGTGTTCTTGCCTGGAGAATCCCAGGGACGGGGGAGCCTGGTGGGCTGCTGTCTATGGGGTCGCAGAGTTGGACACTACTGAATCGACTTAGTAGCAGCAGCACTTATAGTTGAGGTAGCTCTGAGCTATCTAAGGTGTGTCAAGTAGGCCACAGGATATATAGGTTTGTAACTCAGAAATGTATGAGCTGGAGATATCAATTCAGAAGTCATCTGCATTTAAGTGACAAGAGATTACGTAGACTCTTGGGTGTGGATATATGCTAGAAAAGGAAGACAGGACTCAAAGGAACTTTAGTTTGTAATATCTAATAACTGCATAGAAGAGGATGGTCTTGTAAAACTGTCTGAAAGAGAGTTTCCAGAATGTTAGCAGGAGAATAAAAGACTGTCTTGTTGGAGGACAAAGTGGAAAAATGTTGGAGTGGTTCACAGAACTGCATGCTGTTGGGAGGTTCAAATAAGACGAGAACTGAAAATGTCCTTTGTGGCTTCCTACCATGGGGTAATTTTGTGACTTTAGCGAACACTGTTGGTGGGCTAATGGACCTACAAATTAGATGGAAGGGGAACAGAACTGAATTGGAGATGAAGTGATATCAGCAAACACAGACAATTCTTCAAAAGAAAAGTCTGTGACAGAGACCTAGGACCGCAGCTAGGGGGAGTAAAGGGTTAAATTAGGCCCTCTCCCTTTTTTTTAAGTGGGTGATATTTAAACGGATGAGAAAGAGATGAGAGAAAGATTGAAAATGACTATGTTAAAAAGACGAAAAACTCTAAGATTAGATGCTGAAAATAATAAAGGGAGGAAAGAACGCTAAAGCAGAAGAGGGGAGTGAGGATTATTACTGTAGTTTAAACAGCAGCAGAAACAGCTCCTCTAGTGCTAACTCTTTAGAGTGGTTCACAATGAGGTTATAAGAAATGCAGTCTCTGGGTGTCCTTACTGACTCAAAACCTGAATCTAACAAGATCTCCCACGTAACTGAAATGTACATAAAGGTTAAGAAACATTAATCTACAGAAGCTGGGGGACAGAAGGGTGGTGGGTGAGATAGAATAGGCTGGTAATTTTGGATCAGAAAGATAAAGAAGGTTTGATGAGGAGGAATTTCTAGCATGACCTACAAAAGTACAGGTGTGTTTTGTGGTTGATAGTTTATGGTGGTTTTTTTTTAATTTTATAAGACTATAAGGTAAAAGTGATCCAGGATGTGGCAATAGGGGCACTATGTAGACGTCAACTCTATATCTTGGATATGTGATGAGAGAAAATAAACAGATACTATTTGGGAGATGATAGCTTTGGGGAGGGCTAGCTTTTAGTTTAAGGGAAAAGATGAAACAAGGTCCCAAAGAAGACAGTGCATACAGGGGACTTTGCTGTTTACGGATTAGCAATTCCAAGTGCACAAGATCAACCATCTTTATCTTCTCTTTTATTTCCCCATCTCTGTACTTTTACCCATAGTCATTCTGCCTAAAAATGTATAATCAAATAATCTCTTTGTCTAAAAACTTTAAGGGTGAGAAATGCATAACAAAATATAATTTACCAATACTATATCTTAAAGCACTTTTCAGAAAACAGATATACTGAATGCACAAAATCCATGAATCAATCTTAATTTACTATTTTTTTAAAGTCCACCTTTTTTTTTAAAGTTGTTATAGTTATTTAATGCAATTGTTCACTATCTTACTGTGTCCTACACCTATATCCTTACTTTCTGTTCACTTTAGGATTCTGTTTGACTTTAGTAGTTGATTCTTATACCAGGATGAAAATAGAATATTAATAAGATTTTCAGAATTCATTTCAACAGTAACATCATACATTTCCCTTAAAATTTGTGCTTAATATGTCAGTAAAATTAGGCTTTGTAGTAGAGTATCATTAAAAAAAATAAGCTGCCATTTTCTAGAGACTATCACTTTTCTACTTCTGATATCACTACTGTAGGACGTTTCTCAAAGTGTGGTCTGGACCTTTGATAAGATTTTGAAGTTTTGTATTTGAGCAACTTTTATGAAGTAATATGACTTTTTCTACCGCAGAGCTAAATATAGATCGACAGAATAGGATAGAAAGTCAGGTACACCATGTACCTATGGGAACCATATCTATGACAAAGCAGGCAAGAATATACAAATGGGGAAAGACAATCTCTTCAATAAGTGGTTCTGGGAAAACTAGGCAACTGCATGTAAAAGAATGAAATTAGAACTTCCCTAATGGTCCAGTGGTTAAGAATCTGTCTGCCAATGCAGGGGACACAGGTTCAGCCCCTAGTCCGGGAAGGTTCCACAGACTGTCCAAGGCAGGACAGCTAAGCCCATGCACCACAACTACTGTGCTCCCAGTCTAGAGCCTGCGCTCCACAGAACAGAAGCCACTGCGTTGGGAGGCCCGCTCAACGCAACTAGAGAGCAGCCTCTGCTCACAGAAACTAGAGAAAGCCCACGTGTGGCAACAAAGCACCTAGCACAGCCAAAAATAAAGTTTTTTTTTAAAAGAATGAAATTAGAACATTCTCTAATACCAAACACAAAAATAACTCAAAATGGATTAGAGACATAAATGTAAGTCCAAATACTTTAAAACTCTTAGAGGACAACACGGGCAGAACATTCTCTGACATAAATCACAGCAGATATTTTTGATCCATCTTCTAAGGGTAATGAAAATAAAACAAAAACAAACAAATGGGACCTAACTAGACTTAAAAGCTTTTGCACAGCAAATGAAGCCATAAACAAAAATGAAAAGACAACCCACGGAATGGGAAAAAATATTTGCAAATGAAGCAACTGACAAGAGATTAATCACTCAAGTATACAAATCATGCATGCAGCTCAATATCAAAAAACAAACAACCCCATTAAAAAAATGGGCAAAAGATCTAGACATTTCTCCAAAGAAGACATGCAGATGGCCAAGAGGCATATGAAAAAGCAGTCAGCATCACTAAGTGTTGCGTGCATGCTAAGTCCCTTCAGTTGTGCCTGACTCTTTGCAACCCCATGGACTGTAGCCCACCAGGTTCCTCTGTCCATGGGATTCTCCAGGCAAGAATACGGGGTGGGTTGCCATGCCCTCCTCCAGGGGATCTTCCCAACCCAGGGATTGAACCCCCATCTTTATGTCTCCTGCACTGGCAGGTGGGTTCTTACCACTAGCACCACCTGGGAATCCCCACTAATTATTAGAGAAATGCAAACCAACACTAGAATGAGGTATCACATCAAACCACTCAGAATGGCCATTATCAAAAAAGTTACAAACAATAAATGCTGGAGTGGGTGTGAAGAGAGACCCCTCCTATACTGTTGTTGGAAAAGTAAATTGATATAGCCACTCTGGAGAACAGTATGGAGGTTCCTTAAAAAACTAAAAATAGAGTTACCATATGATTCAGCAATCCCACCCCTGGACATGTATCTGGAGAAAACCATAATTCAAATAGATACATGTACCCTAATTTCATTGCAGCACTATTTACAATAGCCAGGACACAGAAGCAACCTAAATGTCCACTGATGGAGGAATGAATAAATAAGCTGTGGTACATATATATATATATATATAATGGAATACTACTCAGCCATAAAAAAAGAATGAAATAATGCCATTTGCAGCAACATGGGTGGACATAGAGATCGGCATATTGAGTGAAGTAAGTCAGAGAAAGACAACTATTATATGACATTGCTTACATGTGGAATCTAAAGAAAAGGGTACAAATGAACCTGTGTACAAAACAAAGAATATCATGTATAAAAGAAACTTACAGCTACTAAAAAGGAAAGAGAGGAAGGATAAATTGGAAGATTGGGGTTGACATATACACACTGCTATTAAATATATATAAAATAGATAATAAGGATCTACTCTGTAGCACAGAGAACTCTACTCAATAAGCTGTAATGGCCTATATGGAAAAAAAATGTAAAAAGAGTGGAGATATATATATATATATATACATATATATATATATATGATTCACTTTACTGTACACCTGAGATCAACAGTGTAAATCAACTATACTCCAATAAAAATAATTTAATAATAAAATAAAACCACACTTTGCAAAAAAAAGAAATTTTCTTATAAAATTATTTTGCCTGTAAGAGTTTATGAATATTTGACTGTCTTATCCAAAGCAAGGTTATGCTTTTCCTTAGTTTAGATGAGATTAGATTCTGAGGTTCCCAATGTAGCTATATGTGTATGGGTTCCTTTTCACTGATAAATATTATGAGAAAAAGAAAGTTTTAGGAATGCTATTATAAAAAAGCAGCTGTTTTAGAATTAATAATTGAATGCTAACCTTATTCTGTCAGAGTATGTGCACTTATTCATTTCATCTGGCAAGGTTTTAGCTCCTATAATATACTGGACTGTGGGATACAGTGCTGATACCAGACATATTCCTAGCCTCTTAGAACTTAATTCTAACTAGAGAGAGAAGAATTCATTAAGTAGTTATACAAATAAATGTATGTATAACTGCTGCTCTGAGAGGTGGTATGAAATGACTACTCTGAATAGGTTAATTTGACTTGCTTAAGGGAGGCTGCCCTTAGGAAGCATGAGCCGAACTGTGAGGCAAAGGCAAGCATTTTGTAGGTGACATGGGGAGGGGAGGTGTGCCCCATGCAGACATTTATTACTATTTTTCCCTTCTCTTGAGTCCTGCAGCTTCTTAGCCCAGGGCTTCAGAGTGATCTATGTCACTTATTCTCTGTTTCTACATCTCAGATCACGTATTGTTAGTGACATTAAATATTTAAGAGAGTATAGCCCATCCTTCACAAACTGTGTACTGAGGCACCCCAAGGGCATCACACAAAGTCAAAGAGGCACCCTCATGGGATATTTAAAATTTTCAAGGCCAACAAAGTGACATCAGCTTGACAGTATGTAAGACACTACCTTCAATTAGCTTAGAACTTTAACGTGAAACTGTACTCAGTCCTTTTGATTACATCTTAGGAGACGGTTTCGTAAGCTGCTGTTGTAAAACTCAGGAACCATGGGAAAACGACTGTGGGACAGGAAACGAAGGTATGGTTTCCTATCCAATTCAAAGTTTTCAGAAAGATGTAAAGCACACAACAAACATGCACATACTCTTAACAAAAAGCAACATTTTTTTAAATGTATGTGCATTATTTTGTGAAATAGCAACTAAGTAGTTACGACAGATGTACATAATAAGTTCAGACCTAACTACTTAATAAATGGAATTGTTATTAATAGGTATTTCTTTTAGCCTCCATAACATGAAAAAATTTCTGAGACACTAAGAGAGCCATGAACTGGGAAAATTCGGGAATCTTTGGCATAGCTAAACCTTTCATTAACCTGAAAAACCTCAGGGCCAACAAGATAAAGTGGCCTGCGAATCAGCCAAGAATTCAGGTCTCGTGACCTCTATTCCAGTCAAAAAATATATTTTATCTCACTGTGAACTAACTTGATTCATTTCTTAAAAACTAATCTGGTTACAAATTGCCTGCCCTGACTCTAACACAAAAGAACAGATATAAACATCTAAGGGCTATTTCTAAACGCTTACTGCCCTCTTCCCTTGCTTGGATATTCTACACAATGTCGTAATCAGAAGCAAGAAGAAAGTAACACCTTTTTGGTTAATGCTAACCTGAACGCTGATAAGAAAACTAAAGTGATACATAGAAATAATCTGTTATTCATCAAAATTATTTCTATTTACTTAGGAATAATGCTTTGTTGTCAGAAATGTTAAGATTTTTTGAAAAAATGTTATCTGTAAAAATATTAACATGTATTAGGTTCAGATTTTGCCTTTTGCTTGCTGGGTCTTTTATTCTTTTATGAATGTAAAACTTGATTATGAAAAAGTTACGAAGTTTTATATTTTACAGGCCAAGACTCATGTCTGACATTAAATTTGCTCGAGCCCTTGATATTCCAGGAAACAGATGGCACATAAGCGAAAGAAGACTCCAGTGAAATTTCTGCACTTCTCTGGTTTGGGAACAAACTTAAAAGCCAATGTCCCCATTTCGCAGCATCCACAGACTGAAGAATGTATGTGTACAGTAGTTACTCGTGCCTTTTGAGAATTTAACTGCTTTAAGCTAATATCAAATTATTCATTTTGCTGTATCCACTAGCTACTTACATATACTAAACTGCTAGTAGCTTCCGTTACCTTACAAATATTTTTCACTTGTTCTTGTACTGTACATTTGAAATTTCTTCTTTATACACTCTTTTGCTTATACTGCCTGACTTGCATAAAACTGTACAATGCATCAGAAGTCAGCATTTATATGTGTAAGACGTATACTAAACTAATTGCTTTAAAAAAATCTTTTGGGAAAAACTGTTAACTTGCACCCCAAGTAAAATCTTCTCACATTAATGCTATGCAATGATATGAGGGTTCATAGAACCTTCCTAAAGCAAAGTCTATAGCAAGCATCAGAAACATCTGCCATTACCTGACTGGTAAGTAGATACTGATAAAGGAGATCTGGTTACATAATTAATCAAGGGGATGTCGCTGAGGGTGGAGTGTCCTGTGTATCAGTGGGTTCTCCACCCTTCCCTCCTAAGGCAGGGTGAAAGAATTTCCCTTGTAAAACTTTAAACTTTCGTTGAGCGTCTTTCCTGCCTGAACCTAGATCGAGTTGCCATCTGCCTTTACAGTGACAAGGAGTCTTGAAGGAAATAGGTTATAAGGATTCAATTTATTTCCAGCTTTTGGATACATCTTACTCTTTACATCCCTGCTTTAAGTTGAATCCATTCTGGTTATCTGGGTCTATAAATAATAACATAAAGCAAATGGGTTTCAGAAAAAAAAGCATGGAAATCAGTAACTGGTTTGGAGTACATTGGTATTTAATGAAATCCTAACTGGTTATTTTATAATGTAAACAATTCTTATCTAAATTCTTCAGGAAATAGGACTTTAAAAATATTTATTAGATACTGTGTCTTTCTATATTTCCTCATTTAAACTACGATTTTGTGATCTCAGATTTATGTCATTTTTTTGCATGATTCTTTGAAGCAAAGCACCGCTACCACCACCACCACCAAAATATACACCTGTGTTAGTAAAAATACCAATCTAAATCCAGCTGTAGTGTTTTGACAGTATTTAAAAAGCATATGAAAAATTGAAAATGCAAACTTCCACTCATTCTTCCTTGACTAACTCAGAGTTGAACGCTAACTTTGCAAGAACTAGGTTTTCTATGTAGTAACATGAATTTAACCCCTTCTTTTAACTGCAACACAGCATAATTAATAAACCTAAACAGAGATGTCTAAATAGACATTATCTAGTAATTGACATTTTAATGTATAGAAGTGTCTGTACCTCAATCATTAAATGTGCATATAAAAAAATGTTCCCAAAGTTGATTTAAAAAAGCATGTGGAATGAAAGTTGTGATTATATTTATATTAATGAGATATTAGAGATACATTAAAATTTTTCCATGTATCCAAATACTTCATTTGTATATTCCATATTTTAAATTTTAATATTGAAGTATACACTTAGGAAGATTTCTCAAAGTGGAGTTTCAGCCTTCTGTTTTTCTTTTATGCATAATTAAAATTCAAGAGAATTTAGCATCCCAAGTTTTTTCCTTTTAAATGTTTTCCTTGCACTGTTAGCAGAAAATGCAAACAAATAAAGATAAGGGACAAATATTGCCAGATTGGCCATTTTACCCAGTAGAAAGAAAGCCACTAATGTACTTTAACGATGTCCTTTCCCCCATTTTAATAAGAAGGTTTGTGTTGTTCTGACATTAAATGGATTAAGCAGCAAGCCTGCTGAGAAAAATACTCAAAGGTATTAAACCCTTGCAGTGTTGGTTTAACTGTAAGTACTGTAAAATAAGATTAAGTCTGAGTTTGGAAGAAGAACTAGATTTGACATAAGACTAAAAGGTAACAATATTCACAGATGCCTGAATTAATGCTTCATTGAAAAATATAATTAGCACAAGATTTGAAAATATGTCTCCTTTGGCAAATGTCTTCAGAGAGTAATCAGTGCTAGAGACTGATGTAGTGGAAAGAGCACTGGGCAAGTGGCCAAGATCTCTGAACTCACATTTACTGCTCCAGCACTCGCTAGTTCTGTGACCTTGGATGAGAAATTTCAAAAGCCTTTGAATCGCATGAGGTGGATGTGGCTGGTTGGCAACTATTCCCCGCTTTGTAGTGTGCATCCCTGGACTGCAGTAGCTCGAAGGCTAAAAATTGCACTTCCCAGATTCCTGCACAATTAAAGTTGCAGATGCAAATGATGTTCAACCAATTAGATGCACCGGTTGAGATTTAGAAGGCAGAAGTCAAGTGGAGGTCATCTTCCTGCTGCTTGTATTGTTTTCTGCTAATAAGTAAGATGGCAAAGACATGACTTTCGTGTGATGGCGTCCAGCATCCAAGTTCTACATTTCATGGGTTTTGAGAGGCTGTTGTGGCAGCAGTGGTGGTTTCTTGATTCCTTAATTGTAGCTGCAGTGGGCACTTTTGAACTCAAATTCTGTAGTGACTTCTGGATTCCTCACCTTTCTGACTGAAGCAGAAGTAGAGGTTCCCCTAGTAGGTCAGCTCTGCAGTGTTCTGGAGCACAGCCTCCATCAGCCTCCACAGCCTTTCCAATTATTTTCTAAGCTTTTAATTCCCTGTATTTAGTTTCCATCTCCTTAAAGAACCTGGGTCTTATTCTGGTTCCTTTCCTGATACATACATATGCACATTTCATTCAAACCTCATAGGGTCATTGAGAAAACCAATCTGGTGCTATTCAAGTATATTGAATATTGTTTCCTCCTTTTTTAAAAAAAAAAATAATGGGTGTTTGTGACATTACAAGCAGCTGTTAAAAATGTCTCATGGTACTTTCTTGTCATTCATTTTACTTGGATAATATTGGTCTAAACACATTGGTTCTATTGGGCAAATAACACAGAAGCAGCAATTGCATATTCTATAGGTATCTAGATATTATAAATCTCTGGTCCTAAGAAAGCCCATGACTTTGGATGGAACCTTTCTTATAAGTGAAATGAAAATCTTCCCTTCGATTTTATATGTTCCTGTTACTATTATATTTCTAAGATGATAATAATTAGAAGCACTGTGGATGATTGTGCAAGTGGAAATGGACTGACGGTCTGTCAAGATTTTGAGCAGATTTGGAAAAATTTGGCTGTGTGGTCTCTGACCTCATACTTTCTAAAGTAATAAAATAACCTAACCTTTTTCTACCATCCTTTTCCCCACAGGAAGTTTTTGCTGCATCTATTCATGGGGTTGCAAAGAGTCGGACATGACTGAGTGACTGAACTGAACTGAACTGATGGCACCAAGAGAATTTTTATCTTTAAAAAGATAAAAATGCCACATGCCAAACCATCATGAAGGCATCAATATTTTTCAAATCAGGTACGTATTTCCTGACTTTGCTTCACCACTCTCTGATGTCAACCTGGCTACTGACTCATCTCCGTTTCTGTGTGTGTCTTTTTCTGTGCCCTTGAGACAGACACACACAGACCCTTATACATCCATGTATACAGATAAAGCTAGGGATAATTTTGGTCTCTCAGTTCTTAAATTCATTTACTTGGACCTCAATTATGATAAACACTCTCCAGTTTTCCCCAATGGGAGAATTCAGAAAACAAAAGAATTACACTGAATATTTATGACCTTCTTATATTTTGGGGGCTTGTGGCTCAGCTGGTAAGCTGGTAAAGAATCCGTCTGCAATGTGGGAGACCTGGGTTCGATCCCTGGGTTGGGAAGATCCCCTGGAATCTTCCCAAGGGAACAGCTATGCACTCCAGTATTCTGGCCTGGAGAATTCCAGGGACTGTATAGTCCATGAGGTCGCAAAGAGTTGGACACGACTGAGTGACTTTCACTTTATATAATTTTAAATATTGGACAAAATCGCTCACTGGCTTCCATAGTGTCCAACTCTCTGAGGCCCTGTGAACTGTAGCCCACCAGGATCCTCTGTCCATGAGACTGTTCAGGCAAGAATACTGGAGGAGTGAGATGCCATGCCCTCCTCCGGGGGATCTTCCCAAACCCACATCTCTTCTGTTTCCTGCATTGGCAAGCGAGTTCTTTACCACTAGTACCACCTGGGAAGCCTATGGAACATAATAAACTGCATCCAGTTGTCTAGTGTGCTGTGTATAAAAGCCTATTTACCCCCATATATGTAAAATTCTATCATATAAACCCATTTTCTTGATTTCATTATACAGAGTGAAGTAAGCCAGAAAGAAAAACACCAATACAGTATACTAACACATATATATGGAATTTAGGAAGATGGCAATGACGACCCTGTATGCAAGACAGGGAAAGAGACACAGATGTGTATAATGGACCTTTGGACTCAGAGGGAGAGGGAGAGGGTGGGACGATTTGCGAGAATGACATTCTAACATGTATACTATCATGTAAGAATTGAATCGCCAGTCTATGTCTGACGCAGGATGCAGCATGCTTGGGGCTGGTGCATGGGGATGACCCAGAGAGATGTTATGGGGAGGGAGGTGGGAGGGGGGTTCATGTTTGGGAACGCATGTAAGAATTAAAGATATTAAAATTTAAAAAATAAAAAACTAAAAAAAAATAAAAAATAAAAAAAATAAAAGTTTGTTTGGGGCCAATTCTAAATCTTAGTAAAATAATTCCTAATAGTTCCTAATGTTCCTTAGTAACATTCCTAAATCTGTACCTCAAATTCCCCATTCCATCTTAAATACTACCACAAACTTTGTTCTGAAAACACTTTGTTCTGAATAAATGTCACTTCCCTTCTTAAGAACCTATAATTTCTTCTTGTCCACAAATCAAGTTGAATTAGCCATACTAAGATATCCCAGAAACTAATCTATCTTTACTTAATTGTTTCTTCCACATTCCCTAACACGTCTCCACTTCAGTCAGACTAATTTACTTGTGATTTCCTGAATATGTCAAATTCATAGTTTTCTCTTCATCATGTTGGAAAACCTACTCTCCACTTATTCAACTTGAACCTATCAATCTCATAAAGTACTTCTTTGTACCATGTGTTTGTTCTTTACATTAACTTCTATTTTATCATTTATTTATTTTTTCATTAATAAGCCATAAATCTCATGTAATTGAAAAACATGTTGGTAAAATGTTAAGTACGTCATATGTGTTTAATTGAGTTGAATTTATATACTAAATACAACAGAGCCTAGACATTTGAACTTAAACATCCTAAAACTTACACTTATGTTTTATTTAATCTGGAGTCAAAGAAAGAAGAAACATGGTGTTTCAGGAAGTTAAGTATGCTTTTTTTTTTTTTTTCATTTTTCATTCACCCAAATCTCTGTGAACCATTTTATGATTGTGGCCTTTTCTGAATTCTAATCTCTGACATATTTCAAAGTACCTCCCTGATAAATTGGTAAAATTTGTTGCATTTCATCATCATTCAATGTTGATGAATTTACAGAGTGTCTTTTGAAATGACCTTCTTGAGAAAGGTAAGTTCCTTAGATAGTCCATAGCCTAGGGAGCAGGATTTCCTAAAACTGCTGCACTTAGCTAAGCTACACACCTATTTCTGTAGAGAGTCAACTTGTCACCAAAACAAAATTAATATTGCATTCTCTTTTGGTCAAGGACACATTAAACATTTAGTGCAGCACACATCTCTCAGGAATGCAGGATCATAAACAATTAGTTGCATATACTTCTTATCAGATAGGGTAGCTTTTACAATGTGCTGTGCTACTGTTTAAAATTCACTGCTGACCACTAAGTACTGCACCAATGAAGACACTAGAGGCTGGCATAATTTATCCCTAATAATTGTGAACTTTATTTTTGCTACTGGTAGTGGCTCCATTGATGATAACAGCGAACTCTGACATGATTATTATAATTGCATTCTATATTTAAATATCTTGTGTGATATATAGCAACCAAAATATTAGTCACAGTGGTAACTCAGTAACTGGTTTACTTGATTGTTGGGTGGGCTGTTGTGTGTCTATCTCTAGGCCAATGACCAGACTTTGTTCTTGTGATAAAACTTAAAAGGAGCATTAATAGCTTGGTGCATTCACTTCCATATAAATAGTACTAGTCAGAAAAAGGCTAGTTAAGTGGTCTACTGTCTTTCTTAGGATTTATTAGTGTTTCTGTAAGTAGTGTTTTGATTTTAAAAGTTTTAATGCATTTGTATTCACTTCCCTTATAGCTTTTGTAAACTATGTAAACTACAATTGTTTTCAATTCTCAAAAATGAATACCGTCTATCTTTTCCACTGAATCCTTTTAAAAAGTGAAAAATTAGTATTTATCAGATGTAGATTATGCACATTTTACATACTTTCATTTAGTCTTACAACAACCCTATGAAACAAGTGCTTTTAAAAATAATTCAAATAAAATTTACATACCATAAAATTCACCATTTTAAAGGATACCAATTGAGTGGTTTTTAGTGCATTTACACGGTTATGAAACCATTAATAAGAACTAATTCCAGAACATTTTCATCACTGCCAAACCCTATATTCCTTAGCAGTCACACTGCATTCCCCTTCCTGCCAGCTTTAAGAAAACATTAATTCACTTGCTGTCTCTAGGGATCTGTCTATTCTGGACATTTCCTATAAATGGAATCATACAGTATATATATAGCCTTTTGGATCAGCTTTGTTCATTTGGCCTAACATCTTCAAAGTTCATCTGTGTTCTACTGTGTATCAATACTTCATTCCTTTTTATATATAGTGTTGATGTATCTATCACATTTTGCCTATCCATTAATCAGTTGATAGGCAACTGGGTAGCTTCTACTTTTTGGCTCTCTTGAAGAATGCTACTATGAACATTCATAAACAACTTTTTGCGTGGATATATGCTTACTCCTTGGAAGGAAACTTATGACCAACCTAGACAGCATATTAAAAAGCAGAGACATTACTTTGTCAACAAAGGTCCATCTAGTCAAGGCTACGGTTTTTCCAGTAGTCATGTATGGATGTGAGAGTTGGACTATAAAGAAAGATGAGCGCGAAAGAATTGATGCTTTTGAACTGTGGTGTTGGAGAAGACTCTTGAGAGTCCCTTGGACTGCAAGGAGATCCAACCAGTCCATCCTAAAGGAGATCAGTCCTAGGTGTTTATCAGAAGGACTGATGTTGAAGTTGAAACTCCAATACTTTGGCCACCTGATGTGAAGAACTGACTCATTTGAAAAGACCCTGATGCTGGGAAAGATTGAGGGCAGGAGGAGAAGGGGATGACAGAGGATGAGATGGTTGGATGGCATCACCGACTCAATGGACATGAGTTTGAGTAAACTCTGGGAGTTGGTGATGGACAGGGAGGCCTGGTGTGCTGCAGTTCATGGGGTCACAAAGAGTCAGACACGACTGAGTGACTGAACTGAACTGAACTGATGTCTTCATTTTTCTTGGGTATATATCTATAAGTAAAAATGCTGGGTCATAGAGTAATTCTATGTTTAACTTTCTGAAGAACTGCTTTCCAAGTGGTTGTACCAGTTCATATTCTCACCAGCAATGTATGAGCATTTCAATTTCACCATATTTTTTGCCAAAAATTGTTGTTATTGTTCTATTTTAAATTACAGTCCTCTTAGTAAGCATGCAGTGGTATTTCACTATAGTTTTGATTTTAATTTTACAATAGCTAATGTTAGGCATATTTGTGTGTGTGTGTGTGTGTGTGTGTGTGTGTGTGTGTGTGTATTTGCCATCTGTATGTCTTCCATGGAGAAATCTCTGTTCCTTTCCTCATTTTAATTAGGTCATTTTGCTATTTTGTTGTAGGAGTATTTTATACATTCTGACTACTATGCTCTTATCAAATAGATTTCATTCTGTGGACCGCCTTTTCACTATCTTAATAGTGTCTTTTCATGCACAGAAGTTTTAAATTTTGATGAAGTCCAATTAGTCTACTTTTTTCTGTGGCTACTTATGCTTTTGGTGTCTTTTGTTGAAAAGACTATTTTTTCCTCCACTGAACTGTGTTGGCACCATCCCTCCATCGTCTTCCTTTTAAACAGATTTGCAAGGGCTTTCTCAGATCACTTTCAAGATTTTTCTTACTTTTTATTTTGACATTTCCGAAATCTCATCCCTTGCACAAGACAATTATCATACCAAGTAACAAGTTAAGAAATACCATCTTACTGTAGCCCCTTATGGGGATTCCCCGATGGCTCAGCGGTAAAGAATCTGCCTACAGTGTGGGAGATGCAAGTTCAACATCTGGATTGGGAAGATCCTTGGAGAAAGGAATGGCAACCTACTGCAGTATTCTTGCCTAGGAAATCCCATGGACAGAGGAGCCTGGTGGGCTACACTCCATGAGCTCACAGAGGTTTGGACACAA
The DNA here is from genome assembly GCF_016772045.2 of Ovis aries. Lineage (NCBI taxonomy): Eukaryota > Metazoa > Chordata > Mammalia > Artiodactyla > Bovidae > Ovis > Ovis aries. Next base: position 26,763,973 of record NC_056057.1, on the reverse strand, counting down.
CTGAGCACACACGCACTCGTATCCCCTGTAACAATCAATTTTTTCTTCAGATGTGTGTCAGCTTGTCAGAGTTAAAGGCAAACTTCAGGAAAATAATGTAATCAGTGTAAATTCTAAAGTTTTATATACTTTATATACACACACGTGTATACACACACACACACACATATATATATATAAAGAGAGAGGAACTGATCATATCAAAGATAAGTTCTGTTGTGGTTTCTTCTCTGTATAAAGATGTCTGATCTCAAAGGCAGATAAAGACTGAATAACATCCATTACACAAGCATTTATTGAATAGCTACCTAGCATCACTGATGCTAGGAAAACTAGCATCTCTCCCCAAGGGACTTAGCTAGGAATGGAGAAAGATCAGTACACATAAGATCACATTCCAGCCCTGTGGCAGGGACTGAAGTGTACGAGAACAGGAAACAACTCATCCTTTCTTGGGGAGTTACTCAGAAGGTGGCACTCAATGAATTGATCTTGAAACTAAAAGACTTTGAACAAGAGGGAAGGGCGTATGATTTTCCAGTCAACTGGACGACATACAAAGCAGAGAAACACTAGAGGAAAGCATGACATATGGAGAAAAGGATCAGTACTTTGGTGTGACTAGCTGCACAACTGAGGACTGAGAGGTAGGTTGAGGCCATCCTGTAAACTGGGCTGACAAGTATGGACTTAGTCCTCTGGCCAGTGGAAATCATAGGCGTTTTAAAACAGGAAATGATCCTGTGCTTATCATATGCTATGTTAGTGCAGTGATCTGCTTCCAACTCTAAAACTGCTATTATACTATGAGAGACTGTGTAACACAGTAGTCTAAAACTTGGACCCTATAAACACAAATGGCAGTTCAAATTGACTCTTTTCAACCACATAGTTGGGTAATTATAAGTAGGTCTCATCACTTCATGGTAAATAGAAGGGAAAAAAGTGGAAACAGTGGCAGATTTTATTTTCCTGAGTTCCAAAATCACTGTGGACAGTGACTGCAGCCATAATATTAAGACTCAAATGCATGTTTCTCATCACCCTAAGAATGGCAAGCCCATAGACCATCCAGACAATGATGTTTTCTACTTCCTAAGCTTATGAAAAACTTCTATTTAGACATAGTGGTTTATGTAGGCTTCCCAGATGGCACTGGTGGTAAAGAACCTGCCTGCCAGTGCAGGAGATATGAGATGTGGGTTCAGTCCCTGGGTTGGGAAGATCCCCTGGAGTAGGAAATGGCAACCCACTCCAACATTCTTGCCTGGAAAATTGCATGGACAGAGAAGCCTGGCAGGCTACGAGTCCATGGGGTCGCAAAGACTCAGACACAACTAAAGCGACTTAGCGTGCATGCAGGCAGACATAGTGGTTTATATAGACACAGAGGTAGAAAAATCTTCCTAAAATTCATGTTTCTTTCTAATTCTAATCTGTTTTCCATGCTTAATCTCCTTATCTCTTTCTAAAGGAAATGGAAAGAAAGGTTAAAAGGTCCTTAGAGTTGTATTGCTAACTAGTTCCTATTGATGAAGTGAGGTCATTCTTTTAGAGTAATTAGATTCTGCTCATTTCTTTAGGCTAGAATGCTTTAGCATCTTATTTTAACTGGTAGTAAACTGTAAGGCTGGATGTGATTTTTGCTCTGCCTGTTATGCGTAACTAAAATGAACTAGTCAAGGAAGCTTGGGTAGGGGATACACTAGAGACAGGTATGTGTTTTCCTGTGTATTTCAATAATTATAAGATCTTTATTAAGAACCTACTGTGTCGAGGAAATATGTTAAGCGTTGAGAAAACAAAGATAAATATGACATGTCCCTTTTTCAAAACCTCCCTCTGAAGCTAGTTGAGTAGTCAACATATAAATAATAATCCACAGAGGTGAACAAGTTTAGCTTCTTTGGACTTAGTGGGATGGGGTAGTGTCATGGAATTCACAAAGAAAAGGTGACATCTGAGGAAACACTTGCAAGATGAAATATGAATTTACCTGAAAGATAAGAATGAGGAGGAGAATTCCAGGTAAAGGGAACAGCATGTTCAAAGTCAGGGTTGCATAAACAAATGTAGCGGGGTCCTCCAATTACAAGTAGTTGAATGTTGTGGTATAAAAAGTGGGAGGAGGATAAACGGGCTTCCAAATATTCTACATTTCATGAACAAACTCCCATATGTTTGTATTAACAGGTAGAGTAGCTGTTGTTTAGTCACTAAATCTTGTCTGACTCTTTGTGACCCAATGGACCGTAGCCCACCAGGCACCTTCCCTGAGATTTCCCAGCCAAGAATACTGGAGTGGGTTACCATTTCCTCTTCCTGACCCAGGGATCAAACCTGCATCTCCTGCATCTCCTGCACTGGCAGGTAGATTCTTTACCACTATGCCACCTGGGAAGCGCTAATTAGGTGGTTATTACAATACAAAAAATAAAGGTTATTGGGAATTATTTTACAGGACCCCACTTTAATGTTATGCCATGGATTTTTTTTTTTGAGAAACACTTTTAGAAATAAGAATTAAAGATTTTAAAATTTTAAAAATAAAAAACTAAAAAAAAAAGAAATAAACATAAGTTATGGTATATGCCTCTGTGTTTTTTATGAAAAACTTGTATATATTCTTTAATATCCCATAGCTTGAAAATTACTCCTAGAACTCTGAACCAGGGGAAAAAAATTCTCTTCTTGAACTGTATGATTCCTCAAATTAGATGAGGAAATATCTAACATTTATCAAGTTTAACATTTATCAAATATTTAACATTTACTAAGTCAAAAAAGAAATCAAAGTCATATAGACTGTTACCTCTCTAAAGCTTGTGCCTTACCCTAAAATGGAAAGCAGGTGTGTGTGAAGCTGCTTTTGTCAGCTCAGGGCTCAAAGGCTCTGGTCCAGATCTTGAACCTTCCTTAGGGTGAACCAATTTGAGCATCATTGTTCCAAACGATGAAAATGAAGTCATCATCATGTTTCTCTCTTTCCCGTATGAAGCAGTAACCTCAGCTCTAAGGTTTGTTTTGTTTTATACATGTTCCTGTCTGGGATTTCTGAATATAGCTTTTCTCCTCTTTCCCTTTGTTTTCTGTAATTATTTCAAATTAGCATATTAAGGCTGAAAGAGTAGAAACAACCTCAAATTCATTAAGTTGACTGTATATATTCATTGATCAGTCAATTGTTTCCTCTCTCAATTTGATGAAAGTAAGTTCGCAGTAACAGTTTCCCCAGCAGTTGGAGGCTTTCCCAGCTTCCACTGCAGCTTTCCCTGAAGCACATGCTCAGAAGTGGCACTAGTGGTAAAGAATCCACCTGCCAATGCAGGAGACACAGGGGATGCACATTCGATCCCTGGGTCAGGAAGATCCCCTGGAGTAGGAAAATGGCAACCTGCTCCAGTATTCTTGCCTGGAAAATTGCATGGACAGAGGAGCCTGGCAGGCTGCAGTCCATGGGGCTACAAAGAATCAGGCAGGACTGAGCAACTGAACGTAAAAACACAGAGGCAACTATGAAGGGATACAGGGCAAACAGACCACTATACATCTCCAATAGCCTCAGTTGGGCTCTGGGATTTAAAATGAACATACAATAATAATATGAAAGATTATATGGTTAACATACCAAATTGCTTGTGACTTCTGAGTCTGTGGCAGAAAAATGAATTGGTGCATTTTTTTAAAAAAATGCATTCTGAGAAAAACATTAGCCCACACCAGTTTCTACACCCCGAACTAACAGATGACACACATACCCTGAAGCTAATAAAACTGATGACAGATATATCTATTTAAGACTATGGATTGTGACTCCCAGACAGCTGGAAAATGATTTACTGGAACAGTTTCTAAATACAGTAGCTGCCTTTTCCATACCAGCATTACAACAATTGGCAACAACTGTGTCCACAGAAGCTTGAGCTCAGGAAACTGGCACTGTCATATCCCAAAGCTAGGTTTGGAAAGGGTGCTATTTCATGTTAGATCAGATAAATGGCAGCCTGAAAATTCATTGGTGTGACAACTGACTCTGGAACGTTCCAGTTCTCTTTAGATAGATCCACACATCTGCAAAAGGTACTTATTTGAAGGAGGGAGAAAAGAGCTTAAAAAATAAATCTCTTCAGCCTTAACATGTTCAATTCAACATTTTGTTGTTGTTGTTCAGAACCTAACATTTGCTAAACGGTGTATTAAGAGGTCCAAGGTTTACAAGATGAGCAGGACATTTAGGTAATATGTAGACCTTTCATGGGAAATGTAAGAGAAAAAAAGCAAGAACATCAGAAAATGAAAGTCACTCAGTCATATCCAACTCTCTGCGACCCCATGGAAAGCAGCCACTAGGCTCCTCTGTCCTTGCAGTTCTCCAGGCAAGAATACTAGAGTGCGTAGCCATTCCCTTCTCCAGGGGATCTTCCCAACCCAGGGATTAAACCCCATGTTGTCAGATTCTTTACCATCTGAGCCACCAGGGAAGCCAGAATTTAGGCATTTATTTTGGCATTTTTCCTCATTCTGTAAGATCCCACTACTGTAAGGATCACAAGCATGACCTTCTCTCACCTTCAATTCTCTTCTGCTTAAAGTTACTGTTTTTAAGCATCAGCTGGAGCACTGGTACTAAACTCTGACCTACTGCAGGAGGTGGTACAATAAGCCTACACATTTAGTAAGACTTATAGGTGGGATCTGCATAGTAGCTAGTTCAGGAGGTGAGCTTGTGCTTCCTTATTCCCTGGCTTTCTGTTTGTGGGATATGGAAAATGCTAGAGTGCTGTTAACTAACTAAAACTCAAAAATTAAATTTGAGAACCTTTGGGACCCCAAATTAGATTTACCCACTCCAGTATTCTTGCTTGGAGAATCTCAGGGATGGGGGAGCCTGGTGGGCTGCCGTCTATGGGGTCGCACAGAGTCGGGCACGACTGAAGCGACTTAGCAGCAGCAGCAGCTTGATACCTGATTCATCACAATTTCATCATTAGTTCATGCAATTTAGCTAGTAGGAAACAGTATTAGTGGTTCCTATGTTAGATTTCTGATGTCATGCAGACAGGGGACCATGCCTGTGGGTCAGCATTCTGCCTTCTACATAGGTAGGTTTAGGGTAACCAACTGTCCTTATCTATCTAGGACTGTCCCATTAGCAGGTAAAAGTCTTTGGCAAACCAGGAGAGCTGGTTACTCTAAATTGTAACCAAATGACCTCAAATAGTTCATTTTTCTTTCTTTAAAATTAGAGCCTGCAGCTAACACGTAATCACTAGTATTACAGAGTTCTCAATATGTGCCCCATTTTATTCTAACCATTTGAGGAAGATACTATGATTAACCCGACTTTATTAATGAAGACACTGGGCACTGAGAATTTCAGTAACCAGACCAGATTTTACAATGAAGAGAGATTCCAGCATCCACAATCTTAAGGACTTTGTATGAGGCTCTAGGAATAAATAGCACATCGGTGTATTCCTCAGTGTGCCTACTTTTCTCACTGGCAAAACCATGTATGTTGTGGACTGTATCGTTAGAATAACTAGGACAGAGTATTCAGCATAAGTACCATTCTCAAAACATTAAGAACATTCTCAAATTGTCATTGCTTGTATAATATAGCCCATTTAAAAATTACAATAAATAGCATTTTTGTCAGCAACCTCATAGGGCAAGGAAGTGGAAGGTTATTATGTAGATGATATGCTGAGTTTTAAGATTAATCTTTGCTTGCTTTAAGATCTGGGGCTCTAGAAGGAAGCATAGTGTTTCCATGATATTGGAACTGTTTGGTTCCAATTTCACACCCCGCATCTTGTTCATCATTGCTCTGATAAAAGACTTGTCTTTCATCATTAAGCATCTTTATGCACATGCTGAGACATTCTGTCATCCTGCACTTCTTCATGGAATGATTTGTTCAATGCCCATGGTCTGAGAAGACTGTAAGCTGCCTCAGGGCAAGGACCCTACTTGTTGTGCTCAGTATTTTATTATCAGTGTCTGACACAGGGTCTGGTTTATAATGGGCGACCTTCCCTGCTCAGTCATGTCTGACTCTTTGTGACCCTATGGACTGTAGCCCAGCAGGCCCCCCTGTCTCTGGAATTTTCCAAGCAAGAATACTGGAGCAGGTTGCCAATTCCTCCTCCAGGAGATCCTTCAACTCAGGGATTGAACCCACGTCTTCTATACTGACAGGTAGTGTCTTTACCCCTGAGCCACCTGGGAAGCCCTTAGAATGGGCACCAAATATATATTTGTTAAATAAAAGGATGAGGAACTTAGTAAGTGAATAAACATCTAGAAGCTTTATAGACACTGAGCCAGAAGTAAAAAGATATGGATGCTGGGAATTAAGAAAAAAATGAATTAGAAAACTTAAACTTTGGACATAGAAATGAACTCAATAAAATGGTATTGTAACATAAACTTAATGTTATCTCATTTTGCAGTTAACATTTATTGGGTGCTTACTATGTGCTTACTACCAGGCTTCCCTGATGGCTCAGATGGTAAAGCGTCTGCCTACAATGAGGGAGATCCGGGTTCAATCTCTGGATCAGGAAGATCCTCTGGAGAAGGAAATGGCAACCTACTCCAGTACTCTTGCCTGGAAAATCCCATGGATGGAGGAGCCTGGTAGGCTACAGTCTATGGGGTCGCAAAGAGTCGGACACGACTGAGTGACTTCACTACTACGTGCTAAGCACTGTACCAAGTGATTTTTTAAAAAATTTAATCTCATAACAAATATACAAAGCAAGTATTATTACTGGCCACAATTTTACATATGAGGAAATGAGCCTTTGAGAGGTTTAGCAACTCTATTAAGCTCTCGCTGCCAACAGGTAGTGGAACTGAGATGGTAATATTAATACCATATGCTTCCACAGAACTCAGCACTTCCTTATCAGGATACTCCGCACACTTCCCTGTAACTGCTTGTTTAGTGTTGTTTCCCCCCTCTACAAAGGCAGAGTCACACTAACATCTTATTCTCAGAACCGAAATACCTGGCCTTCAGTGAGGGCAGCTCGGTGTGGGTACGTATGCTCAGTCTCTCAGTCATATCCAATTCTTTGTGACCTAACAAGACTGTAGCTCTAGACCGCATATTAAAAAGCATACTAAACTTAGACAGCATATTGCAAAGCAGAGACATTACTTCGTTGACAAAGGTCCGTCTAGTCAAAGCTATGGTTTTTCCAGTAGTTCATGTATGGATGTCAGAGTTGGACTATAAAGAAAGCTGAGTGCTAAAGAATTGATGCTTTTGAACTGTGGTTTTGGAGAAGACTCTTGAGAGTCCCTTGGACTGCATGGAGATCAAACCAGTCAATTCAAAAGGAGATCAGTCCTGAATATTCATTGGAAGGACTGATGCTGAAGCTGAAGCTCCAATACTCTGGCCACCTGATGCGAAGAGTTGACTCATTGGAAAAGACCCTGATGATTGGAAAGATTGAAGGCAGAAGGAGAAGCGGATGACAGAGGATGAGATGGGTGGATGGCATCACCGACTCAATGGAAATGAGTTTGAGCAAGCTCCAGGAGTTGGTGATGGACAGGGAAGCCTGGTGTGCTGCTAGACATGGGGTTGCAGAGTCAGTCACGACTGAGTGACTAAACTGAACTGAAGACTGTAGCCCACCAGGCTTTTCTGTCCATGAGATTCTTCAGGCAAGAGTATGGGAGTGGGTTTCTAGTTCCTACTCCAGGGGAATCTCCCTGACCCAAGGATCAAACCTGTGTCTCCTGCATTGGCAGGCTGATTCTTTACCGCTGAGCCACCTCTGAAGCCCTAGGAGCTCAACAGTGTTTGTCAAATGAATGAATCCATAAGTTGAAGAATCCATGAACCCACAAGACAATAGGATTTATAGAGAAAAGTAACTGATCACTAACATTCTTCAAGGATGACAGTATAGATTCCTAATCCTTGACATGATTACCCACACTTGGTTTTTAAAAGAGATCACAGCTATAATGACCACACAGTGACACATGTTTGGCACAAAAAATAGACTTTCTAAGCAGAGGAGCCAAGTGCTATGTTGTTGGAAGCTGAGCTGCAAGAAAGGGAAGTAACTTTTTGGCAAAATGTAGACATGAAAACGAGAGATCCTGAATTAATAGTTCTTACAAGTAAGGATGACCTTGGCATAGGACATTATTAAATAAACTCTCATTGTGGGAGGATATGTTTTTCTACCTTCTTAATTCCTCATGGAGTTACTCCCAACCCAAATAAGAACAAACAAAAGACAGATGGATTTTTGTTGGATTGATCCTACCCTTTTGTAACAGACAGGGCAGATGGGCACATGGTGACTGATTTAGAGTGGAACCAGGTTAAAGGCAGGTGAGGACTAGCAGTTCTACCAAGTGAACTGCTTGATATACTCTTGCTAAGTCACTTCAGTCGTGTCTGACTCTGTGAGACCCTATGGACTGTAGCCCGCCAGGCTCCTCTGTCCATGGGATTCTCCAGACAAAAGTACTGGAGTGGACTGCCATGCCCTCCTCCAGCTTAATATACTGAGGACCACGTAATCAACTGAATCCTGTGGAAATTGCACAGAATTTTTCTTGTACAGACCACTCATCTGTACATTTTTCTGGAAGAAGAGTCAATGGGGATTATAGTAGATGAATAGATGGATGGATTCAGGTAATGATAGTGGCCATAGAAATGAAGACATTCACTATGAAAATGGAATAAATAATCAAAAAGCTGTAATTCTTCAAGTATATTTGTAAAGTAGGAGCAAAAATTTATGTTTGAAAAGTAAAAAATTAGAAATTTGTAGTTTTAAAAATTCTTTTTAATGATATATCAGAAAGGGGCACAATTTAATCAATGTGATGATGAGTTTAGTTTTAAGATATGTCAAGCTGGGATAGGGCACAAGACCTAGAGAAGAACAGTTGGAATTACAAGATTAGAAAGCTCCTTTGAGATCTGGATTAAAGACCAAGATTTGGGGATCAACAACATGGATGTGATCACTGAGGCCATCAGTGTAGGTAAATCTGTCCAGAGATAAGAGTGAGAAAACCAGCAAGCCTTAGGAATACCCACAGAAAACAGAAAGGTGGTGTAATCAGAGGAGTGGTCCTGAAGTTTCTTGTTTAGGAATCTAGAATTCAAGTGTTTTAAAAATTGGGGGGGTGGGAAGCAATATTCAAACTTGTTTACTGTAACAACGGGTTCAAGAAGGAGAAGATGAAGAGCAGACATTTGAATCTGTCGAGAAGGAAAGTCCCTGAAACAGAGAATATTGGTTTCTGGAAAGCAGCCAAAAGCAAATTAAGGGGTGAGAGGTAAAGTGAAGGGAGGTGATAAGTGTACACTTTTCAAGGAAGGACTTAGGGTATAAAAGGAAGGAAAGAAGCATAATGGTGGGAAATGTTAGGGGCACAAGGTTAACAAAATAAAAGGGCACTGATATAATACAGAAGAATCTCCCTGAATTCGAAGCTATTCCCTCATAGTAAATTAGTGGCCCTGAGAGACTCATTAAACTCTGGGAGGGCACAAGGGTATTGTTCCACGCATTGTAGCTGCAGCCTGACAAAGCATAGAGGCTATTATTCATGGCTTTAGGAAAAGCACTTCCTGTCACGTTGGAGAGACTCCCTAGGAAATAAAGATACCATTATAAGAAACAGAAGCAGCAGTGTCTGCTTTTCCAGAAGGAAGATATATTTGAAGGTAACTGTCAAATCCTTTAGCATAAAGCTTATCTGCCATGATCAGATTTTAAACCTCTGGTTTAAAATTAACCTTACATCTGTCCTGTATCATCTTTACATCCCCATTTCTTTCAGTAAAATAAGAAATCTGGAGTTGATGAACTGTAAAAAAACTTTAAAGTTTTCAAAAATCTATGTTATCTGATTCTTTAGTTTCTCAGATATTACCTGTAAGGAAAGGGAGGGTCTTCATCATTCAGAATGTGAAGAATGAACAGAGGAAGCTTTTATCTTCTTTTTCACTTCTTCTTTCTCTCCATTTTCCTTCAATTTGCCCTCTTTGGTTTAAAAAATGTGTCTTGAAGACTTTATGTATTATAGGTCCCCCATGAATGCTAAAAGGCATCAGAGTTTCTACAAAGCCAACATTTTACAATCTTTTTACATACTTTTTACATACTTTTTACATATTTTTACTTACCATGTAGCTCCTAGGATTCTTAACAGCATTATCACCTACACTATCAGAAAAGCAGTGATAATAAAACTTATCATCACCATGTCAATTTCTTTGACCTACTTAAATTTTGAAGACAGAATATACATTATTGAAATAGGGTTCTCATCTGTAGACTTTTGACTTTTGAATTTACTTGGAAAAGTGTAAGAATTCTGCTCTCCTCCATAATTCTATGTTGTACAAACTTTTAATGATACACCTTGTAAATGCTGGAGCTACAATATCGAATGTTTCCATTCAATTTGTCACACATTTATTGAAAACCCATTGTTGTCAGATTTAGAAGATAGCAAAATGAAGTCAAAGTCGTTACCTACAGGAGCTAAGTATCTAATAGGAGAGGAGAATGGCCACATTTATAATAAGTTTCTTCCAGATCCTAATTCACACTGTAACATGTACTTTCACCACCATGCTCACTTGACTCCGACAGCTGCCCTACAGAGTAAGCATGCATGTTACTTTCCTACTTTACAGATGATGAAATTTAAAAAAAGACAGGGAAAGTGACCTGCTCCAAGTTCAAGTTAGTAAAAGATGGACTAAAACCTAAATCTCCCCATTGAAAAAACATCAAGCTCCTTCTCCTCTGTATGGAAGCAGCAGGATCCAAGGAATGTTTGGATACTTTTAATTAGAATAGATACTTTGGGGTGAAATTGGAGGAGAGGGGTATTATTGGAAGAGACAATGTTAGAAAGCCAGACAAGGACAATTTATTAGAGAAATTTAAATCTCAATCATAGCAGGTGAGATGATACTATGTGTAGATTAGGAGCTAACCAAAGATTTTGAGCAGGGGGAAGACAAGGTTAGATCTAATTTTTAGGAAAGGAACCTAATGTCCATAGGTAGGCTGGTGAGATGAGCACAACAGTGGAAGCAGAGTCTAGCTCTTCCTACTTGGTCCAAGAAGCGGGCAAGGAGAGTCATCACCAACACAGAGGCAGTGGGGTTGGAAAGGAATGGAATGGACATGGTTTTTCTAATGGGAGGTACTAGCTTTGGACCTTATAGGAATGTCACCAGGCCTAGATTCAGGCCGTATGTCATAGTATCCACTATCCCATCTCTGAATAAAAGTATTCAGTGTTACAAACAATTTACTGTGAGAGGTAGGAGACTTAAAGATCACTTCCTTTAACTAGAATCTACTTGATGATTCCAAGTAATTAACTTGTTCAACAAGCTTTAGTAAGTCTGCATTCCTTTTATTTTCTTCCTTACACTCTTCCTAAACTCTCTATATAATGGGTCATGGTGTAAATCAGCTTGTTGATTTAATTTCTTTCATTTCACTTTCATGACAGTTTTCTGGTTCCTTCAAAGCAGAAATCCTATTTTAGTGAAATCACATCCATATCATGTCCTCTATCTGTATCAGTATGTGCCAAGTCACTTCAGTCATGTCCGACTCTCTGCCACCCATGGACCGTAGCCCACCAGGCTCTTCTATCCATGGGATCCTCTAGGCAAGAATACTAGAGTGGGTTGCCATGCCCTCCTCCAGGGGATCTTCCCTACCCAGGGATCGAACCTACAACTCTTTTGTCTTCTGCATTGGCAGGCGGGTTCTTTACCACTAGAGCCACCTGGTCATACCAGTATAACTTTCCAAATACAACTCAGTTCCATTCCAGGGTTTGTAATAAGAATGTATGTGACACTGGACATAATCTCACACATAACCAACACCTATATCTTTACTCAATTGTGGAAAAAATACATTTTGATTTTCCTTATGTACCTGAATTAGAATTGCTTAAACCTCCATTGACCAATGCAGGACATTAGCCCCTCAACCCTGATACTACACTCCCAAGTACCGCTCTGATGCCTAAGGATGCTTTTATATGCTCTAATCAACAGATCTCTTATCTTCCATCCTGGCTTCTCCCACAGCATCTGCTCTCAGCTAGTGACCATCACAGTTACTGTCTGTGGCCTTGGACAATGTTCTCCTTTTAGCTTTCTGTCAAGGTGGCTAGATCAGGCCCTTTTCTCATTCACTAAACCTGAGACTAGGCTATAATGTTGAACAAGAAGGATTAGAAATGATGGGAGAGTTCAGTTCACTTCAGTCGCTCAGTCGTGTCTGACTCTTTGTGACCCCATGGACTGCAGCACGCCAGACCTCCCTGTCCATCACCAACTCCTGGACTTTACTCAAACTCATGCCCATTGAGTCAGTGATGCCATCCAACCATCCTATCCTTTGTCATCCCCTTCTCCTCCTGCCTTCAATCTTTCCAAGCATCAGGGTCTTTTCCAATGAGTCAGTTCTCCACATCAGGTGGCCAAAGGATTGGAGTTTCAGCTTTAGCATCAGTCCTTCAAATGAATATTCAAGACTGATCTCCTTTAGGATGGACTGGTTGGATCTCCTTGCAGTCCAAGGGACTCTCAAGAGTCTTCTCCAACACCACAGTTCAAAAGCATCAATTCTTCTGCACTCAGCTTTCTTTATAGTCCAACTCTCACATCTATACATGACCACTGGAAAAAGCACAGCCTTGACTAGATGGACCTTTGTTGACAAAGTTATGTCTCTGCTTTTGAATATGCTGTCTAGTTTGGTCATAACTTTCCTTCCAAGGAGTAAGCGTCTTTTAATTTCATGACTGCAGTCACCATCTGCAGTGATTTCAATGTATAATTTACAGTTGCTGCTTCTCCCCATGGCCACACTCAGGACCCATCAGGTCCAGACTCTCCAACAGATGTAGCACCCCTTGGCTTCTAGAAAAACCTCAGATGAGTTTCATGAGCAATGAAGCAAATCCAGACTGATTAAGAGTTGAGACTAGAGATGGGGTGTGAATCTCTCTTTCAAGAACTTTGGCTTTCAGCGTGTGTATGACTTGTACAGCATCAAAGGGTCAAATATGTTTCTGTTGTGTGTCAAAGCATGCCTCACCCTGACAGTTTTCTCAGTAACTTCAGGAAACACTATCAGCGTAAGCCCAGACTGAGACGAACAACTGAGCTAACGTCTTTCATACTGAAAGGGAATTGAGGGGGAGTTTTCTGCTTTCTCAGCTCCAGAGAATGTGACTCAAACATTGTGTCATTATCATAAACTTCTTTAATTTAGTTTTGTTTGGGGGGAGGGGGAGGACTGGAGTACTAGTTTTCTATGGGAGTTGTGTGAAATTCCCACAGCCTTAATGGCTTAAACAATACAAACGGGTTTTCTTATAGTCTAATAGGTTAGAAGTCCAGCATGGGTTTTTCACTGGGTAAAAAAATCAAGGTATTAACAGGGCTGAATTCCTTTCTGGAAGCTCTAGAGGAGGATTTATTCCTTTGGCTTTTCCAGCTTCAAGGGGTGCTCACATTCTTTGACTCATGGGTCCCTTCTTCCATCGTTAAAGGCAACAATGGCAGGGTAAACCCTAAGTAGCACCTTTATAGCCTTTCTTCCACGTCATCTCTCTCTTTCTGAACACGGGCAGGAAAGGTTCTCTGCTAAGGAGCATAATTAGATAGAGCCCACTCAAATAATACCAAATAATCTTCCTATCTTAAAGTCAGCTGACAAGCAACCTTAATTCCATCTGCAACCTTAACTGCCTTCTGCCTGTAACACAATATATTCACAGACTCCAGGAATTTGGACAGGGACATCTTCAGGAGGTTGTGGTTGCTTAAAGACAGGGGGCTAAGAAATCAGGAAGACATAGGCATCAGAGTGAAAACTGGACCAAAACAAAACAGGCAACAGGTTCTGGAGACCACTGAGAAATTGATTAAGTGTTAAAGAAAAGAGGGGAAAAAAAGTATTTCCCAGGTAAGAGAATATTTATTTACCTTTCAGTATTTTCTTTAAGTATAATTCAGGAAGAAATAATGTACCTTAGTTGTCCCCAGTTTCTGGTGTTCTGTGTGTGTGTGTGTGTGTGTGTGTGCGCGTGTGTGTGTGTGTGTGTGTGTCTGTGTGTGTGTTTTGTGGGGCAGTCCAGACTAGCCTATTCCTGTCTCAATAGCCTGACTGCTAAAGAGATGCTCTGGTGGGAGAATAAACATCGCGTTTAGCAACTTGTGGGTCAAGTTTATTGGCACCACTTACTCTTGGGTGGAAGAGATCCCTCCCTAAACTAACATGATCTAGGATGGAATAATTCCCAAAGTCATCCCAACCACGTAGGCTGAAGATCTTTCTACTCCCTGCTGCTCCATGGGCATGCAGTGCTCAGCTGTGGCCATCTGCACGTGGTGGATGAATGCCACCGCCAAAGTGTCAGGTAGCTCCGAAACCTGAGGGAGTTATGTCTAAGTAACTGGGGAGTGATGGCACCCGTTTAGTGGAACATTGGAGTTGTGAGGCATGGAGCTGTACCTCAGGTGGCGACCTCGGCCTAGTGGCTAGGGCTGGGTCCTTCATCCTGCCCGTCATCCTAGGTGCTGACCTGAACACTCCTTGACCTGAATCAAGAAGATTCTTCCACACCATGCTTGGCAGGCCTACACTAAAATGTCCCAGTAGGGGGATGCTGTATGGGCCTAGATGAATCAGAACTGAAGCAAGTTCTGGTGCTGGAGAAAGATCCAGAAGATCCCTGGCACATTCCCATTAGTGGCTTGACAGTAAGGAGGTCTACTGTTTCTCCAGGGAAAGGAACAGGGAAAAGAAAGCAGGGACGTGTGTGCTGCTCTTTGTGACATCTGACTCTTTGTGACATCTGACTCTTTGCGACCCCATGGACTCAGCCCACCAGACTCCTCTGTCCATGACATTTTCCAGGCAAGAATACTGACTGGAGTGGATTACCATTTCCTCCTCCAGGGGATCTTTCTATGTCTCCTATGATTCTTGCACTGGCAGGCAGATTCCCTACCTCTGCACCACCTGGAAAGTCAAAACCAGGGACACCAACCAGTACAGACATATTTAGAAGTTAAAACTGAGATGGGCATGTCAGCTGAAAAGCAGCCATCATTTTTGTCCAGCCAAAGTACTAGGCAATTTCTCAAGTCTCAAAAATCCAAAATGTATTCTCATAATCCTCCTCTAGGCAAAGAGGAACTTCCCATCATATCTACTCTTCTAAAGCATGCTACCCTTGGTGATTCTAAAAGATCTGTATGTTCTTATCCTATAAAGAAATAGCCCTTTTCTCACTAAAGAGAAAAAAAATTATTCAGGCTTTGTCTTTAGTGTACATCCTTCTATATCATGCTCATCAAAATATTTTATGAAAGTTATATTAGATTCTTAATGGATTTATCATTTGATTCCAAACTGAAAACTTTCTAAACATGGGGGCCCACAGGAGTAGCCCTGGGTAAAATTAACATTCCACTTTCCAAACTTCCATTTCAATTACTATGCGCATTACTAGCAGATTTATTCACGCAAAACTGACGGATATTTCCAAAAATACTCCCTCAGAGTTGAGGAATATCTAACATTGAATTACCCTGATTCTCATAAAACCCGGAGAAGGCGATGGCACCCCACTCCAGTACTCCAAAAAATCTGATAAAAGTAATATTGATGTGATCATTCACGGCTATTCCTAATATCTGCTCATTGATAAAATAGGATAACATAGTAAAAAATCAGCAACAAATTCCTAGAAGCTTTAAGAAATACTTGGGGGAAAGACTGAAGGAAAAAAAAGAGATAAAAATATCAGAGGTGCAAATGCTATGGTTTTCCTGTAAGTCCCTTGAAGTCAATATTTATTCAACAGATTTTTACTGAAGCTACTGAGGCAGACATCACAGTACATGCTGGAAATATAAATAGGACAGGCCGAGAAGATTTTAAAGATACGAGGTTTGCTGAGGAGCAGTTTTTGATAAAAAATGATAATAAAAAATGGTGGGAATGGAAAAGGTTTAGCAGAGGAAATGACTAGTCAAGATTTTGTGGGTTCAAGAATACAGTATTTGTATTTGTACAAAACCGTTTTACACCTACATCCTCTTTCTAATGATACCAAATCTTATGCCAGGACTGGTGTATCAGTCATTAAGATTGAAACGTCTAGACAAGACTGATATTCTCAAGGTTCTTAGCAGAATGACTCACTTGGGTATGAAACCACATATATACAAAATAATCACACTTTGCAGTCCAAGGTGGTAGTCTGGCATTTCACGACATTTACTGTCTTAGAAGTGAGTAACCACAGAATTGCAAGTTGCTATACAAGGTAATCTGATAAGACACTTAAAGAAGATGCCCAGAAATTAAAATGAGTTTATGTCTATACTTTCTAGTTCAAACATCCTTTCCCACTGATATGACTGCACTTACAGTCAAAACAGGGTCTACCACTTTTTAAATGATTAAATCACACAGTTGAATTTTTGGTTCACTTACTCTGAAGCTTGCAGTGGATAACCTCAAATTTAAATTTTTTCCTTTGCCTAAAATGTATCTATAATTTAATTTAAGAGCTTAAAAACAACTAGAATAGAACCACCAACTCTACCAAAAGGAGTTCAGAAAAAACGAACCATCCATTACTATAAGCATTCAGGATGCTGTCTCACACTAAAAAATTAAACAGGTAAATGTAATCAAACACCACCAGAAAAATAAAAGCCATCTTAAGTTTGTAGATAACATCAAACAGTGTTCCATGAAGAGGGACAGTATAGGTTGTAAATGGCAGAACTTGCATCCTGAAAGGCAAATATTTGGTATTAAAATAACCACTGTAAACTGAAGTGCCATAAAGAAAATAAACACAATGGAACACAAAAGAGGCATCTAAATGCTAATATGTTTGATTCAAAACTTTTATACACTTTAAGATATAGAAATTAATATGAAAGTAAATATTGTGTTTTAATAAAAGAAAAACAAATAAATAATAAATAAAAGTAAACATTGTGTTTTTAGAACATCAGAAGGCTAGAAAATGTAACATGAGTTACCTACAAAGATAAGGACACAAGTATGGGAAAAAAAATCATCAAAAGGGCATTTTAGTGCAGTGAAAATACATTGTGATATGATAATAAGGACATATGTCATTATACATTTGCTCAGAGTCACAGAATGCACAACACCAACAGCAAATCCTGGTGTAAACTCGGGGCTCTGGGTGACTGTGATGTGTCAGTGTAGCTTTATCCTAACTCGCCATTCTGGTAAATGACGCTGACAGCGGGGAAGGCTCTGCATGTGTAGGGGTTGGGGAAACACAGGAAATCCCTATACCTGTCTCTCAATTATTTGTAAACCCAAAATTGCTCTAAAAAGTTGTCTTTTAAAAAAAAAGAAGAAAATGGCATTCAAAATTTAGAAGTCAAATAAAATTAATTTTTCTCTTAAAAAATTTCATAGAGCACGGAAATATAATCTAGATATCTTCCTGTTAGACAAAGAATAGCGTTATATGAAATGAGGTATAAGGGATACAGTATTTTGAGAAATGTCATGTGGTTATGCTTTTGCCCTTTCTTGAGAAGAGCTGTTTTCCAACACCATCTTAGGAATTACAGGGAGATCAGGAGAGTTGTAGCAGAAAGAAAAAAAAAAAAGAAGAAGAAGAAAAAAGAAATTGCCCGAAGGCACTATGCAGACAGACAATAATCTTGAAAGCCAGACTTTGAGAAAAAAAGAATTTCTAGTCAAAAAGAAAGAGGAAGAGGGAAAATTTTACCCGTTGGGTCCCAAGGCTTGATAGGAAGAGAAAGGGAGGGGCAGGTAGAAGTCTGAGAGACATTTATAGCTAGATCTCCCCTTTCCAGGCTGAGGTTCTAAAGGGGAGAGGCGTGTGACATGGGACGCAATGCCCTCAAAGGCTCCTGTGTCAGCCTGCACCCCAAAGAGCAGAGAAGCTTGGTGGCAGAGAGCGACAAGGCAGAGAGCAGACCTGAGCTTGGTTTCCTCCTACACCTGCTTCCTGTGTGTCCCAGATCAGACCCACACAAGCCTGTGTGCCCTAAGGGGGGCATGTGGAAGTTGAGAGTTAGGCTAGGGGCTCTTTCAGGGAGCTCAGAAGTTGAGGCTCATCAGCTGTGTAGTCAAGTACCTGTGAAGTCAGCAGGAAGATGACTGTGCTCGACCGAGTCTAGGGTATCTAGACTCTACATTCCACAGCAAGTACCTGGACGCTGCTCAGATCAGATGCTCAAGGAGCCCTTCCCCGGCCACTTGGCTCAGCCTGCTGACCAGTCAGGTGCTTCACAACAGAGCCCAAAGAGGTTCCAGAGGCTACTCCTGTCTCTACAATGTCAAAGAAACCACACTCCCCAAAACCATTACGAAAACCAGTTTGAAAAGGGGCAAGGAAGACAGCCTCTGAGATACTGCTAATTTTACTTGAGATTAATATTATAGTAGATTTAGTTTTTGAATGGATCAAATTTTAGATTTTTCTTCCTACCTTGTAGGTACATACCTTGAAGATGATCTGATTGTTACAGAGAAAGGAAGAGGCTCCCCTTTCCTTTCAATTCTCAGTGAGAATGTGAGCAAACTTGCTACTCCCATTATATGCATCTCGTCATTATTGACTTCTTCAGAGTTCTAGAATCTTTTCCTGGGCCCAGATTACCTATGCTCACTTTCCAAGTAAGAATCTTTCCTGGGCTCTCAGGACACTGCCCTCCTTTTTCTTTCCCTGTCTATGCAGGATCTGCAGATTTCTAAACTTAGCCACTTCTCAAGGCTCAGTTTTGGGCATCACACGTGGATTCATTCTGTTTGAAGGTTTATTTCATGGGAAACAATTTTATATGCTGCGTGGAAGAAACTACTGGATTGGCCAAAAAGTTCATTCAAACATTTTTCATAATGTTACTTTTGGCCAACTCAATGTTTCATAAATAAATATAAATTTTGTTATGACCAATTTATTCTACTGTCTATAATTCTGCCTTGGATACCTGTTCTGCCACTTTCCTTAAATGAGTTCAGGCATGTATGGTTCAACTATATTAACCATATATTGATGACCAGTCATGAAGAAGGACTCTCATCAACAGGACATTGCTCAATGATTTATTCACTGTAGGTACATACTAGAAAACTGAACTGCTTTGGTTATGATAAGTACCCTAAAAAAACATACAAGAGAAGTAAGAAAATATTTTTGCTTTAAAGTAAGAAACAAATTGCCAAAGTAAACCAATAAGAAATGCATGCTTCTCAAAGAAAGATAATGGACAAATAAAGAAAGATCTGTCCAACCATTCAATTTGTATATGACCTCATGAAGTTGACAGGTTCAATTTTAAGCTTCTGTGTTCACTTTCTTTATTCCAAATGGATGGAGCATTTGAGAAAAAGTAACTGAGAAACAACAGTTTGCAAAGTCCAGTGAGCAAGAAAAATCAATTTTAACAAATTCAAATCAGTAAATTTCAACATAACCAGGACTGACAGAGCAGGTACTGCTTGACAAATAAATATATAGAGGAACAAAGTATGACCTTGTCCTCAAGGAACTTTCCATTTAGCAGGGGGAACAGAGAATTACAACCAGACAGAACCTCAGTACTCTGACAGAGGTGCAGAAACAGGGGAAACTTTCTTTTATTTTCAGGTAATGGGAATGGCTTCTATAAGAAAATGACCAATGAGTTTGCCTCTGAGGATGGGCAGACCATGGGCAATATTCTGAGCGGAGAGAACCATTCATACAATGGCATTTCCACAAAGCTTATTTCCTGCAAAGGCTTTTATGAATAGTAATTAACTATAGTAGTAAATTAACCCTTAAAACCATAATACAAATGTTTCAAAATTGTTTATTAACATATGTGATATTTATAGCAAAAAATATAATTTCTAATTCAAAGTTAAAGACAATTTCTGTCATTACAGCATTTTATTTCATTGAAGTAAAATTCATGTGTAATTAATCATTTTAAAGTATACCATTTAGTGGTCCTAGTACATTCACAATGTTGTACAACCATCACCTCTCTTGTTTCAAAACTATTAAAGCATTTTAAAAGAATGACTGAAATCATTTGAGTGTTCATATATATATATGATTTAAACTCATTATCATTCTGTCTCACCCAACACTAACTGGTTCATACTAGAGCTCGGGAGCTATGTATCTCCTGAAGAGTGAAAGTGAAACTTGCTCAGTTGTGTCTAACTCTTTGTGACCCCCATGGACTATATGGTCCCTGAAATTCTCCAGACCACAATACTGGAGTGGGTAGCCATTCCCTTCTCCAGGGGATCTTCCCAACCCAGAGATCAAAGTTAGGTCTCCTGCATTATGGATGGATTCTTTACCAGCTGAGCCACCAAGGAAGCCCTAGAAACGATCCAATTAGTCTATACTTTTAGTATTCCACAGCTTCTAATTATTTTATGCAGTTCAACAATGTTCAGTTTTTAATGTTTTTAGATAATACGTACATACAGCTTAGGCCATAAGATGCACATTAAAAGTTCTTATCTGTGGCATATACATACAATGGAATATTATTCAGCTTTAAAAAGGAGGAAATTTTGATATATGACCACAAGATGGATGAAACTGGAGGATGAGATTATAAATTTAAAAAGTCAGTCAAAAAGGACAAATACTGTCATATTTCACTTACATGAGGTAACTAGAGTAGTCAAATTCATGGAAACAGAACAACGAGTGATGGTATCAGGGGCTGGAAGGAAGGGGAAAACAAAGTTACTGTTTAATGGGTACAGGGTTTCAGTTTAAAGAAGATGAAAATTTTCTGGAGATGCATGATGGTAACAGTTACACAAAATAATATGAATATATTTAATGGCACTAAACTGTACCCTTAAAAATATCAAAATGGCAAATTTTATATCATGTATATTGCCCACAAATAAAAATTTTTTTAAATTATCCAGATAAACAACATTGTCCCACTAAGATGCACTGAATAAACATTCTCATTGCTATGAGAAAACACAGTAAATGTCTTTATTGTGCTATAGACATATCATCTTCATGGTTATATTAACAGCTAAGGGTCATTTCAAGGGTGGAAAAATACATGAAACTGACCTAACCAGCAGGAACACAGTATCTCTGTGATGACAGTCAGCTCACATGAGAAAAGACCATTTCTGGTAAGAGGGATAAGTCTTCCATCTTAGGTTCTCCTGTTCTAAAACTGCTCCTATGAGCTAAAGAGATCAGTATATCCTAACTTACAGCATGTCTGACATATAATGAGTTAGGGATGATTGTCTTTTAAGAAAAAAAAATTATTCTTGACAAGTCTTCTAACCACAGAAAAGTGTTTTGAATGTGTACTGCTTCTGGGGAAGAAAACAAAACTCTGCTTTTAAAAACAAAAGCCAAAACAAATATTTATGTGGCAGACACATTATCTATATTATTTTGTTGACTTTGTATTTCTGTTGTATGATAGTCATTGGATTACAGCTACCCTAAGGAGCCATAATATAGATTTGGGCATTTAAAAGCACAGCTAGGTATCTGAGGAAATGACTGATTTAGAAGACATATATTAGTAATTCAAGAAACTTAGGACTAAGATAAAATGCTGTAAAATCATAGTCTTTTAAAGATTATGTTTGTATGAAAACTGTTCAAAGGCAAAATTATTTTTCAGTGATTTTTGTTTATACTGAATAGTGTAATTTAGTATGCCATATCACAAGTATACAAATTATCTAAGTGATGAATGATTAAGAATATTTTTTGATGGATGTTGACTTTAAGGTTAATTTTAAATGTCTTTTTTAGAACTTTCAGGAAAATGATGTCTTGAGCATAAGTTCATTGAAAACTATCTCAAAATAAAAAGAAAGACTAGAACAGATAAAAGTGTTTTTGGCAGGTGGTAGGGGTAAAAATTGGGGAACAAATAATTCCTTATATCCAGAGCAGTTCTTTTGGATTTTGAGCCACATGAGCTGTTAGTAAATTTTGGAGACTAATACCTTGCAGATCCTATTGTTTGCAAATA
The DNA here is from genome assembly GCF_016772045.2 of Ovis aries. Lineage (NCBI taxonomy): Eukaryota > Metazoa > Chordata > Mammalia > Artiodactyla > Bovidae > Ovis > Ovis aries. Next base: position 26,741,862 of record NC_056057.1, on the reverse strand, counting down.
TTTTCCACCATTGTGTGGGTTGTCTTTTCATCTTGTCTACAGCTTTCTTTGCTGTGCAAAAGTTTTTGAGTTTAATTAGGTCTCATTTGTCTATTTTTGTTTTTATTTCCATTACTCTAGAAGATGATTCAAAAAAGATACTGCTGCAATTTATGTCAAAGAGTGTTCTGCCTGTATTTTCCTCTAAGTGTTCTGTAGTATTCAGTTTTACATTTAGGTCTTTAATCCACTGATTTTATTTTTGTGTAAGATGTTAGAGGATGTTCTAATTTCATTTTTTGACTTGTAGCTGTTCAGTTTTCCCAGTACCACTCATTGTATATTCTTGCTCAACCCAATCAAAAAATGGGCAGAAGACCTAAATGGACATTTCTCCATAGAAGACATACAGATGGCCAACACACACATGAAAAGATGCTCAACATCACTAATTATTGGAAAAATTCAAATCAAAACTACAATGAGATAACACCTTACGCTGGACAGAACGGTCGTCATCAAGAAACTATCTAAACAATAAATGCTGGAGAGTGGAGAAAAAGAAACCCTCCTACACTGTTGGTGGGAATATAAATTGGTGCAGCCACCACGGAGAGCAGTATGGAGGTTCCTTAAAAAACTAGAAACATAGGTGGCATGAAAGAAAGAAAGTTAGTCACACAGTTGTGTCCGACTGTTTGAAATTCCGTGCACTGCAGCTCCTCTCCCACGGATTTCTCCAGGCAAGAGTACAGGAGTGGGTTGCCATTTCCTCCTCCAGCGGATCTTCCCCAACTCGGGGATCAAACCCAGGTCTCCCGCATTGCAGGCGGCTTCTTTACCAGCTGAGCTACAAAGGAAGCCCAGATCATAGCTAGTGTACCATCCAGCAATACCACTCCTGGGCATGTATCTGGAGACAAACAGTCCGAAAGGATCCAAACATTCCAATGTTCACTACAGTGTTGTTTACAATAGCAAAGACATGGAAGCAACCTAAGTGTCCATCAACAGATGAAAGGAGAAAGATAGGGTACATATAGTCAACAGAATATTACTCAGCTGTAAAAAGAATAAAATAATGCCATTTGCAGCAACATGGATGGACCTGGAGACTGTCATACTAAGTGAAGTAAGTCAGAGAAAGACAAATAATCATATATGGTTTACAAGTGGAATCCAAAAAAAAAAAAAAAAGATACAAATGAATTTATTTATAAAATATAAACAGACTCATAGGCTTAGAGAATGAATTTATAAGTTACCAGGGTGAAGGGTGGGGGAGAGGACTAGATTGGGAGTTTGGGACTGACATGTACACACTGCTATATTTAAAATAGATAACCAACAAGGACATACTGTTTAGCACAGGGAACTCTGCTTGATATTCTGTAATAACCTAAATGGGAAAAGAATTTGAAAAGGAATAGATACATGTATGTATATAATTGAATCACTTCACTGTATACCTGGAACTAACATAATATTGTCAATCAAATATGATCCAATATAAAATTTAAAAATTTTAGTAAACAATAAAAGTAATTTGTTAAAGAAGGAGCAGATCTGCTTATCATTCATGAATTCTACCTTAAATAATTTCTGCTTATTCTTGGGCTTCCCAAGGCTACAACCTTAGGATGCTGCTCTACATCAGCAAAGAGGTCTCCAGTGAATACCACCAACCTGTCTCTAACCCTATCTTTGCCTCTCCAAAATAGGCTTCTGCCTAGCATTTTTGACATTTCTTTTCCATTCAAATCATGGACTCCTCCTCTATCCATTCCATAAATGTTGGTGTACCCACTGTTTGTATTATTAACAAACCAAGAATGTCCTTGATAAACTCATATTTCTCAGCTATCAATTTCATATGCAGATAAAATAAAACTTTAAAATTTCATTTTATATTCTTCCTGCAAGCTCCAGATCAGGATAATTGACTGTATGTTTTTCTGAGCACTAAAGCATTTTGCATTTCAATGAGACTATGATAGGAAATAATTCAATAAATATGGTCTATGCATGAGCTTTGTCTGCCTGTGTGTTGACAATAAACTGAAGTCATAGTTGGGTGCTGACACACAGACATTGGTAGAAATATTAGATATAAATTAGCCCCAAGGAAAGATTGCTATGCCTGAATTTTAAGCAGCAAAGTTTTAGGTTTGAAAAGTATTTTGTTTAATAAGAACAGCACCAAATACATGCAGTGAGGAGAAATGGTGATTGTTGGCTATATATATTGATAGTGTCCAACATTTATCATGATTACGGTATGGTCTATAAGCCTTTTAGTCCATACATTAGACAATGTTTACCAGGAGGTAAACAGAACACCAGCAGTTGTCTTGACTTGATTCTCTAAGGCTCCAAAGTAAAAATCTTAAGTCTTGAGCTGACCTTTGGCCTGTGAAGTATAAGTGAATAAATCAGAATCTTGGTCTTAAATGTCTCATTATACAGCCCGAGCTGGCACTTGGAAAGGTAAAGTCAAACGTGTAAGCAACTCAAGACATATCACTGGTAAATTAATATGAATATCCTACATCATCATATTTTCTATTTATGTTTTGAAAGCTTATCTTTAGGCTCTGAACTTATGTGGTCTGGTTATGAACAGTGGGTATGTTCAGCGAGGAATGTCGAAAAAATTCTCAGCAAACAAGTGCAGCAGTTTTATTCTGAATTAGCTAAAGGGCAAAACACTGTAAAAGAGAAAATGAACCACTCTTTGCTGTCATCAAAAATGAGGAAATGGCTCTAGGCAGTAGCTAAAGAGTCCTTTTGAACTTCAGAAGTTCACTGGCTTGGCAGTAAGGAAGATCTTGTTTGCCCTGCTATTTCTAAAGAACTATTTATCCTCAAATAATTCCAGTAAGTAAGGCACAAGGAAAAAAAATCATCAATCTCATTTTTTCTAAATATCTCTCATGTTACTATTGTATGTTACACCATATCCAAAGTATGGCCTTAGTGTTTTATGTATATCTTGATATATGATGCATATTTCTATTTAAAATAGATGATCTATTACTTTACAATATTGTATTGGTTTTGTCATACATCAACATGAACCTGCCACGGGTGTACACGTGTTCCCCATCCTGAATTCCCCTCCCTCCTCCCTCCCCGTACCATCCCTCTGGGTCATCCCAGTGCACCAGCCCCAAGCATCCAGTATCATGCATCGAACCTGGACTGGCGATTCATTTCATATATGATATTATACATATTTCAATGCCATTCTCCCAAATCATCCCACCCTCTCCCTCTCCCACAGAGTCCAAAAGACAGTTCTATACATCTGTGTCTCTTTTGCTGTCTCATATACAGGGTTATCGTTACCATCTTTCTAAATTCCATATATATGCGTTAGTATACTGTATTGGTGTTTTTCTTTCTGGTTTACTTCACTCTGTATAATAGATTCCAGTTTCATCCACCTCATTAGAACTGATTCAAATGTATTCTTTTCAATGGCTGAGTAATACTCCATTGTGTATTTAAAAAAAAAGAAAAATAGCATTGAATTTTTATATAGAAAGTAAAAAAAAAGATCTAATTATACAAGTAATTACATGCAAAAACTTAAAGCTATTTTGAAAAATGGTTGTCATAAAAAATCAAGGCAAGACAATTTTATCACAGTCAACATTCTTATGTTTTATGCTTTCCCAGCAGTAATGTATAAGCTGTTCTGCATTGTCACTAGCATTTAATACTGTAGTTTTTATTTTAGCCATTTTAACACGTGAGCAGTGGTTTTAATTTATATCTCATGAATGGCTAATGATGTTGAATATCTTTTCCTATATTCCTTTGTCTTCTGAATATTCTCTCTAATGGTGTCTAATAATTTTTTCATTATGTTTGAACTGGGTTGTTTTCTTACTGTGGTATTCTGTGACTTCCTTTTTTATTCCAGTGCAAAGTTCCTTCTCAAATATATAATTTCCAAATGTTTTCTGAGTTGCTAGCCTGCCTTTTCACTGTCTTAGACAATTGATTTGGATCAAGTTTCAAAGGCAATGTAGTAAAGAATGGAAAATCTTTATTACAAAAGAATCCTGGAATAAATGGACATTCATATCCAAAAATTTAACTTTGATTCGTATCCCCAAACAAGACTGTTACCACAAAATGTATCAGAGACCTAAAACCTAAATTGAAACTGTTAAATCTTGAAGATGACATTGAAGAAATATGTGTGATCTTGCATTAGGTGAAAATTTCTTAGATGAGACATCAGAAGCACATTTCTCAAAGGAAAAAATGCTAAACTAGACTTCATTAAATTTTTTAAAAAGTCTGCTCTTCTAAAGACAGACTACTTTTAAAAAATAAAAATACAAAAACTTGGAAATAAGAGGAGGATTCAGCTAAAGGAGTCTATAGGAAATGCCAGAAAAATATGGGGCCCTGGAAGCCAAGTGAAGAAGTTGTGTCAGGAAGGAAGGAGTGATCTACTAGGTCAAAACTGCTGATGGGGAATGATGAATTTGAATTTGAATTGAGGAGTTAACAGAGACAAATTTCCCCAGACTCTAACACCTCTGGCCACTGTTGTCCTCCTAGTCATGACTCAGCTACCACCAAGGTAGGAGTTATAGCAATAGCTTTAGCCCATTATCTGGTGAGACAGACTTAAACTTGGTACCACAGGCTTTGTATTTGGCACAAAAGGGATTAACTTTAGGTTGATGTACACGGAAACTCCAGTCACGGTTCTATCTGCATTTGTTCATTCCCTCCTTCAATACTTACAGAGCCCCTTCTCTGGGCTTAATCATCACTGAACACACAGTGACACTGGCTACATACTAGTTATTTTAAACAGGCCCAATACCTGACAATATGGAACTAACAGAATGGAAGAGATGGCAAGCATTAGCCACACTGGTTAAAACTATGATGCGTCTCTCCACTGCATTACAAGAATAACTTTATTATTGATTCTAGCGTTTGGACGTGTTATCAGTCACAGTACTATGAGCACTGGAATTGTTCTGCTGTTATCAATGGCATGTTTACATCAGTTTTCACATTCTGTGAATGTGCCTTTTGTGTGTTTAAACTCAGCTTTCACTTCACTTTTTCACTCATTTTATGTTTCTTGAGATTTCTTTACCCTTCGCCAAACTAAAGTTGCCATACACCTTAATTTCATCATTAGTCTCTGCGTATCTCTACTTAAATTTGATCTCTGTTTAGAGTAAATAAGCCAAATGTGAGGACTAGAAAAACATTAATCATGAACAACTGGGATGAGTCTGAAACATATGCGTAATCTGTATAAGATGCATGTCCATAAGTTGTGCCACCTCTGGGAAATTGCCAATTAAAAACATATTGATGTATGGCAAAACTCATCACAATATTATAATTATCTTCCAATTAAAAATAAATACACACATAAAAACAAATTGGCAATAGAGGTAGCAGACACATTTTTGAGGAAAAAAAATTCTATTTTCAGCAAGTATCTTCATCAGATAGATTTTCATTACTAGAAATCACGTGTTTGTTGTGAAAGTGAAAGTGAAGTTGCTCAGTCGTGTCCGACTCTTTGTGACCCCATGGACTGTAGCCTACCAGGCTCCTCCCTCCATGGGATTCTCCAGGCAAGAGTACTGGAGTGGGTTGCCATTTCCTTCTCCAGGGGATCTTCCCGACCCAGGGATCGAACCTGGGTCTCCCACATTCCAGGCAGATGCTTTAACCTCTGAGCCACCAGGGAAGTGTTTGTTGTGAGTACTTTTCAAATATCAAAGAGAATCTAACATAGTGGTTAAGAGCGCAGATTCTGAAATTAAAGTGCTTAGGCTCTCAATTCATTTACCTACTCATTGCGTTACCATGAACAGATTAACCCCTCTATGCTTCAGTTATTTATCTACACAGAACACATAATATTTGTGCTTAGTTTAAGATTATTATGAAGATCAAATGAGTAGATACATACAGAGTATAAGAAGAGTTTCTGGACCATAGTAAGCTATGTTTATATATATAGAAAGGAGCAGCAGGGTTGAGAGAAAACAAGTGCATTGGCTTTTAAGTTAGGCAGTTTGGGTTCAAAGCCTGGTCACTATTGACTACCTAAATGACCCCGGTAGTTCAGTTAAGCTTGCTGTTCAGTTAACCCTTCCACTTGCAAAACAGGACTCATAATAGCAGTACTCATTCCTCATAGAGTTGCCATGAAATAGTTCATGTAAAGCAATTAGAACAATACAATTAGTATCAGCTCTTCTTTTATGACTAGTCTTGAGGTGATGTGTTTCCAAAAATACAGATTAAATCATGGAACACAATCAAATTATTTATAATATACTCAAAAACTAAAATAAGAAAAAAAAACTAGGGGAAAATTATAAACTATATTTGCCTGGGTTCCAGCCATTCTGAGTGAGTTTGGTAACGCAGAGAATTTCCCACAGATAGTACCTTAAATCCAATAAGAACAGATAACATATAACAGTTAACAGTTAACTGAAAGATTTTAAGGTGACCAGAGTGAGTAAATGGCTTGCAATTAATTGATGGTCTATATTTTGATTTATTTGCTGTGAATATGACAATTTATCACTGAAAGGAGCTAAATACTTCACTACTTTTGATGGAGTGTCTATATGCAATAAATGCCTAGCTCAGAGGTTAAACCGTCTGCCTGCAATGCGGGAGACCTGGGTTCCATCCCTGGGTCAGGAAGATCCCGTGGAGAAGGAAATGGCAACCCACTGCAGTATTCTTGCCTGGAGAATGCCATGGGCGGAGGAGCCTGGTGGGCTACAGTTCATGGGGTCGCAAAGAGTCGGACACGACTGAGCAACTTCACTTCGCTTCAATGGGTATTCAAGTGGTTGTTTAGTGAGCTAAAGAGGAATAGCTATATGTATGGAGGTAAGAAGATAAATACACATTTTTGATGCTCTAGTGTGAGCTTATAAGAGGACTGTAGAGAGCTGAGAAACCGCAGCAGCCTAATACCAGCTGACAGGCAGCCACAGGAAAAGGGCAAATGCTGGAACCACTGAGCATTTACATGACTGGGTTACCAGTGTCTACAGGCTCTGAGTAACAACCACAAAAATCAAAGAACAATCTATAGGCATAAAGAGAACAGAAAGGACTACTAAGACCACATTAGGCTCTCCTATGATACTGGCATGTATAAACGATATCCATCAACAACCACAGTACCACCTTCTCAGTTAACACAGCACTACCGTCACGGAGAGAGTTAACCTTTTTTTAACCAAAATAATTGAACTATTTACACTCTGCAAACCCATCTTCATTGTGCCATGGAAAGAAAGGCTTTTTCACATTTTCTTTTCTGTGGTGGGGTCTTCTGATATACTATAAAACCACCAAATGGGGTGGGGGGAAAGGTTGAAATTTCATTTTAATTATAAGGTTGTTTTTTTTTGAAAAAGACAACTTCTATTAGTAAGTTGACAAAAGAAAAATATGAGGAAGAGTTTAAATAAAGGAAGTTACAACTTTTTAATCCACACTTAGAAGTTTCCTGAGATACCACAGGAAACTTTCTCCTCAAAACAAGGTTAATTTAACCATTTTAAGAGTATGTGTTTGTGCCTAAGGTAATTTGTTCTCACACTGAAAATTTACCTGAAGATAAAGCTGATTATATTGGGCCACCTGTCTTGGACCAGGTAATGCCAGAAACTATATTTGGATTCTGACCTTCAGTCATTGTTCTGACTGTAATTTAAGTGAGCAAAATGCTTTATATCAGTAGAAAGAAAAACTCTTTTAATAGTAAAATTTAATAAGATGCACAAATTAAGAAATCAAAGACAAAGTTCTGTTTCATTAAATTAGATTTACAAAAATTAGATTTACATGTACAATTTTTAATAAAAATTCGCATAGAGCTCATTCCTGAGGATTCTTAGGATTTCACTGTCAGGCTTTATTATTTGCCACCTAATGGCATTTGTTGGAGAAGGCAGTGGCACCCCACTCCAGTACTCTTGCCTGGAATATCCCATGGATGGAGGAGCCTGGTAGGCTGCAGTCCATGGGGTCACTGAGGGTCAGACACGACTGAGCGACTTCCCTTTCACTTTTCACTTTCCTGCATTGGAGAAGGAAATGGCAACCCACTCCAGTGTTGTTGCCTGGAGAATCCCAGGGACGGGGGAGCCTGATGGGCTGTCGTCTATGGGGTCGCACAGAGTCGGACACGACTGAAGTGACTTAGCAGTGGCATTTGTCTAGTTAGAAGCAGTAAATACAGTGACAGTCTAGCTAAACCACTCAAGATCCAAAAAATTCTTTGTAGACGTGGCGAGTTACTTGCAAACTATTCTTTTACTTAATTCAAGGACAATGTGACAAGAACAACTTCTGTGTCACATTTACTTTATAAATTCTTTTTAAAATGTACAAAGATTAGTGGGTTCTAAGTCTGGAAATAACCAGACCCACATAGCTTTATAGCCAAGGTAAAAGTGAGCGTCCAATTCAAATAAAAATGAAGGTTTCCGGGATTTTCAGAAACTTTTGAACTCTCTGCAGCTTGTCAAATTTAGTTAAATTTTAATTGTAGTGTAAATATTATTTATCTTAGAATGAAATGGATAATTAATCCAAATCTTTTGAAGTAGGCAGAAAGTATTTTATGTAATGTTTTGTTAGATATGGATCAATAGGGAACGAATACCATTCTGCCTGATAACTTCATATACCCCATGCATTTTACTTCCTAATGGTTATTAGGCAGTGGTCTAACAGGTAGTTCTTAAAACTTGGTGGTGAAAAGGTCATGGTGCTAACAAGATTAGATTCATAGCCAATCATCTTCAAAAATGTGTATGAAAAGTAAAGGAAACAGAAAGTCTGTGCACTGCGAAAATTAAGTTTCCGGCTCTTCAAAACCCTGTGAGCTGTAAAGTGAAAATAAAACATCAGAAAAGAAAATGTCTGCAAAATTGGGTTTTGTGTGAAACACTTACCTTAGTTCCATTAGCAGAATTTTGCACTGAGGTGGTGGAAGAGAGGATATGAGTATGCACAAATGTTTTTGTTAGAAACAGAGAAATCCCATAACTGCATTTCATACCTTCTGATTCTTCCTTTTCCAGGCACTAAGAAATATTTCTTATGAGTCCAGGAGAACTTCTTTACCAATTTAGGGTCTCGTATCCGACAAGGGCAATGGGAGAAAATGATGAACCTAAAAAATAAACAAACAAAAAAGTCCAGATTAACGAAATGAATGGTACAGGATTTTCTTTCTTCGAGTATTAGTTTATTCATTATTAATTTTTATGGAAGTAGAATTGATTTATAATACTGTGTTAATTTCAGCACATATTTTTTCAGACTCTATTCTATATTATTGTAAGATAATGGTTATAATTTCCTGTGCTACACAGTATAGAATTGTTGTTTATCTATTTTATACACAGTAGTTTGTATCTGATAACCCCGTACCCCTAATATGGCCCCCTCCTTCCTCTCCTTTGGTAACCGCAAGTTTGTGTTTTCTGTCTGTGGTCTGTTCCTGTTTTGCACATGTGTTCATTTGTATTGTTTTTTCTGATTCTACATATAAGTGATATCATACAGTATTTGTCTTTCTCTGTCTGACTTATTCACTAATTATGTTTTCTAGGTCAAAAAACCCCCAAAAGACTAAGAACAACCATATGATCATGGGTACTAGATTTTTAGTATAATTAGGAACAGCCTTTTTCTTAAGCTTAGAAATAAAATAATAACAGTGTGAGCCTGCTTAATGTCACCCCTTTGAACTTAATTCCAGTCTCAAGTGACACTTATTCTTTTTTCCCAAAGAGGTGTTAAATATTTTTTAAAGACTAGAGTCCATTAAAGTGTATAATGTTTGCTCCAGGTAGCATGTTAAGGATCCATGTTCATAGGAATGAAATATTACACACTATCCAATCTCTACTCATGTCATGTGTTCTAGTCTGCAAGGCTTTTTATTTTTAAGAAATACCAATATTCCTTAATAAATAATGTTAATTATTAATGTTAATGTTAATCTGTCTCCTGAAATGTCCAAGGAATGAAAAGGGTAGCTAATCTACAGTATACTAAAACAACTAAAGAAAATGAAATTTAAAATATTTGCAAAGGCTGAAAAAAATATGTTTAGAACTGATTCAAAATAGCAGCGTTTCATATTAAACTGGTGATTTGTAGCCAAAGCTGTACCCAGAGAAAACTTTCTGATTTTAAATGTATTTATTAGAAAATTAGAAAGATTTAAGATAAAAGAACTAAGCAATCAATACAACAATCTAAAACAATTACAAAAATAAACTTTAAAAGGAATTAAGATAAATGTAAAAATTAATGAATAAAACAAATAGAAATAATTAACATGATTCAAAAACAAAAGAACTAATTCATTGAAAAGGTATATTTAAAGGTCACTTTTTTAAAAGTTACGAGTAAGGAAAAATAAGGCATAGATTAAAAAATAAGATTACATAAAATGATATCTACAGAAGATTTAAAAATTACTAAAATTATCTAAAGAAGACCTGGAAAATTTAAAAAGACAAAAGAAAACAGTAACAAATACTGAAATGGTCATGAAGAAATATCTTGCCCCCACCAGCTCTCACCAAAGGAAGCACTAACAAATGTTCTTGAAGCAGGAGATTTCTGACTGGCTGATCAAGGATACAAAATGGCAAAATAGTAACAAATCAGATCCAGGAATTTGCTGTAAAAATAATGCAGAATGACCAAGTAGGAATTTATCTTGGGAATGCAAATAGGGCTCAACATTAGAGATCTTTTAAAGAATTGCACTATACTAATACGTTAAAGGATAAAAACTATTTGATATGTCACAACTCTGAATAAGAATCCTACAGGTATTCAACATTTTTATGAATATTTTCAAAAGCTTTTTGTAAAATAAAAAACACATAATTTCCCTGACTTTATAAAAGGATCTAGCAAAGTCTTACATCAAGCACTCCCCATAATCAAGAGACACTGGAAGCAGATCCATATTGACAAGTATATAACCGATCAGTCTTCACCTCAAGGTCCCAGTCAGTGTAATAAAATAAGGAAAACAACTCAAATATTGGAAAATACGTTACGAAACTGTCATAATTTGAAGATAATTGGGTCCTGAAGATACCAATAAGACAAACTTTAAAACCAATAAGCAAATTTCATCCAAATAGCCAAATACAAAATCCACATATTTAAAAAACCTGTAATTTTTATTCACATCAGAAAACCAACTAAAAAATAAAATAAGAGGTCTTTGTAATTAATAATCACATCAAATATTTAGGAATAATCCTAATAAGACTTCACTGAAGGGCATAAAAGAAAACCTAAATATATTAGGAAAAATACTTTTCTTATGAATGAGAAAATTCAGAATTTTAAAGATGTCTATACTCTCTAAAATAATCTATGAATTTAGCAAAATACTAATAGAAAAATAAAAGGGTCAGTGAAGGGTAATAGGGCAAAGATGGTCAAAACACACAAACTTCCAGTTATAAGATAAGTAAGTACTAGGGACACATTTTACAATGTGATTAATACAACTGCTGTATGCTACATAAAAGTTGTTAAGAGAGTAAATCCTAACAGTTCTTATCACAAAGAAACCATTTTTTCTTTTTCTTTTATTTTGTACCCGTATGAGGTGATGGATATTCACTAAACTTATTGCAGTAAACATTTCTTGATATACTTAGGTCAAATCATTATGATATACACCATAAATTTATATAATGCTGTATATTGATTATATCTCAATAAAAATGGAAGAAATAATAATTTTAAAATATAAAGCAATGTTTTCTGGAAATTTTAAATCTGTTTAAAATTCATTACAAAGAGCAAATATGTAAAAATAACAAAGATAAATCTATAAAAGAAAAGCAAGATGGAATATTCTTGCCTACTACATATCAAACATATTATAGGATCATAGTAATAAGTACAGTAGTGCCACAGAAATTGATAACTAGATTCATGAAATAAGAGCCTAAAAATAGATGAAAGCATACATGCTTATTTAAGATACAATAAGAATGGCATTTTAAATAAATGAAAAATAAATAAATGGCATTTAAAATAAAAGTTCTTGGGAAAATAATTTACTTATTGAGAAAGATACAGCTAGTTCACATCTCATATTCATAAAGACAAATTCCAGATTGTTATAATCTAAGCATAAATATAATAAATTATATTAAATCATATAAATTTATATAATTTTATATATGTATATATCTTTATAAATATATATAATAATTATATATGATTATAATATAATAACATGTTAGATATATTAAATATTATATTATAATAAAGTTATATTAATATATATTATATTATTTGATTATATATAATTAAATATAATATATTATATAATATATACTGTTATAATATATAATGTTATATATAATATTGTTATTAATATTATATAATTATATATTGTTATTAATATCATCATATATTTTATTATACTATATATAATATAATTATATAAATATAAAATTATATAAATTTATATATTTACATAATTTTATATATTTATATATTTAATAAATTAAATTTATTGTTTATAAATTAATAAATGTATAAATATAGTACTATAAAAGTCTTACAGCACATTGTAATATAATTTCTTTTTGATGTTGGAATCAAAAGTGAAAGTCAAGTCGCTCAGTCATGTCCAACTCTTTGCCTCCCCAAGAACTATAGCCTGCCAGGCTCGTCCATCCATGGGATTTTCCAGGCAAGAATACAGAGTCGGTTGCCATTTCCTTCTCCAGGGGATCTTCCTGACCCAGGGATCGAACCTGGGTCTCCCACATTGCAGGCAGACTCTTACCATCTGAGCCACCAGGTAACCCCTGGAATCAAAAATGTGTTCTTAAATAAAAAATTTCTAACAAGGAAACTGAAGTGAAAAAAAATTATATATATATACACACACACACAAAGGGACTCATAATCTGTGGTAGAGAATATAAAGCCAGAGTTACAGAAAAGAGTCACTGACAATCAGGTTTTTGGTATCATAGGCAGTATATTATGATACAATTTCTATAAAAGAGAAATATGAAAACAATACTATAGATTTTCTCTGTGATTATTGATGTTCACAAATGCATAGAACAAAGTCTAAAAAGTATCCATATTAACCTGATGGTTATGATTGACTGCATCAAAGGAGACTAGAATTTAGTATTATTCCAGTCAAACGTACACTGGCTTTGTATATAAGAAGAAAGTATCTAAGTGTTCATCAATAGATAAATGGATAAAAGATGTGTTTCACACACACACACACACACACACACACACACACACACACAGAGGAACATTATTCATCCATAAGAGAATGAAATATTGCCATTTGTGGACTTCCCTGGTGGCTCAGTGGTAAAGAATCTGCCTGTCAGTCCAGGAGATGCAGATTTGATCCGTGGGTCAGGAAGATCCCCCCTGGAAAGGAAATGGCAAGCCACTCCAGTAGCCTTGTCTGGGAAATCCCACGGAAAGAGAAGTCTGGTGGGCTACAGTTCATGGGGACACAAAAGAGTTGGACATGACTTAGTGACTAAAAACAACAACAAATTGCCATTTGTAGTAGCATGGATGGATATGATCACATTGAGTGACGTAAGTCAGACAAAGACAAATTTGTATGATATCACTTGTATGTGAAATCTAAACAAATGGACTTATTTACAGAACAGAAAGAGACTCGCAGACATAGAAAACTTATGGTTACCAAAGGAGAAAGAGGGGGAGGGATAAATTAGGAGTATAAGATTAACAGATACACACCACTATATATAAAACAGATAAATAAGAATAATTTACTGTATAGCACAGGAAACTATATTCAATTTCTAGTAATAATCTACAATGTAACAGAATCAGAAAAAAAGTGTAATTGAATCTCTTTGCTGTATACTTGAAATTAACATTATATATCAACTATACTTACCTGAAAAATAAGAATAATGTATAAAAATAGGTAAATAAGTTAGGTGATGAGGTAAATTATCACGATAAGGAAAGCTTGATCAACCTGTCTTACAACTGCCTAAAGCAATGACAAATGCAGGGAAGATAAATATTAGAAAATAAATGTCTGACTTGACAACTATGAGAAGAAAGAATTTGTTTTACCACTTCAGCTGCAAACCCACAGAATCAAGGAACTTTAATTTATTTTATAGTTTAATAGAGTGAAGTGCTTTCAAAATATTTCAAAGGATAAATTATTCCATTTGGAAATAAATGAAATAAACATCATTTATATTACAAATCAAAATGTTTAAAAGTTTCTATTTCTATGTTATTGCCTGAGGCAAACTCTTTATCAAGGTTCTTTGCAGCTTAAATTCATCATGTTAACCCATGGTTCATATTATTTTAACTCTATTAGTGTTTAAATAAGTTTTAGAAATATCTCTGCTCAAAAACAGTCAATGTTGACCATACAGGATTCAAAAGCAATATTAACCAAAGGTCACTGAAATGGCCCTAAGAAAATAATCTTTCTAAAAATAAACTCATAGACCAATCTTGTGTATATTTTTTAAACTACATGCTTTAAAAAAAAAATGTAGCTGATTATTTTGTGTGAATTTTAGCTCTACCATCAATCCTGTTTTGATAGCCTCACTCTCCAAAAAGACAGAAGAAAGGAAAATAAAAAGTGACTCTGACTTAGATCTTAAACTTTATTAAAATTAATGCCAGTAAGGACTTTTGTGAAAGATAGTTAACACTGCTGGGTTTGGTGAGAAAGTCTTTAAACATTGCTTTTGAGATAGCAGTTTAACAACACAGGCAACAACCTTGAAATACACTCAAATGATTGATTATAGTAGGTCTATGTCTGAAGATTTATCCTTAAAAAATAGCAACTGGACAAAGATCAGTATTCTATAATAACCTTTTATTATAGCATTATAGCATCAGTTATAACATTTGGGGCAAACTAAAAGTCCAGCAATAGGATACTTATAGTTAAATGCTGATACAGCTGTTCATTACTCTTTTGACGTTTATGAAGATGAATTCATGACATGGGAAAATAAAAACACAAGGTACAGAATTGTCTTTACAATAACGAATACACACACACACATACATACATATGTATACATATCTGTGTCTCTCTACCTACCTACCCATGCATGAAAGGGAAGAAATAATTGCCAAATGACTCCTGAGACAAATACTTGATTTTCCCTAGCCTATGCCAATGTTTCAACCTAATTTGGTTCATTGACTACAGGCACTGCAGAAAAGAAGTCTATTGCATAAAGTGAAAAACAGTAGAGCAATTAACAATATCCCAATCCTCTCTTTCTCTCAGTTCCCATTCCTGGTCCCAGTGGATGATTGATTAAATGAGCACATTCTTCTTTCAGTGTTTATGGATGGGCTCCTCTTGTTCAGACCTGGCTGCTGCTGGGCCTTTCCTTTATTTTCCATTTCTTTGCTTATTTTCAGCAAAGTGAGGTGAAGAAGGTGTGTGCACTCTGAGCCCCTTAAAGCACAAGCCTCAGAAAGTGGTACTCAGATCTGTGAGTTTAGTATTGCCTCAAAAAACAAAGCAAGCTAGAATTTAAAGGCTCTTCAGCATGAGAAATGGAGTGAAAGAAGGAACAGAAGGAGAAGGAAAATATAATGTGGACAGCTATGAGAAACCTAGATCTCAATGATGTGAATGCACAAGATATTTGCTGCTGTGTTCTTGTCATTGACTAGGGACCATGTTAGGGCCAAAAGCATCAACCGTCACAGCTTCTGGCCATCAGAACAATGCTAATTTCTCTATGGTCCCTCTTCCCCAAGGTTATAACTTCCATTGTTAGGGAGATAATACATGGCAGTATTTGATAGTAAGATGGACTGGAATGGGTGAATTCAACTCAGATGACCATTATATCTACAACTGTGGGCAAGAATCTCTTAGAAGAAATGGAGTAGCCATCATAGTCAACAAAAGAGTCCGAAATGCAGTACTTGGATGCAATCTCAAAAACGACAGAATGATCTGTTTGTTTACAAGACAAACCATTCAGTATCACAGTAATCCAAGTCTATGACCCGACCAGTAATGCTGAAGAAGCTGAAGTTGAATGGTTCTATAGAGACCTACAAGACCTTCTAGAACTATACCCAAAAAAGATATCCTTTTCATTATAGGGGACTGGAATGCAAAAGTAGGAAGTCAAGAAACACCTGGAGTAACAGGCAAATTTGGCCTTGGAGTATAGAATGAAGCAGGGCAAAGGCTAATAGAGTTCTGCCAAGGGAATGTACTGGTCATAGCAAACACCCTCTTCCAACAACACAAGAGAAGACTCTACACATGGACATCACCAGATGGTCAATACCAAAACTAGATTGATTATGTTCTTTGCAGCCAAAGATGGAGAAGCTCTATACAGTCAGCAAAACAAGACTGGTAACTGACTGTGGCTCAGATCACAAACTCCTTATTGCCAAATTCATACTTAAATTGAAGAAACTAGGGAAAACCACTAGACCATTCAGGCATGACCTAAATCAAATCTCTTATGACTATACAGTGGAAGTGACAAATAGATTCAAGGGATTAGATCTGATAGACAGAGTGCCTGAAGAACTATGGATGGAGGTTCAGGACACTGTACAGGAGACAGGGATCAAGACCATCCCCAAGAAAAAGAAATGCAAAAAAAGGCAAAATGGTTGTCTGAGGAGGCCTTACAAATAGATGTGAAAAGTAGAGAAGTGAAAGGCAAAGGAGAAAAAGGAAAAATATACCCATTTGAATGGAGAGTTCCAAAGAATAGCAAGGAGAGATAAGAAAGACTTCCTCAGTGATCAGTGCAAAGAAATAGAGGAAAACAATAGAATGGGAAAGACTACAGAACTCTTCAAGAAAATTAGAGATACCATTTCATACAAAGATGGCACAATAAAGGACAAAAACGGTATGGACCTAACAGAAGCAGAAGATATTCAGAAGAGGTGGCAAGAATACACAGAACTATACAAAAAAAAAGATCTTCAATGACCCAGATAATCATAATGGTATGATCACTCACCTAGAGCCAGACATCCTGGAATGTGAAGTCAAGTGGGCCTTAGGAAACATCACTATGAACAAAGCTAGTGGAGGTAATGGAATTCCAGTTGATATTTCAAATCCTAAAAGATGATGCTGTGAAAGTGCTGCATTCAATACGCCAGCCAATTTGGAAAACTCAGCAGCGGCCACAGGACTGGAAAATGTCAGTTTTCATTCCAATCCCAAAGAAAGGCAATGCCAAAGGACGCTCAGACTATGACACATTTGCACTCATCTCATATGCTAGCAAAGCAATGCTGAAAATTATCCAAGCAAGGCTTCAACAGTACATGAACTGAGAACTTCCATATATTCAAGCTGGATTTAGAAAAGGCAGAGCAACCAGAGATCAAATTGCCAACATCCACTGGATCATCAAAAAAGCAAGAGAGTTCCAGAAAAAAAACTACTTCTGCTTTATTGAGTATACCAAAGCCTTTGACTGTGTGGATCACAACAAACTGTGGAAAATTCTTAACGTGATGGGAATACCAGACCCCTGACCTGCCTGATGATAAATCTGTATGCAGGTCAGGAAGCAACAGCTAGAAATGGACACAGAACAACATATTGGTTCCAAATTGGGAAAGGAGTACATCAAGGCTGTGTATTGTCACCCTGCTTATTCAACCTATATGCAGAGTACATCATGAGTAACACTGGGCTGGATGAAGCACAAGCTGAAATCAAGATTGCCAGGAGAAATATCAATAACCTCAGATATGCAGATGACACCATCCTTATGGCAGAAAGTGAAGAAGAACTAAAGAGCCTCTTGATGAAAGTGAAAGAGGAGAGTGGAAAAGATGGCTTAAAGCTCAATATTCAGAAAACTAAGATTATGGCATAGGGTCCCATCACTTCATCGCAAATAGATGGGAAAGCAGTGGAAACAGTGACAGACTATTTTGGGGGCTCCAAAATCACTGCAGATGGTGACTGCAGCCATAACATTAAAAGGTGCTTGCTCCTTGGAAGAAAAGTTATGATCAACCTAGACAGCATATTAAAAAGCAGAGACATTACTTTGCCAACAAAGGTCCGTCTAGTCAAAGCTATGGTTTTTCCAATAGTCATCTATGGATGTGAGAGTTGGACTATAAAGAAAGCTGAGCACTGAAGAATTGATGCTTTTGAACTGTGGTGTTGGAGAAGACTCTTGAGAGTCCCTTGGACTGCAAGGAGATCCAACCATTCCATCCTAAAGGAAATAAGTCTTGAATATTCATTGGAAGGACTGATGCTGAAGCTGAACCTCCTGATGTGAACAAATGACTCATTGGAAAAGACCCTGATGCTGGGAAAGATTGAAGGTGGGAGGAGAAGGGGACGACAGGATGAAACGGTTGGATTGCATCACCAACTCAACGGACATGAGTGTGAGTAAACTCTGGCAGTTGGTTGTGGACAGGGAGGCCTGGCATGCTGCAGTCCGTGGGGTGACAGAGTTGGACACAACTGAGTGACTGAACTGAACTGAACTCAGTATTTGATAGCAAGACATTTCTCTCGCCATACTGTTCTGACCACTACAATATTTTTTTGTTTTGGTCAACCTTAACTTTTTAAACCAAAACATGCTTATTATCATGTGAACTTTGAATATCGGCAGGACCTCTGCCTTGCTTCTCTTTTTCTAAGCCAAGTTGGCCACCTACTTCACTTAACCTCATTTCACAAAGGTTAGATAACCACAAACTGAACTTGAAAAAATCTGCCTTAGGAACAGACCAACATGTTAGTAACATCTGCATTTAAGTGTTTGGATTACAGGTAAATTTTATTTGATAATTTATTTTCTAAAAATTTTTATAGTGTGTATTACATTTATACTACAACAAAAGAAAAGAGAAACAAATCTTCAATAATGTTTCATCTTTGTCCAAGCTATTTTAACTGCATTTGAATGAAATCAAATTTATTCATAAGGATATATATAAAATGAGCATAGAAAACAGAACAAAACAAAAATCTTGTTGGTATTTACCAGTTTCTATCATTGATTTAATTCTGTTTATCAGACTATGTCACCATATTCTTCACCTTCTTCTAGTCTTTTAAACTTCTGTTTATTCTCCCCAAATTTCCTTACCTAAATTTACCCTTTGATCTTTCCACTTCTTTAATGGGTCATACCACCCTCTACATTTCTTGCCTCACTCACACCTTAAAACCTGTAATTATTTTATGTCTTCTTATACCTGCAGATAAATTCCATGTGGAGGACACTGGCTATGTCCTTTTCCTAGGATAATTCCTGGAATGAGAGAATGCTCAATTGATATACATACACACTCACACACATATACATATGGATATGTACATTTATAATACATATATACATGTGCATAGATATAGACAACACTGTTAAATAAATTATGCATCATTTTATAGCTTTGTTAGTTTTTCTTTCACATGGACGGGATAATAGCTCCTAATACGTCACCCTGTTTTTGAGGTAAGTGATTCCTATCCAGTGATGTCAAATAGCTACCAGCTTTGCTTTTATTCCCATGTGAATCAACAATACTTTTACTGAAAATGAATAAAAACTTTGAATCATGTTGTTTTCACAGACTTTTAAATTTCTGTATGCGAAAGTCTTTCAGACTCCAGTTGGAAAGGAACTGAAGGCATTAGCACATTATGATAAAAGCTATTTCCGTACAATGTCCAATCTGATTGTGTAAACAAAGAATGTTTGGAAAGGTTGTGGAGAAAACGAAAGAGATTTTAGATATGAATGACATAAACATCTTAGAACCAGGCTCAAACATTGACTCCTAAAAGTCACTGAATATTTTTGTCTTTCGCACCATACAAAATGCATTGCATATGCTCTACTTTGAAATGAATGATCAACACGGTGACAAAAACAAACCACTATATAGTGCTTCCTATGTGCCAGGCACTGTTTTAAATGCTTTATGTATATTAACTCATCTAATCCAGTGCCCAACCCTATGACACAGGGAATTATTACCCTCCTTAATTTACTGATGTGGAAACTGAGGCACAGAGTTAGCACGTTTGAAAGCAAACAGCCGTCAGAGCAGCCACCTGAGTTTCCCTCTTGAAGTGCAGTGCTTTAGCTTATAAAGCCATTTATTTCCCCCTCCAGGGTGACTGTCGGCTGGCCCAGGGTCATGTGGCTAGACAAAGCCAGAATTTGAACAGTCTGCCTTCAGGCTTTCTCCTAACTCCGTCACGCTTCTCTAAAAGACCTGAAACAGACGAGAAGCACAGCCATCCCTTCCATGGGGGCTTGGTTCCCGGACTCTCTGTGGATTCCAAACCTGCAGATGATCAAGTCCCTGGCTGTATTATACGAGCCAAGTGTTATCATCTACATGCAGGCACCTGCAGTGAGGGTGGGAAGGACCTTGGAGTTGGACTCAGAAGTCTCCTGAGAAAATTCTGAGCTCTGTTCCTGAATCAGATACTAACGTAGCTGGTGTTTTCTTAACTCTAAGATGAAAGTACAAATCCTCCATTATTGTGTTTTTGTTTTGAGGCTTCCCTGGTGGCTCAGTGGGAAAGAACCCACCTGCCAATGCAGAAGACGTGGGTTCAATCCCTGGGTCGGAAGGAGCCCTTGGAGAGGGTATGGCAACCCACTTCAGTATTCTTGCCTGGGAAATCCCATGGACAGCGGAGCCTGGAGGGCTACAGTCCAGGGGGTCACAAAAGAATCAGACGATGTAGTGACTAAGCAACTGACTGAATCGGTGACATATACTGTATGATTCTTGAGACCTTAAGGTACTTTGTGAGGATTCACTCTCTAGACTGTGGCTGCCTTTATTCCTTCTATAAATAATGGAGCTCATGGAATTATTTAAGCAAACAGTGGACATGAAATGATCGGTATTGCTGATCTCAAATAGGAAGCAGGCTCTCCCCAGGCCTTTTACATATAAACATTCAACACATTTTTCAAGTGTGCTCAGGAACCAAACCCTGAGAAAGCTCCATAGAAAATAGTAGGATGAAAAGGTATGGTGATTGTTCTCACCAGTCTTAAACAGCAAATGAAATAGGACACCAAAACCAAAACAGAAATATGTGCTATGGAGGGCAAAAAAAAGTTCTGTGAATTCAGAGGAAGAGGAAGCACTTTGGAGTAGGGAAACTCAGGAAAGGAGACTTTCAGTATATGGATATTAGCAGAAAAAGGGAGCATCAGATACAAGGAAATTAGATTCTGTCTTATTCAATGTCAGACTTCCAAAGAACATCTAGTTTTTCAAGGCACTGTGCTAACTGGGAAAGCAAGGAGAGGAAGATAGTCCCTGAACTCAGAGCTTAGAATCTGGGGGGTACTGTCTAAGTTAGTTCTCTTACCACAGAAGCGCAAGGCCAGAAGAACACAGAAAAACTAATCACTGTACTCCTCAGAGACGTAGTTTAAAGAAAAAAGGCGATAGTAAAAGAGGAAATTGATGAAGGATTATCGAATTCTGCCTATGGGAGACAGACAGAGTTCAGAGAGTACCACAAAGAGAAAAAAGACAGTTGACCAGAGTCTTAAATGCAGCTTAAGTAGATAATTGCTAAATAGGTGAAGAGGAGAAGGGAATGATATTTCAAGCCAAAGATACAACATAAAACCATGGATTTTGGTTGTTTCTCTTGTCATATGTGCAGAGAATCACAAAACTTGGGATATGGTAGGATGGAGATGTAACTCTCAATTCTTTATTCTTTTCAGAACAGAGTTGATCTCTCCTTCCACTTTCAAAAAATTTTTCCCAGTACTTGACTTTGACCCCAGAATATTCTGTTAGGGCACTGATCTCATGAACGGTTAAGTCTGTTTCACATGTCAGTCTCTGCTCCCTGCTCAAGCACGTCCCAGAGCCTGGGACAGGCAGTGTGTGTCAGGGGGTGGGGGTGGAGGAAAGATGCATTCAAGCAAAGGAGGAACAGGTTTGAAGTGACTGAAGGCAGTAAGAGAGAAAAATGATGAATGAAAACTCTAAGCAGTTTGTATTATGAAAAATGTAGTGCATAGAATAGCATAACGCCTTCCTTTTATCCCCTTCCATGTTATTTTGAAATAAATTTGAGACAACATATCATGCATCCATAAATATTTTAATATGTATTCCTAAAGACAAAAGCACTTATAATAAAAACACTACAATCAACATACCTGCTAAGTCGCATCTGTAGTGTCTGACTCTGTGCGACCCCGCAGAGGGCAGCCCACCAGGCTCCCCCGTCCCTGGGATTCTCCAGGCAACAACACTGGAGTGGGTTGCCATTTCCTTTTCCAATGCATGAAAGTGAAAAGTGAAAGTGAAGTCGCTCAGTCATGTCCGACCCTCAGTGACCCCATGGACTGCAGCCCACCAGGCTCCTCCATCCATGGGATTTTCCAGTCAAGAGTACTGGAGTGGGGTGCCATTGACTTCTCCGATCAACATACCTAGAAAATTTAATACTATGAACTAACTTCTGAACAGTGAGCCTGAGGAACTTATAGAACATTGAGCTTTGATGATCTAAGAGCTAAAGATGAGGAAACTTAGTGTCATCAATATGTGGGAGATGCCAAGGATTAGGAAATAGGTGACATCACCTAGGAGTCCTAAAAGGAAGCAAACAATAGAAGACTGGATTAAATACAAAATTCGAATAAAGGCCAGAGACATGAGGAGTTAGAAGAACATGAAGATCTGTGAGGACTGGAGGAATCAAGATATCTCTCCGTTTGTGAACAGAATGAGACTTAGGCTGAGCCTTGAAGGATAGGACTTCAGTAGGTGCTGGGGACAGTGGCGATAATTCATCTGAGGAAAATGGTACGAGTGATTACGTGGAGCTTGACTGGTAAAAGTGCTCACTTCACAGGAAAGAGGGAATTGTCAGGAAATGAGGTCACCAAGCTGGGAGAGATTAAAGGATGCATCCAGGATTTGAATTTCATTCACTATTTCAGTAACTGTTGGTTAGGCGGGTAGAATATACCAGAGATCATGCTAACAGCTAGGGATGGTAAGACTTACAAATTGATTTATGCTCATAGGTAGATTTAGATCCGTTCCAAGAACATTTAATAAAAAATGCCACAATTATAATGTCATTTAATAAATATTTATTAAACATATTCTATAGGTCAGTCACCATGATGATGCTGTGGAAACAATGATCATTAAGTCATGGTCCACAAAAAGCCATTGAACCATGGACAAATTTGGGGGGGATGCGGACATGAGAAAAAGCATTTTGAGGGGAATTTCTTTTTTACTATGCACAAAGAATGGGATAAGGACACTTCATCAAGAAGACAAAGTGATAAACCTTGAAATAAAGGGAAAACAAGAAAACAAGAGTGGAAAAAAGGGGATTATATAAGAGATGTATTCAAGGAAGAAAATGGTGCGAAAAAGCTGAGTAACTGATGTCCCAAAGTTTCAGATGGGGGGCGTGTGTGTGTGTGTGTGTGTGTGTATGCACATGTGTGAGCACAATCTTTCAGGTGTGACCATATCAGTTTTTCTTTTGGGTGTCTGAAAGTGTTCTCTGTGATACAATGAGCTCTACAGAGATCACCTTTCCTTTATGCTAAGAAAACTGTAGGTCTAATGCAGCAACATCCTAAAAGGTCTTCCTGGGGATATCAGGTTTCTCTGGAGAAGGGGAACTTCCCCATTGCTGATGTGCTGATGTGCAGGTATGTTGCCTTCAAACAGCAAGTGTTGTCTTAATAAAGACAGCACAGTGGGTTTTTGGATACCAGTATTAAGGTCACTTAGAGCATTCAGAATGATTCTTAAATGATCGACCAATGTAAACTTGGGTGCTCTCTGCGTTGTTCCCTTGGAGTCAGCAAACATTGCACAGATGAAAGAAAAAAACAACAGTAAATTATTTCCAAGGATTAGAAACAGAAATCCTCAGATGATTCACTGATGATTCAGATTTCTGTGTATCGCTTCTATTCTACTTGTTGCCAAGGGAACTTGGGGCCTACTTCCTACCACACTTCGGCTATAAAAAGTACCAGCAAAAGCCACAGGAGAGTAACTTCTCTACTCTTTTTATCAAAAAAAAAGGCTAACGGCCAACATGTCATTTTCACAGAGAGATTTCAGTTTTATCTATGAAGGTGATATCCACGAGACACTGAGATGGCATGTGAGCATTCTATTTATCTATCAACTCTTTTCATTCAGCTGCTCTACTCAAGCAGGGCATCTCCTATAAAGAACCTAAGATGCCAGTGGAAACTGTCCTTTTTTCCATAAAATCCAGACCAACATGCTTTTTTTGTTGTTGTTTTTAATCTTTATTTTTTAATTGGAGGAAAGTTGCTTTAGAGTGTTGTGTTGGTTTCTGCTGTACAACAATGAGAATCTGTCATAATTGTGTGTGCGTGTGTGTGTGTGTGTGTGTGTGCTCACATGTGCTGTGTGCTGTGCTAAGTCGCTTCAGTCATGTCTGACTCTGCGACCCCATGGACTGTAGCCCACCAGGTTCCTCTGTCCATGGGGTTCTCTAGGCAAGAATACTGGAGTGGGTTGCCATGACCTCCTCCAGGGAGAGGAGGGATCGAACCTGCGTTTCTTGAGCCTCCTGCATTGGCAGGCAGATTCTTTACTGCTAGCGCCACCATATGTCCCTCCCTCATGAGCCTCCCTCTCTTGCCCGTATCCCGCCCTCCAGGTCACTGCGGAGCACTGGGCTGAGCTCCCTGTGTCTTACAGCAGCTTCCCACTAGTTATCTATTTCACACATGGCAGTGTATATACTTTTGTATCAATTACCAAAGCCTGGCCAATGTGTGGACCTCAGCCAGGGCTCAAACCCAGAGTCATGCTCTGCCCTGTCTGTCTGGGTCATCACAGCAAGAGAAGGACATAAGCCCGGGAGATGAAGGCAGTTTGATGACCACAAGTGGGCCTGTGCACTTTTACTCTTGTTGCCATGATCTGCTGGTCTTTCTCTAGCCGTCACCTTTATGAAGCCACAAAAGAGTATCAGTAGAGTCAAACATTCATAGTAGAAAACCAGTCCTGGATGGATAATTTCCATTGCATATATAACCTAAATTTTTTCCTTAATATGTTCCTTGACTTAAATTCTCCTTTAGAAATAGGGCAGGAAGCATACCTCAATGGATAGGTGTCAGGAAGGCAGCAGAAGTCAATAGCACAGACCAGCACACTCTGTGCTTACAGAGGGCAGATTTACCCATCTGTTAAGAAGGCCTGGAAGCACAAGACAATTAAGAGCATTCCAGAAATTTTTTTTTTTTCATTTGACTTTGATGCTTCCTAGAAATTTTGCAAAGAACAAACTTTTCTCTTTTAAGAGGGCATATTTTCTCTTTATTATTCCCTATGCCCAGAAAAGGGTTTCCCTGGTGGCTCAGTGGTAAAGAATCAACCTGCCAATGCAGGAGACACAGCTTCGACCCCTGAGAAAGATCCCCTGGAGAAAGCTACTCCAGTATTCTCGCCTGGGAAATCCCATGGACAGAGGAGCCTGGTGGGCTACAGTCCATGCGGTTACAAAGAGTTGGACATGACTGAGTGACTAAATAATAACAAAGCCAGAAAAAAGCCTCCAGCTATTCTTGCTTGAGCCCCACCTAAGAGGTACAGAATGCCTAAGATGTGCTTATGCTTAAATTTATATACTATTAGAACACTCCAGATCTTTGAAGGGGCAACATGACAAAATATAAGGCTACAAATTTCAATATTTTAAATGGATGTTAGCATTACTTTTGTAATCAACAGTGATTTGTTCTAAAATGCAAAACTTCCCACCTTAAAATCTATCATGAGTTTCCTATTTCTTTGAGAATAAAATCCCAGCTCCTTGTCATGGAATGCAAAACCCCTTGTGGCCTCATCTCACATCCCTTTGTACCTGAGCAATGCAGAACTACTACGGCTCCCAACACCTATGAGTGTCCCATGCCTCTGTGACTTGGCACATGGGCCTCACTAAGCCTGGAATGTCTTTGCTCTCTTCTCACCTGATGGATTTCTATTTATTCTCAACACTTAATTCATAACTATCACCTGCTCTGCTGAGTGTTTCCTGACTCAACTGTCTGTCCAAAGCAATTCTTACATAAGTCTTCTGGCTTTGACAGTATTTATAACATTGCATGCACACTATATGCCAACTATTGTTCATGTGTGTCTGTAATTTTTCATCTATTACACTGGATAATTCTTGGGAGCCAGATCCATTTTATTTTTTATCTTTGTATTTTGAGTACTTTGCACAGTTGCTCAATATACATTAAGTCGTGTGTAACATTTTGTTGAAAACTTTTCCATTTTGCAAACCTTATGATGATTAGAGGAAAACGTATTTAAAAGGAATGCACCACTAGATAATGTGAAACATGAAATAAACTTTGCAAATTTCTGCCTTAGAATACCAAACAGAAGACACCTCTGTTCAAATTTCTTGCTGGATAAACACAGGAAGGGTCAATGTGTCATAACTCAGATGGGTGTAAATGAAAGGGGCATTTACTCAACAAAGAAGAACAACAACGAGGTCTTCCTGACCTCTGATGTTCAGACTAGCTGGTGGAATAATTAAAGCGTGATTTTTCTGCTTGTCCCAAGAACTCTGAATGAGACCCACATAAACATCTGCTTTGATAACTGAATCAAAATTATTGAAGCTTTGCAGCAGACCTGCCAACCAAGAAGTGCGAGAATAGCTCATTCTATTAAATCCACTGGGTCGTTTGGTCAGAGTACTCACAGACCTTGAGCCCGAGTATTTCAGAAGTCCCCAACCTTAGCAATGAGGAGTGCAGGTGAGGTGACCGGGCCAAATGTGGGAAAGGAGTCTCATTTTGAAACAAGAGTTGACATACTGTCCTCCTCCAGTAACAGCCTATGTATCAGTAGTCAAAAGCTTGCTGAGAGGGAGACCAGAACTATGCTGAGCTTGTGACTTTTCAGCAGCAACTTGGACCTGGCCTGGCAAAAGCTCTTATAGCACCAAGCTGAGGTTCCTGAGCTAAAGCAGGAGTCACATCCACTAAGAGGAGAGATGCCCAGACATGCTGAAAAAGCTGTGAGAGAAATAGCATACATGAGCCAAATGCTAGAGTAGGGTCAGGAATGAAGAGAGAGTAGACTGGGATAGAAATGAGGAGCGGAGGACTCTTTGAGCAAGCACCTGGAACACCAAAAGCCTTTGCCTAGTGTGTAGACAGGTAACCTCATGCTCAGTTGCTTAGTTGTGCTCAACTCTTTGCAACCTCATGGACTGTAGCCCACCAGGCTCTTCTGTCCATGGGATTTCTCACGCAAGAATACTGGAGTGGGTTGCCATTTCCTTCTCTAGAAGATCTTTCTGACCCAGAGATCAAACCCGTGTCTCCAACTTGGCAGGCAAATTCTCTACCACTGAGCCACCAGGGAAGCCCCAATCTAGGTGGATAGTGCTTTGTAAATAAAGGGAAAATATTCCCCACTTCTCCTCAGGGGTGAAGGTGTTCTTCACAAAGAAGCGCAGAGAATTTATCTGTGTCAGGGTTTCTAAAGCCCCAGGAAAATTACTATTGGAAATTACGGCCACAGCAAGAAGGACTTCTGCTCTGACTCCATGGATTCTGGGTTTTCACAAAGCGGGAGTCTCACAGAGAGCCCAAGGTGAGTGCGAGAAAAGGAAGGGAGATTTTAAGCAATTCATCAGGCAATTTCAGTACATGAAAATGTTCAGTGCTTCTCGTCTTCCAAACATTGGCAGATGGACTCCTGCTCTCCACCAGGGGACCTTTCTCATTTGGATATTGTCATCAAGATGTTCCTCTACCTGGATGTTTTCCAGACATCCTTGTGCATTTGCAGTCAAGATGTTCAAGACTTCTTAGGATGGTTAAAGACTGGGGCTGGCTTCCAATTCTGAAACAAGATAGCTTCAGTGGTATCTTATCCCAGAAGATCACCCCAAAACCATAGGGAACCCAAGGAGGTGCTTTCTACCTTGACAGATGAAACTAGAAGAGCCTGAGCAACAACCCTAAGAGCATCAGAAGAATGAAGCCAACCAAACCTACACTGCAGAGCTCAGAAAACCAAACTATCATTAGAACAGACCAACAAGTCAACTACAGGCTCAACCTAAACAAGACAATTGACCTCTAACACAGAAAATATGAACAGGATCAATGGTTTGCTAACATAATAACCAAAATATTCAGGATACAGTAGAAAATCACTCATCCTATCAAGAACCAGGAAAAGCCATAATCTGAATGGGAAAAGATAATCAGCTGATGCCAGTTACAAGATATATGTGATGCTGGAATGTCTGACAAAGATCTTAAAGCAGCTGTCATAAAGTACTTTAAAAAATCAATTATAAGTCCTCATGAAACAAAAGGCAAATTAGAAAATTATAGCAAAGAAATAGAAGTTATGACAATTTGGTGAATGGGGAGATGTTTGCAAATAATATATCCCTAAAAGCATTAGTATTCAAAATATATAAAGAACTCCTAAAACTCAATAGCAAAAACTCAAATAATATGAGTAAAAAATGGGGAAAGGACCTGAACATTTTTCCAAAGAGGATATATGAATGGCCAACAGGTACATGAAAAGGTGCTCAAAATCAGTTCAATTCAGTTCAGTCGTTCAATCATGTTCGACTCTTTGTGACCCCATGAATCGCAACATGCCAGGCCTCCCTGTCCATTACCAACTCCTGGAGTTCACTCAAACTCATGTTCATTGAGTTGGTGATGCTATCCAACCATCTCATCCTCTGTCGCCCCCTTGTCCTCCCGCCCCCAATCCCTCCCAGCATCAGAGTCTTTTCCAATGAGTCAACTCTTCTCATGAGGTGGCCAAAGTATTGGAATTTCAGCTTTAGCATCAGTCCTTCCAATGAACACCCAGGACTGATCTCTTTTAGAATGGACTGGTCGGATCTTCTTGCAGTCCAAGGGACTCTCAAGAGTCTTCTCCAACACCACAGTTCAAAAGCATCGGTTCTTTAGTGCTCAGCTTTCTTGACAGTCCAACTCTCACATCCATATATGACCACTGGAAAAACCATAGCCTTGACTAGACAGACCTTTGTTAGCAAAGTAATGTCTCTGCTTTTAATATGCTGTCTAGGTTGGTCATAACTTTTCTTCCATGGAGCAAGCATCTTTTAATTTCTTGGCTGCAGTCACCATCTGCAGTGATTTTGGAGCCCCCAAAATAAAGTCTGCCACTGTTACTCTATCTATTTTCCATGAAGTGATGAGACCAGATGCCATGATCTTAGTTTTCTGAATGTTGAGTTTTAAGCCAACTTTTTCACTCTTCTCTTTCACTTTCATCAAGAGGCTTTTTAGTTCTTCTTCACTTCTGCCATAAGGGTGGTGTCATCTGCATATCTGAGGTTATTGATATTTCTCCTGGCAATCTCGATTCCAGCTTGTGCTTCTTTCAGCCCAGCATTTCTCATGATGTACTCTGCATAGAAGTTAAATAAGCAGGGTGACAATACACAGCCTTGATGTACTCCTTTCCTGATTTGGAACCAATCTGTTTTTCTGTGTCCAGTTCTAACTGTTGCTTCCTGATCCGCATACAGATTTCTCAGGAGGCAGGTCAGGTGGTCTGGAATTCCCATCACCTCAAGAATTTTCCACAGTTTGCTGTCAAAGACTTTGGCATAATCAATAAAGCAGAAATAGCTGCTTTTCTGGAACTCTCTCGCTTTTTTGATGATCTAATGGATGTCGGCAATTTGATCTCTGGTTCCTCTGCCTTTTCTAAATCCAGCTTGAATGTATGGAAGTTCTCAGATCATGTACTGTTGAAGCCTTCCTTGGAGATTTTCAGCATTGCTTTGCTAGCATGTGAGATGAGTGCAATTGTGCGGTAGTTTGAGCATTCTTTGGCATTGCCTTTCTTTGGGATTGGAATGAACACTGACCTTTTCCAGTCCTGTGGCCACTGCTGAGTTTTCCAAATTTGCTGGCATATTGAGTGCAACACTAGTGCACCCCCTGGTCATAGCAGCATTATTTACAACAGCTAATTATTTACAACAGCTAATGTGGAAATAACCTAAGTGTCTAGGTACAGATAAATGCATAAAAGTGATGTGGGATATATACATACACAATGAAATATCACTCAGCCATAAAAAATAAAGAAGTCCTGCCATTTGCAACAACATAGATGGACTTTGAGGGTATTATACTAAGTGAAATAGGTCAGGCAGAGAAATATAAATACCATACAATCTCAATTATATGTAGAAGTGTTTTTTTAAATAGCAAAGAAAGAAACCAACTCACGGAAAAAGAGATCAGGTTTGTGGCTACCACATTTGGGGACAGGAGGAGAAATGGGATGATGGTCAGAAGATATAAAGGTCAAAAAAAAAAGGGGGGGGGATGGAAAGACCTGAGCAAACTTGCATAGTTCCATTTCTAGGTCCACTGCCGTGACTCTGGTTGTGTTTCAATCCATCATGATGATTATATAAGGTGTTGAGTTGTGGATTGGAATATCCCTGGGACAAACAAGAATATGTAGCGTTTCTTACAGTTCCTTA
The DNA here is from genome assembly GCF_016772045.2 of Ovis aries. NCBI lineage: Eukaryota > Metazoa > Chordata > Mammalia > Artiodactyla > Bovidae > Ovis > Ovis aries. Next base: position 26,711,198 of record NC_056057.1, on the reverse strand, counting down.
ACTATGAACAGTAATTTACCGATCTCTATTTTCCCAATTTGCCTGAGTAAATTAAAATTTTCAGTAGAGATCAGAATGCATGAGAAATAAGAGATTCAGGTTCAATCCCTTGGTTGGGAAGATCCCCTGGAGAAAGAAATGGCAACCCACTCTAGTATTCTTGCCTGGAGAAACCCATGGACAAAGGAGCCTGGTGGGCTGCAGTCCATGAGGTCACAAAAGAACTGGACACAACTGAAGCAGTTTAGCAAGCAAGAAAAAAATAATAATGTTCATGCCCTGTTCTGGGGTTACCCAAGATAACCTCATTTGTCATTGTTAAAACTAGCCTCAAGGAACAGTCCACTCTTTTGTAAAAACGTCCTAGTTTAACTATCACTCAATTCTACATCTAGTTTCTAGATACACGGTCTTACTGAGGTTACCTACCCTGAATAGAAAGTGAAATCACAGCTGGTGATCAAAATTGTCTATCCAGTTCAGAAACTCAACCTTGAGTTGATCTGCCCTGAGCTCCTAATTCAGCTGGCATTAGGTGAAGTGAATGTTAGTCTTAGAACATTTAGAATTTACCTCTGTTACTCAGCCAGCAGTCAAAACTGACAGGCAGATTCCCAAGAATATTAGTAAGATCTTCAAGCACTGACAAAGGCAACTTAGATGCCCAGAAAGATTATTGAGATAAAAAATTTACAGCATGTGGGTGTGATTGCCCAAGACAAAATAGGGAAATACTTCTATGTGCATGTTGGAAAGTCAAGGCAGGAAAGCACAACCAGCGGTCAGGCCAAGGCAGCTAGAGACGCGATGGAGGGGTGGGTAAAGGATCTCAGACAATGGCCTTCAACAAGGCTGCTACCTGAAGCTGATTAGTGGTATGGAGTAAAGGGCAGAGCAAGAATGCAGGTGAGAGGATGACATAACAAGCAATGGTGCAAAACAAGATTCTGAGTCACAGCTTTAGTGATGGGAAGCTGAAATGCCTATCTATGAAAAACAGTTTCAACTATTTTATCATTTCATGCCATTGGAAGAGATGCTTCTACTGTATTTTCAGTTTGTTATGAAATGATGTGTTATGACATAAGATTCAAACTCAAATGTGCCACAGGTCAGACTGGCTCAATTTGCCCAAAGGAAAGATCATAATGAAAATTCCTAGAGAGGTTAATACATCAAATGTAATTATATCTCAGCCAGTTGGTCAACATTTCTGAGTACATTCTTGGTACAGAGTTCAGTGTGAAGTGCTCTAAACTTCTATTTTATATCAGACTATTTTACTGGTATAAGTTTTATCTTTGAATTAAAAGAGATACACAATTCTCAAACATTGTAATAGTTCTCGAGTGAATGACTTGTTTTGATTCATGGATTTCTATGTCCAGTCATAAAATATCCCTTCTTTACAATCTTATATTTCCATTTTCCATTGCTTATCAGAAATATTTTGACATATGACCAATGATAAATAATCCTTAATCAAGGAGAAATATGGTTGATTATATAATCAGGGATAAATAAACTAAAATATATTATAATTAAATAATTTTGAAATGGCAGCATATATCTAAAGATAAATGAATCAATCTATAAACTAGTAAAGATAATATGGCATAAAGTTATAAATATGATTACTTTTCACATACTAATGAGAAAAACAAAATCTCCAGCTATGAACACTGTTTTGCATTATTCCAAGACCTGAGTCTTTTAAAATATTAATGTTGAAAAAATATCTAATGTCATTGACAGATGAGTTAATGTATCATCTCATGATATTATTAGCCCAAAGACTTAATATTTGAAATGAATAAGAAAATACTTGCTTTATTTTCCACATAATATTTTTGAGTAAGACACTTCTTTTCCTGTGAAACACTACATGCTTAAAATGTCCAGAGACTCTATTTGAAATCTTGTTCCTAATCAAGCTCTTTACGCTTTTATTTCAGTTGAAACTCTTTACATTTAAGCTACTTTGTTTGATTAAATTTAATGTGAGGAAACTTCTTATTTGTTCTTTCTCCATAAAAGGGCTAGTCTTTGATAAACATTTTGTCTCTTATCCTGGTCTATGATCATAAGTGTTTACTGAGAAAGATAAAGTCTCTGAGGTTTTCATCTGGAGATGACTTTTAAAGAGTGCAAATTGTACTCTGCCTAGAACACCACATTACATCAGTCAAAGCTAGAAGAACCCTTTACTTTGATGGTTCTGTTTATAAGCCTTTTCCTTTATTCTCTCATGCTTTTATTATCTTCATTCCCCCACTATGGAGCCTACTACTAGCTGAATAATACCAGTGCTGCACTGCGCTTAGCTGCTCAGTTGTGTCCAGCTCTTTGTGACCCCATGGAGTGTAGCCCGCCAGACTCCTCTGCCCATGGAATTCTCCAGGCAAGAACACTGCAGTGGATTGCCATGCCCTCCTCCAGGGGATCTTCCCAGCCCAGGGATCAAACCTGGTATCCTGTGTTGCAGGCAGATTCTTTACTGTTTGAGCCACCAGGGAAGCAAATGGTAAACATTCAATTAAAAATGGTTTAACAATAAATGAATGACAAGTATAATCCTAAACATATAGGATCTAGAGTTCTTAAAATTATTCTTAATCATACATGCATAAGTCTTTACAAACCCACTTCTAGATAACATTGTCTTCCTTTTGGAAGATCAGTACTATCTTTAGTGGAAAGAGTGTAAGCTGTGCTACACTGAGTAAAGTACTTTGCCTCTCTGAATCTGGGTATTTTCCCCACTAAAGAATTAGACACAAAATACACAAAGAACACATTGAATATAATAACTAGTTCACAAGTGGTAGCTGTTATTGTTACCACTTGTGAGAGCTATTTGAAAGAAGGTTTCCTGAACCACTTTATTTTCATGTATATTTTTATGTTTTCTTACAGTATTATCCAAGTACCACAAAGACATGGAAATATGTGACAAGATGTGAATAATTCATATGGAATTAAAATAAATATGTCAGAGGAAAGATGATTAGTTTTGCAACCAAATTTTTTTTTACTCTTTCTGCTTTTTTATATGCACTCCCAATTTTATTGCATTATAATCAGAAAATATAGAAAATGTAGTATTGCACTTTTGGAATGTATTTTAAAGCTTTCTTAGTGGCCTATTACACAGATTTTACGAATGGCTCACTCATGCTTCTTTATGCTATAAAGAAAATGTGTCTTTCAGGAACTGGCATTAAATTATTTGAAAACTAAAAAATACTGTTGGGAGGTGGTGACCTCTTTTTATATAACTTACTCATTCCTGGAGAAAATCTCCAGAGGGAAAGGAGGAGAAGTGGGGTGGTTCAGTGTTTACCTGCCTTCTTGCTTCCGTCAGCTCTGTACTCTCTCTGGGCACTCTACAGTTGTTATCCCTTAGATAATAAGTAGCTTTGGAGGATGCTGCCACTTATTTTGTCACAGAAAAGAAAATTCAGAAGCTCCTCTGCCAACCTATTGCCCACAGAAGTCCCTTACTCCCTTGTACCCCAGGCCACCCATCACCTTCACACAACACCACTTCTGCCCTTTATCGGCCCAGAGTCACCCTTAGTTTCCATGTTAGTTCATATGAGCCACTCCTCTTTCTTAGGCAGCGCCCACAGTGTTGAGTCTGGGGAGGGGAACAACATTCTCTGTAGTTTTGCTATCTTGTCAGGAATGGGAAATCTCAAAATCTACGATGAGGCAATTTTATTCCAAGAGCCTGTGCTAATTCATGGAAGAGTCCTATGTGAAAACTGCTGTGAAATGTTTTGAATTATACATCATGTCTGGCATTGAAAGGATCATTTATCTTTCTATTAAAATAAAATGTCTACTGACTCTTAGGATAGTCGATGTGAATTTTAAAGATGCTTTGAATAGTCAAAATTCTTGGAAAAGAAAGTACCCACTCTATTGCTAGATACAACTCTTTTCCTGGGGAGGGAGAAGATTTTTTAAAAAATTAAGAGCTATTCCCCTAAGTCGTGTCCAACTTTTATGACCTTATGGGCTGTAGCCCACCAAGCTCCTCTGTCCATGGAATTTCCCAGGCAGGAATACTGGAATGGGTTGCCATTTCCTTCTCCAGGGGATCTTCTCAACCCAGCGATCAAACCCTGGTCTCCTGCACTGCAAGCAGATTCTTTCCTGACTGAAGCACCAGGTAGAAAAGGGGGTGGGTTCACCCAATTTCCAAAGGTGGAGGAAGGGAGTATCAGTCTCGCTCTGCCTGACTGCCTGAGCTGGACATCTTCCTCTCTGGGCCTCAGACTGGAAATTACACCATCATCCCTCTTGGTTCTCAGACTTCCAGATTAGGGCTGGAATACACCACCAGCTCTCCTGGGGCTCCAGCTTGCGGACTGCACATCATGGGACTCCTCCTCCTCAATAATCATATGAATCAATTCTTTATAATAAATGCCTTTAGGTATCAAGAAACTTGAGAGACATTCAGTTTGATAATTTGCTGGCACAGTGATTATGCCATAAGTGCGTATAATCTGTATAATCTCCTGATGTTTTAAGCACATGTTGAAACACTTCCTGTGAACAACCTACTAGGGATTACTCTGCCCTGGGGGTGGCAAAAGCAGCAGGCAGGGTTAGGGTGATTCTCAGAGGAGCAGCTACTTGATGGTGAAAGGCTGGTCACTGACTCAGAGTATGTCTCTCTCTGACCATGCCAACTGTCTGGATGTATATGAACATGGTACCATAAAGAACTTCACCTTCATCCTAAAGTGGTCCACCAGTGGGATGGAAAAAACATGGACTGACTTTTCATCATCTCATCTTCTCTATTTCTCAGTATGATCACTTTACACGTTTTCTGTATTACCCATTCACACATGAGTTCAGCCTTCCTTTCTGAGAAAGAATAGAGCTGACTAACATGGCTAGAGCCAAAAAGGGAAATGTTCTCATCTTTGCCAACACAAAATAGGCATTCCCAGTAGACTAAAAGATCTTACCCCAAACAGAAATTCCAGAGAGATACAAGAGTTAGAACAGGACCATTTTTTGTCGTGTCCAGTACCTACTCTGTCAGATACGTGTCCTGTAATTCTATGTGAAATAAAAGGACCGCAAAGCCACAAAGCTGCGAAGCCTAGAGCGGATGACAAGTGAGCAGAGTTCCTAGGAAAAGCACCTCGATGACATTTGGACTACTTGCAAATACACTACAGCACACTGGGAACACATCAGACAGACACAACTTTCCACCCAGTCCACTTTGCCTTAAAGTCATTTTATTTTACAAGGATTAAAATAAATGCAATGGGCAAAAGAGAAAAGGAAACCTATACCCATCGGAATGCAGAGTTCCAGAGAATAGCCAGGAGAGATAAGAAACCTCTCCTCAGTGATCAATGCAAAGAAAAAGAGGGAAATAATAGCATGGGAAAACTAGAGATCTCTTCAAGAAAATTAGAGCTACCAAGAAAACATTTTAAGATGGGCACAATAAAGGACAGAAATAGCGTGAACCGAACAGAAGCAGAAGATATTAAGAAAAGGTGACCAGAATACATGGAAGAGCTATGCAAAAAAGGTCTTGATGACCCAGAAAGCCACGAGGGTATGCCCACTCACCTAGAGCCAGGCGTTCTGGACTGCAAAGTCAAGTGGGCCTTAGGAAGCCTCACTATGAACAAAGCCAGTGGAGGTGATGGAATTCCAGGTGAGCTATCTCAAGTCCTAAAATATGATGCTGTCAAAGTGCTTCACTCAATATGCCACCAAATTGGGAAAACTCAGAAGTGGCCACAGGACCGGAAAAGGTCAGTTTTCATTCCAATGCCAAAGAATGTTCAGACTATCACACAAATGCACTCATCTCACATGCTAGCAAAGCAATGCTCAAAAATCATCAAATGAGGCTTCAACAGTATGTGAACTGAGAATTTATAAATGTACAAGCTGGGTTTAGAAAAGGCAGAGGACCAGAGATCAAACTGCCAGAATCCATTGAATCATCAAAAAACCAAAAGAGTTCCAGAAAAACATCTACTTCTGCTTTATTGACTATGCCAAAGCCTTCGACTGTGTGGATCACAACAAACTGGAAAATTTTTCAAGAGATGGGATTACCAGACAACCTAACCTGCCTACGGAGAAATCTGTATGTAAGTCAAGAGAAGCAACAGTTAGAAACAGACATGGAACAATAGACTGGTTCTAAAGTGGGAAAGGAGTACCTCAAGGCTGTATATTGCCACCCTGCTTATTTAACTTCTATGCAGAGGACATCATGCAAAATGCTGACTGGATGAAGCACAAGCAGAAATCAAGATTGCTGGAAGAAATATCAATAACCTCAGATATGCAGATGACACCACCCTTATGGCAGAAAGCGAAGAGGAACTGAAGAGCCTCTTGATGAAAGTGAAAGAGGAGAGTGAAAGACTCAAAACTCAAAAAACGAAGATCATGGCATCTGGTCCCATCATTTCATGGCAAATAGATGGGGAAGCAGTGGAAACAGTGAGAAACTTTATTTTGGGGGGCTCCAAAATCACTGCAGATGGTGATTGCAGCCATGAAATTAAAAGACATTTGCTCCTTAGAAGAAAATTTATGACCAACCTAGACAGCATATTAAAAAGCGGAGACATTACCAACAAAGGTCCATCTAGTCAAAGCGATGGTTTTTCCAGTAGTCATGCAGGGATATGAGAGTTGGACCATAGAGAAAGCTGAGTGCTGAAGAATTGATGCTTTTGAACTGTGGTATTGAGAGTTCCTTGGACTCCAAGGAGATCAAACCAGTCAATCCTAAAGGAAATAAGTCCTGAATACTCATTGGAAGGGCTGATGTGGAAGGTGAAGCTCTAATACTTTGGCCACCTGATGAGAAGAACTGCTGCTGCTGTTGCTAAGTCGCTTCAGTTGTGTCCAACTCTGTGCGACCCCATAAATGGCAGCCCACCAGGCTCCTCCGTCCCTGGGATTCTCCAGGCAAGATCACTGGAGTGGGTTGCCATTTCCTTCTCCAATGCATGAAAGTAGAAAGTGAAAGTGAAGTCACTTGGTCGTGTCTGACTCTCAGCAACCCCATGGACTGCAGCCTACCAGGCTCCTCCATCCATGGGATTTTCCAGGCAAGAGTACTGGAGTGGGGTGCCATTGCCTTCTCTGGATGAGAAGAACTGACTCATTGGAAAAGACCCTGATGCTGGGAAAGACTGAAGGCAGGAGGAGAAGGGGGCGACAGAGGATGAAATTGGTTGGATGGCATCATGACTCAATGGACATGAGTTTGAGCAAGCTCCAGGAGTTGGTGATGGACAGGGAGGCCTGGCGTGCTGCAGTCCAAGCAGAGTCAGACGCAACTGAACTGAACTGAGTGAAAATGATGAACATAATAATAGGTCACATTTAAAATACTTGTAAAAGCTTTTATATAGACACTGACATGGATATACATTTTCAGAGTCCAAAGACTGAGGGGGAATTTAATATTAATACAATTCAGTAGTAAATACTAATAGACCATAAAATAATGGCACTAAAGTATTCTCATTTGCCTTCAGAGATAGGAGCGGTTTCTGAAAAAGGAAAAAAAAAAAAGCCATTTATCTGAGATGGTCACAGATTTGCAAAGTTCATGAGTTTGAAGGAATTATTTGGGTTAAATATAAACAAATGATGTTTTGCAAATCAAGTCCAAATAATAAACTTAGAGGTATGTGTGAGTGCTTAGTCATAATCTACTCTTTGTGACCCTACAGACTGTAGTTAGCCAAGCTCCTCTGTCCATGGGATTTTCCTGGCAAGAATACTGGAGTGGGTTGCCATTTCCCTCTCCAGCTGATCTCTTTGATCTAGGGACTGAACCCACGTCTCTTGCCCTCCTGCATTGACAAGTGGTTTCTTTACCGATGTGCCATCTTGGAAGCCTGATAAAGCTTAATGTATACAATATATAGATAAAGAAACATTTTTATTCTATTGTAACCCATCACACACACTATTTTAGAAATCATCACTTTTACATAAGATATTATGAATAGTCATCCTCTTAAATCATGAATTTAATCATGGATATTCTTAGATTTATTTACCCAGGCCATCGTTACTGGACATTCAAATTGTTTTGAAAAGTTTATGGTTATATATACTTTTTTGGTCAGTTTTTAATTAACAAATATTTGGGCATATGTCTCATAGTTTCTATGGGTCAAATACCTGGCAGTGGAAATGCTCAGTCAGAGGTTAAAGGTTTCTGAAACATCTTGATACATTTTGCTAAAATCTCCTCCAAAATAGTTATAGCAACAAATACTTCTTCAGCAGTAGGTAAGTGTGCACTTAAGAATGTGCTTCTTATAAACACCTATGCTTGGTATTATCACCTAGATCATTTCACATAGTACCTTTGTAGGAAGAACTTCAGGTGTTGATCAAATGCTTACTATGCCGACATCTGCAGAGGTCAATAATCAAATTACTCATGTAACTTTCATGTATGAGAGGAGCCAGTTCACTTTAACTGTGCAGAATGCTACCAAAACTTGATCTGCAGCCATTATTCTCTAGTTCTTTTGGAGGACAAACTCTGGATAAAGATCGAAAGCTAGTTGCTCTGTGAAGCTGTTTGCAGGTTTGATTACGTAAGACATGCAGATGTAATGAGACAGTGTATCAGATTAACCCACGCAACACACTGAATATCAGACAAGAGGAAGGATTCAGAGGAAAAGAAAAGTGATGCCCAGGGCCAAGATGTAAGTACTGTTTGGCAAAGCTGTATGTCTAAAAATCACAGATGTATCACAAGACCTATTTAAAATCTTAAGTGGGGATTCATTTTGGCTAGAGACTTTTAAAATCATAGGAAATCAACTGTTTTCAAGTGGTGTGACTTCAGAGATACTCAGATTCTTTCCAGGTAGAATAGTACGGTATTTTTTCAATCTTTATATAATGGAAAAAGCATAGGAAGAGAACTCAAAAAACCTGATTTTTTAATATCCCAGCTCCTCTCTACATACAATATGACTTGGGAGAGTGGGGAGACCTTTAAAACAAGAGCTTATTTCTATCAAGCACTCTTTATATTTCAGGCCTTTTGCTGTATGTGTGTGTATGTGTGTGTAATCCTACAGTAACTCCACTGTATATCAAATCATGTATCCCCTTCTTTTTGCAGCTGTAACACTGAGGATGAGAGTCCATAGCCCTTGCCTTGCTTGACTTAGCCTTTGAGTGATGTAGACCTGGTGCTTGCCTCCAGAATCTATGGGCTTAACTGCCACTCTAAGTTGCATATTTGGAAAATGGGAAAACTTAGGGCATCAGACTAGATGTTTTCCAAATTTCCCTTGAAGTCTAAAGTTCTCTGTAATGTCCATCTTTATTTTTAATAAAAAGGCATATTTCTATGATTGCACAATCAATAAGGGCTGAAGCTGTCATCTAAACCTCCTAGTTACATGGATGCTACTTTTAAAATTTACTGGCATTGTTGAGGTAAAATTCATTCAAAGCATTCAATTTAATGGCTTTTAGTATATTCACAGAGCTGTGCAACCATCACCATAATCAATGTAGAACATTTTAATCACTTCAAGGAGCCCATTAGCCATAACTCCCCATTTCCATTCAAGCCCCTATCTGAAACTCAGCCCTAGGCAATTACTATCTGTCTCCATGGATGCACTACTTTGGAAACTTCACGTAAATGGAATCATATGCTATATAGCCTTCTGTGACTGCCTTCTTAATATACTTTCAAGTTCATAATATTTTGAAGGTTCACCCATATTCAGTTCAGTTCAGTCGCTCAGTCGTGTCCGACTCTTGTGACCCCATGAACCGTAGCACACCAGGCATCCCTGTCCATAGCTAACTTCCAGAGTTTACCCAAACTTATGTCCATAACCATCTCATCCTCTGTCATCCCCTTCTTCTCCTGCTCTCAATCTTTCTCAGCATCAGGGCCTTTTCAAATGAGTCAGCTCTTCGCATCAGGTGGCCAAAGTATTGGAGCTTCAGTTTCAACATCAATCCTTCCAATGAACACCCAGGACTGATCACCCATGTCGTAGCCTATATTAATATTCTTCTGTGGCTGAGTATTTCACTGTATGGATATACCACATTTTGTATATCCATTAATTAGTTGATGGATATTTGAATTTGGGTGGTTTACACGTTTTAGCTTTTATAAATACTGATGTTAAAAACATTGGCATATATATTTTTATGTGAAAATATGCTTTCATTTCTCTTGGGTATATATCTAAGAAAAAAGCTCAGTCATATGCTGACTGTGCTTAACATTTTGAGGACCTGCTAGGCTGTTTTCTAAAGCAACTGCACCATTTTACATTCTCACCAACAGTTCATGAGAGCTCCAATTTTCCCGCATCATTACAAACACCTGTTATTATTTTTCTTTTTCTTGGATTATAACTATCTTAGAGGGTACAAAGTGGCATCTCATTGCAGTTTTGATTTACAGTTCCCTGAGAACCAATGTTGAGCATCTTTTCATATTTGAAGAAATGTCTATTTAAACTCTTTGCCTACTTTTTTTGAGTTGTCTTTTCATTACTGAATTGGAAGCACTTTTTATATACCTCAGAGATAAGCCTCAGATATGGTTTGAAAAATTTTCTCCATTCTGTGGGTTAACTTTTCACTAACTTGTTGGTGTTCTTTGAAAGCAAAAGCTTTTAATCTTGATACTGTCCAGTTCACCTATTTTTTTTTGTTGTTTTTTATGCTTTTGGTGTCATATCTTAGCTGTTATTGTTTAGTTGCTAAGTCGTGTCTGACTCATTGTGACCCCATGGACTGCAGCACGCCAGGCTCCTCTATCCGTGGAATTCTCCAGGCAAGAATACTGGAGGGGACTGCAATTTCCTTCTCCAGGGGATTTTTCTGACCTAGGGATTGAACCCACATCTCCAGCTTGGCAGGCGGATTCTTTACCACTCAGCCACCTGGGAAGCCCTCGTCATATCTTAGCAATCATTGCCTAATACAAGGTCATAAAGTTTTCCCCCTTTACCTTCTTTTAAGAGTTTTAAAACTGTGTATCTTACATTTAGGTCTTTGGTCCATTTTGAATTAATTTTTGTATAGAATGTTAGGTAGAAGTCAAGCTTTGTCCTTTGCGAAAAGTTGTGCCAACACCATCTCTTGAAAAGACTACTCTTTCCTCACTGAATTGTTTTGGTGTCCTGTACTATACCTTGTTTTTCACCTGTAATTTTCCATGTTCTTTTTCTTTCACTTTGCTTTCTTTAACACTTACAATCTAACTGCAAATTCCCTGAGTTTATATGCCCCACCCTCAATATCTGGCAGAATACCGAGTCTGTTTAGTGTTAGTCACTCAGTCATGTCTAACTCTTTGCAACCCCGTGGACTGCAGCCTCCCAGGCTTCTCTGTCCATGGGATTCTCCAGGCAAGAATGCTGGAGTGGGTTGCCATTCCCTTCTCCAGGGAATCTTCCTGACCCAGGGATTGAACCCGGGTCTCCTGCATTGCAGGCAGATTCTTTACCATTTGAGCCACCAGGGAAGCCCACTGAGTCTGTTGTAGGTACTTAATAAATACTTATTGATTTCTTGGTTGCACAATAGGATTAAAGGTATCAAAGGGTTAAAGGAAATAATCCAGGAGTTGTTACAGAGAAACGAGTTATAAATTTCATCTTACATTGACCTATCTCAACTGATAGTTTTGAAAATGGCAAAACAGCTAACTAATATTTGGAAAACAACCTAAATTAATATTCTATTAGGAGTCATTTCTAAATCATTACATTCAGATATATTTCTATGTTGGTAAAACTTGCTATTGTGGGGAATTCCTTTATAAAGAATGTAATCTCCAAGGTCTTTTCAAGACATGGAGTCAACTTCTTTCAAACTATTCTTTTAGGTAGTGTATACAACTTCCCTCGTGGCTCAGACGGTAGAAACGTCTGCCTACAATGCAGGAGACCCAGGTTCAATCCCTCGGTCGGGAAGATCCTCTGGAGAAGGCAATGGCACCCCACTCCAGTACTCTTGCCTGGAAAATCCCATGGACAGAGGAGCCTGGTGGGCTGCAGTCCATGGGGTCACAAAGAGTCGGACACGACTGAGTGACTTCACTTTCACTTTCACACAACTTACTACATTTTTGTTATTCTATACTCTCCTGTGTGTCCACTAATTACATATCCAATGGGGTGTTTTTACTAGTTATTCAACATAGTGAGATAAACCATCTACAGAAAACAGTCCAAATTAAAAGGAGCTAATTGTAAAACACTGTGCCTCTTTGTTCATTGCAAACATCTCTCTCTTCTAGATACTATAGTCATGCTGTCAATTCAGAGAATTTGAAAAGTAGAAAAGAAAAAACAGGTTTCCTCCTGACCTATAAACATGAAACCTATTTTTTTTTTTAAGTTCTGGTTTTCCTCCATTAAACGGATAATAAATTAATCTAATCTAAGACTCATTTTTTAGTTAAGGTTTGCAAGCAAGTCTCTAAAAATGCAAATTATATAATAGGCCCTTGGATTTTTCCTGTCCTTTTTCTTCATCTTATTAATCTTGCAAGAAATATCATATGTGTCTCTCGGAACATTTAATTTTACTGAGGAGATGTTCCTGAATAAAGAAAACAAAGTTCTGATAAATGTTTAACAAAATTCTTATGAAAAAATTCAGAAAGAGGTTTGAGAAATTAAGGCTTCTCTTTTGCTGTCTGAACCAGATGAATGTCAAATTTGAAACATTGGCAAATTTTTGAGCAGTATGTCTTAAAATCTGGAAGTATACAAAGGAACAGTTCTATCAAATTCTGTATGTGAAAAAAAAAATAGTTCAAGAAAATAACATACGTATATAGAAGGAAAACCCAAACTCCCAGTCAGTCTACCTATTTAATCTAGTCAATTTCTCTTTGTTGGTTACATTTTGCTTTTTAAAAATCTAAATCTGCAGTGGTCAAATGAGGAAATTATGATGAAACATGTGACCTACATCAGGAAATATAAATAAAAATAAGGTCAATGGTTTAAATATTGGTTAGAAAACTGTGTTTAAGACTCAGAGAAAAGACAACCTATGGAATGGGGGAAAATATTTGTAAATGATACAAACAACAAGGGCTTAATCTCCAATATATACAAACAGCTCATACAACTCAAGAGCCAAAAAACCAAACAACTCCAATCGAAAAATGGGCAGAAGGCTTTAAGACATTTCTCAAAAGAAGACAGACAGATGACCAGTAGTGTAAAAAGATGCTCAAGATCGCTAATTATTCAGTTCAGTTCAGTTCAGAGCAAATCGAAATGACAGTGAGGTACCACCTCACACCAGTCAGAATGGCTGCTATTTAAAAGTCTACAAATGGTAAATTCTGAAGAGAAAAGGGAGCCCTCCTACACTGGTGGTAGGAATATAAGTTGGTACAGCCATTATGGAAGTAAGGAGGTTCCTCAAAAAATTAAAAACAATTCCCAAATGAGCCAACAATCCAACTCCTGGGTATATGCCTGGACAAAACTATAATTAAAAAAGATACATGGACCCCTATGTTCATAGCAGCCCTATTCACAATAGCCAAAACATGGAAACATCCTAAATGTCTCCTAGCAGGAGAATGGATAAAGATGTGGTTCATATATACAATGGAATACTATTCAGCCATAAAAAAGAATAAGTTAACACCATCTGCAGCAACATGGAAGCAACTAGAGATAACTGTCCCAAGTGAAGTAAGTCAGAAAGACAAATACCATATGATACCACTTAAATGTGGAATGTAAAATAGGACACAAATGCACCCATCTACAAAACAAAACCAGACTCACAGACAGAGATCAGATGTGGCTGCCAGGTGGGAGTAGGGTAGGGAGAGGGATGGACTGGGAACTTGGCATTGATATGAAAGATGCAAACTATTACACTTAGAATAGATAAACAACGCGGTCCTATTGTATAGCACAGGGAACTGTATCCAAACTCCTGGGACAAACCATAATGGAAAAGAATTTTGAGAAAGTGAAAATCACTTAGTCGTGTCCAACTCTTTGCGACCCCATGGACAGTAGCCTGCCAGGCTCCTCTGTCCATGACATTCTCCAAGCAAGAATATTGCAGTGGGTAGTTGTTCCCTTCTCCAGGGGATCTTCCCAAACCAGGAATTGAACCCCGGTCTTCTACATTGCAGATTAACATTGAGAAAACAAAGTATATATTTATAAAACTGAGTCACTTTGCTGTACAGCAGATATTGGCACAACACTGTAAATAAATTATACTCCAATAAAAAAGACTTGAATTTGCATGTATCTCATATTTCCTTGGCTATTAACTGAATTGCCCTTTCAACTAGGTTAACTATATCAAGTAATAATTGCCCTGAGTGCATGGCAAATTGCTGATAAAGATCTTCTCCAGGGTAACTGAACTTTCTAAACAGCAGACATTACAGTGAGGTTTAGGAAAGATTAAACTCTTTGTACCTTGCCAAAGGCAATAATTAAAATAGCTGTCCTTTCTTCTTCAACAAGAAATTTTGCTGTTTCCCAGTATTAAAAAGGCTAATCTTCTAAGAGAGAACTGAGCTTTTACCATTTCTCTTTTTTTTTTCCAGGAAGAACTCCTAAAAGAACAATCAAAAGGAACTTGTCCTCTGAGTAAGTGTCTGGCAATTTCAATGCACTGTAATCATTGCCCAAACCCATGGAAACTTCAGGAGGAGCAAGTTCAATATTTTCTTCTGATCTTTGTCAACTTCAGTATCTACTCAGGATTGAGATTCTTATTTATCATCTTCCTCTAGAATTTCTATGCTAATCTTTGAATTTTAGAAAACTGGTAAAAAAGCTCCAGTTTTTGAAAGGCAAACTTTAGTTTTTATCTAGGCAACTAAAAAGCCTCACATTAAAAAGGAAAAGAAAATACGGTGTGTGTGTGTGTGTGTGTGTGTGTGTGTGTGTGTGTGTGTGTTTTAAAGCAGAAGACTCTTTCAACCTAAGTGATCAACAGAAACTAGTTGTCTCAGTAGCTAGACATGTGAAATTCAATGGAAGTTTTCATTCCAGATTTTATGGTGACTATAACTTATAGGACACAGACTCTAAATGATGAGAGAGGAGAAAAAAGAATATTGAATCTAATATGAGATATAGATTATTGCGTGATGAAGAAGAACACACTAGACGTTACAGATGCCAGAATGAAGTTCACGTGCTATATGTAATTCATCCTCAGAAAGTCTTTTTTAGTAGTTGACAAAAACTGAGGCTCAGAGCAGTTTTGTGGTTTGCTCAAGAATTCAGACTAGTTAATTGAAAGTTATGATTGTGCCTCAGTGCTCAACTTCTAAGCCAGTGTTTTTATCTCTTATATTTCCAAAGCACATAAGCAGGTAAGTCATAGGCAATTGTACAAATGGTCCTTTGGCACAGGAAAAGAAGAAGTTCAATTTCAAATGCAATGAGATATGCTTCCTCAAGTATCAGGCAGGCAAAACCCAAACTACAACAACAAACTCTGCTGGTGAGACTGTAGGGAAATAGGTGCTCTCATGCACTCTTGACAGGATCAGAGTATGGTGCAAAGCCCACGGAGGAAGATGTTCCCAAATCTAACCAAAGTACAGTTACATTTATACTTTGGACCAGGAATTCTCACCCACACAAGTTGAAAATGACAGAAGAAGAAAGTTTTTCATTTTGGTATTATTTGTAGTAAAAACTAGAAATAACTCACATATTAACCCCATGGGGTTGCCTGAATTAACTATGATACATTCACACAATTGAGTAATAAATATGCAGTAATAAAGGAGACAGCGGACTATGTTCATGTACTGATATGAGAGAACTGTAGGATATGCTCTCCAATGAGAAAAGCAAGTTACACAAGAGCATATGTATTACATAAGAGCATATATACTACACTTTTATATAAGAAATGCGGAAACGTAGAGATTGCAAAAAGAACATTGAAAGGATGAACAAAACTGTAACAAAAACTGTTAATTATAGGGACCAGGAAGGGGAAAGAGAGGTAGAAACATCAGTAGTGGCATCTAGGTATACAGTTTTTAATACAGCTTTGACTTCCGTACCATTTAAATGCACTGCCTTACCTTTTTTTTTTTTCCTTTTTAAAGAAGATAAAAAAGAAAAAGGACTCCTTAAAACTGGAAACAAGCTTAAGCAAAAATATGTAGCTGCATAAACTGATAACAATCACAAAAACAGATTGTTTTTTTCAATAACTTTAGAGCATAGGTCTTTGTGTCTCTTTAGGGACATATTCTACTGGAAAAACAAAAGAATCACAAAGATACTTTTAACTTCCTTTAGTAGCTTTATCACTAGTAATTATTTTGTAAGTACCTCAGTTCAGTTCAGTTCAGTAGCTCAGTCGTGTTCGACTCTTTGTGACTCCATGAACCGCAGCACACCAGGCCTCCCTGTCCATCACCAACTCCTGGAGTTCACCCAAACTCATGCCCATTGAGTCGGTGATGCCATCCAATCATCTCATCCTCTGTCATCCCTTTCTCCTCCTGCCCCCAATCCTTCCCAGCATCAGAGTGTTTTCCAGTGAGTCAGCTCTTCACATCAGGTGGCCAAAGGACTGGAGTTTCAGCTTCAACATCAGTCCTTCCAATGAACAGCCAGAACTGATCTTTAGGATGGACTGGTTGGATCTCCTTGCAGCCCAAGGGACTCTCAAGAGTCTTCTCCAACACCACAGTTCAAAAGCATCAATCTTCGGCACTCAGCTTTCCTTTTATTTCAACTTTCACATCGATATACGACACTGGAAAAACCATAGCCTTGACTAGTTGGACCTTAGTTGGCAAAGTAATGTCTCTGCTTTTTAATATATTGTCTAGGTTGGTCATAGCTTTCCTTCCAAGGAGTAAGTGTCTTTTATTTTCATGGCTGCAATCACCATCTGCAGTGATTTTGGAGCTCAGAAAAATAAAGTCTGACACTGTTTCTACTGTTTCCCCATCTATTTCCCATGAAGCGATGGGACCAGATGCCATGATCTTAGTTTTCTGAATGTTGAGCTTGAAGCCAACTTTTTCCCTCTCCTCTTTCACTTTCATCAAGAGGCTCTTTAGTTCCTCTTCATTTTCTGCCATAACGGTGGTGTTATCTGCACATCTGAGGTTATTGATATTTCTCCCGGCAATCTTGATTCCAGCTTGTGATTCTTCCAGCCCAGTGTTTCTCATGATGGACTCTGACTAGAAGTTAAATAAGCAGGATGACAATATACAGCCTTCACGTCCTCCTTTTCCTATTTGGAACCAGTCTGTTGTTCCATGTCCAGTTCTAACTGTTGCTTCCT
Source organism: Ovis aries (assembly GCF_016772045.2). Taxonomy (NCBI): domain Eukaryota; kingdom Metazoa; phylum Chordata; class Mammalia; order Artiodactyla; family Bovidae; genus Ovis; species Ovis aries. The sequence goes on along the minus strand of NC_056057.1, from coordinate 26,693,843 downwards.
GACCTGCACACAGGTTTCTCAAGAGGCAGGTCAGGTGGTCTGGTATTCCCATCTCTTTCAGAATTTTCCACAGTTCATTGTGATCCACACAGTCAAAGGCTTTGGCATAGTCAATAAAGCAGAAGTAGATGTTTTTCTGGAACTCTCTTGCTTTTTTGATGATCCAGTGCATGTTGGCAATTTGATCTCTGGTTCCTCTGCCTTTTCTAAAACCAGCTTGAACATCTGGAAGTTCACAGTTCACGTATTGCTGAAGCCTGGCTTGGAGAATTTTGAGCATTACTTTACTAGCATATGAGATGAGTGCAATTGTGTGGTAGTTTGAGCATTCTTTGGCATTGCCTTTCTTTGGGATTGGAATGAAAACTGACCTTTTCCAGTCCTATGGCCACTGCTGAGTTTCCCAAATTTGCTGGCATATGGAATGGAGCACTTTCACAGCATCATCTTTCAGGATTTGAAATAGCTCCACTGGAATTCCATCACCTCCACTACCTTTGTTCGTAGTGATGCTTCCCAAGGCCCACTTGACTTCACATTCCAGGATGTCCGGCTCTAGGTGAGTGATCACACCATCATGATTATCTGGGTCGTGAAGATCTTTTTTGTACATTTCTTTTGTGTATTCTTGCCACCTCTTCTTAATATCTTCTGCTTCTGTTAGGTCCATACCATTTCTGTCCTTTATTGAGCCCATCTTTGCATAAAGTGTTCCCTTCATAGCTCTAATTTTCTTGAAGAGATCTCTAGTCTTTCCCATTCTATTGTTTTCCTCTATTTCTTTGCATTGATTGCTGAGGAAGGCTTTCTTATCTCTCCTTGCTATTCTTTGGAACTCTGCATTCAAGTGGGTATATCTTTCCTTTTCTCCTTTGCTTTTCACTTCCCTTCTTTTCACAGCTATTTGTAAGGCCTCCTCAGACAGAGATTTTGCTTTTTTGCATTTCTTTTTCTTGAGGGTGGTCTTGATTCCTATCTCCTGTACAATGTCATGAACCTCGGTCCATAGTTCATCAGGCACTCTGTCTAGCAGATCTAGTCTCTTAAATCTATTTCTTACTTCCACTCTGTAGTCATAAGGGATTTGATTTATGTCATACCTGAATGGTCTAGTGGTTTTCTCCACTTTCTTCAATTTCAGTCTGAATCTGGCAGTAAGGAGTTCATGATCTGAGCCACAGTCCATTCCTGGGTCTTGTTTTTGCTGACTGTATAGAGCTTCTCTGTCTTTGGCTGCAAAGAATATAATCAATCTGATACTGGTGTCGACCATCTGTTGATGTCCATGCGTAGAGTCTTCTCTTGTGCTGTTGGAAGAGGGTGTTTGCTATGACCAGTGTGTTCTCTTGGCAGAACTCTATTAGCCTTTGTGCTTCATTCTGTAGTCCAAGGCCAAATTTGCCAGTTACTATTATAAAGCTTTATCATCAACGACCAAGCTAGGCAAAGACAATAATTTTTTCCCAGGGGATACAAATTAGAGAATAAACTTTGTAGGTAATGGAAGAAGTGAGAAGCAGAGAGGAAGTGATAAGGCAACCCCGATTTCTGAGACAGGCAGAAGCCATTCTAACTTGAAGCGAGAGACACGAAAGAGAAAAGGTAATATTCCTGAGCCCAGACGACTGGGTGACACGTTAGAAACTAGAACTAAATGTGACCTGTCCTCAGGACCTGGAGCTGCAGTGTGGAGACAACTACATTTAGAGACATCTCCTAAGATATAGAGAAACGGGTAGAAATACTCTGGCTTCTCCCCACCCACTGGTCTCCCACAGGTGACTACCATTGGCTGGTTATGGAAGCTGCTAGGGTGAAGATTACGGAGCCAATCTGAGGATAATGGGCTCAGGACGAGCACAGAAGCAACCAGATGTTATTCACCTTATCGGAAATGAAGATTTTCAGTGTTAGGGGAAAAAAAGAACATTATAAAATCAAAGTTAGGTAAAATCGCTAATATTGTTAATACTGAATTCAAGCTCTAAACATACACTCACGATTTTTTAAAATATAAATTTATTTATTTTAATTGGAGGCTAATTACTTTACAATATTGTATTGGTTTTGCCATACATCAACATGAATCCACCACAGTGTACACGTGTTCCCCATCCTGAAGCCCCCCTCCCACCTCCCTCCCCATACCATCCCTCTGGATCATCCCAGTGCACTAGCCCCGAGCATCCTGAATCGTGCATCGAACCTCAACTGGTGATTCGTTTCACATATGATAACATACATGTTTCAATGCCATTTTCCCAAATCATCCCACCCTAGCCCTGTCCCACAGAGTCCTAAAGACTGTTCTATAACTCTATGTCTCTTTTCCTGTCTCGCATACAGGGTTATCGTTACCTTTCCAAATTCCATATATATGTGTTAGTATACTGTATTGGTGTTTTTCTTTCTGGCTTACTTCACTCTGTATAGTAGGGTCCAGTTTCATCCACCTCATCAGAAGTGATTCAAATATATTCTTCTTAATGGCTAAGTAATACTCCATTGTGTATATGTACCATAGCTTTCTTATCCATTCATCTGCTGATGGACATCTAGGTTGTTTCCATGTCCTGGCTATTATAAACAGTGCTGCGATGAACATTGGGGTACATGTGTCTCTTTCAATTCTGGTTTCCTCGGTGTGTATGCCCAGCAGTGGGATTGCTGGGTCAGAAGGCAGTTCTATTTCCAGGTTTTTAAGGAATCTCCACACTGTTCTCCACAGTGGCTGTACTAGTTTGCATTCCCACCAACAGTGTAAGAGGGTTCCCTTTTCTCCACACCCTCTCCAGCATTTATTGCTTGTAGACTTTTGGATAGCAGCCATTCTGACTGGAGTGAAATGGTTACCTCATTGTGGTTTTGATTTGCATTTCTCCGATAATGAGTGTACACTAGATGCATTTATTTTCTTGTTTCATTTATTGAAATGGCCTAGATGTAATTTCCCTCTAATATTAAAAAAAAAAAAAAAACAGATCACACTTAGACTGACATTTTGGTTCCTAGGATCATTCTCTACTAAAAGGATTCAGGGCTCCTGGGAGGAAATGTTGATTCTAGATCTGGGACAGAAAAGGTACAGACTGAGTCTGAGACACTTTGAGTGCAAGATATGGAGAAATGGAAACACTTGTGCACTATGGTGAGAGTGGAAACTGGAAGAGCTCACTCTGGAAATCGGTAGGAAGTTCCTCAAAAAACTAAAAATAGAGCTGCTGTAGAATGCAACAGTCACACTTCTGCATATGTCTATCTGAAGGAAACAAAATCAGTAATCAAAGAGTGACCTGCACCTACATGTTTACTATAGAATTATTCATAATGGCCAATACATGAGAGGGGTTCCCTAGTGGCTCAGATGTTAAAGAATCTGCCTGCAATGCAGAAGACCTGTGTTGGGAAGATCCCCTGGAGAGGGAAATGGTAACCCACTCCAGTATTCTTGCCAAGAGATTCCCATGAACAGAGGAGCCTAGTTGGGTACAGTCCATGAGGTCACAAAGAGTTAGACATAATGAGCGATTAACACTTTCACTTTCATACATGGAAACAACATAAATGTCCATAGACAAAGGGATGGATAAAAATATGTGGATACACACACACACACACACACACACACACACACACACACACTGGAATATTATTCAGTCATAAGAAAAGAAGGAAATCCTACTATTTGCAACAATATGGATGGACCTTGAGGTCATCATGCTAAGAGAAGTAAGACAGAAAGAAAATACTGTATGATCTCACTTATATGGGTAATTTTAAAAAGTTGAACCCACAGAAATGAAGAAAAGACTGGTTGTTACACGGGGCTGGGGGGTAGGGAGAAATGAGATGTTGGTGAAAGGCTGTGCACTTTCAGTTATAAGAGGAATAAGTTTTAAGATGCAATGTACAGCATGGTGACCACAGTTAGCAATACTGTATTGTATCTACTTGATATTTGCTTAGAGAGTGAATCTCTAGTATTCTCAACACAAGCACACACGCACACACACACACACACACACAACTAGGTAAGGCGCTACTTATGTAGGTTCTTTACCACGGAGCCATCAGGAATACCCAGTAAGTAACATTACTGTAGTAATGATTTCAAATTGCATATGTATATCAAATCATTATGTTGTATACCTTCAACTTACACAATGCTATTTGTCAACTGTATATCAATAAAATTAGCAAAAATAATGCTAAATACTTTAAGAGAGTCTTCAAAATTTAATGGAGTTATCTTAAAAAACAAACAATAACTTGAAAGGGCTCCTATTAGCAATGATATTTAATACTAAATGTCATCAAAAAGAATAATTATATAGTTGATTTAAAATTAACTTCATAAAAATCCTCTAAAGAACAATTAAACTAAAAAGGGAAAGTCCAGAAAAATTCATGTGCACTCATTTGAATTAGATATTAAACCAACCCTTAAGAGGTACACTCTGTCTCCTGTGACATAATTCAACACACCAGGCAAAATGCATTCTAGCCCCAAGTGGATAATTTAAATCTCATCATATTTTGGATTGAACTTCCAATTCTTAAAAACTTTCAGAGTTAGATTTAAAATACGCTGAGAAGAAGCCATGAGAGAAACCCAGATAAATCCAAATCTGCTTTCTTCCATGAAAGAAATGAAACTCTAGATTGTTATAGACTACATGAGGCTTCAAGGGCTTAACAACCATATGCAATGCATTGTCCCAGATCAGGTTCTGGTTTTGGACCAAGTGGAGACAACCTGGAGCTATCTGATTATGGCTCTATAGAAAATGAAATTTTAAATTATTGCTCATTTTCTCAGTGTAAAAATGGCTATATTCATTATGTAAGAGAGTATGTTTACTTTTAAGAGCTGAATCCTGAAAATACTTAGGGGTATACTGTGATGTCTATATTCCTTTCAAATAATTATGCATAATTTTTTTTTACAGAGATATTTAGCATGGTCACCTCATGCGAAGAGCTGACTCATTGGAAAAGACTTTGATGCTGGGAGGGATTGGGGGCAGGAGAGGAAGGGGACAACCGAGGATGAGATGGCTGGATGGCATCACTGACTTGATGGATGCAAGTCTGAGTGAACTCCGGGAGTTGGTGATGGACAGGGAGGCCTGGCGTGCTGCGATTCATGGGGTCGCAGAGAGTCAGACACGACTGAGCGACTGAACTGAATTGAACTGAACTTCATTACCTGACTCCAGTTTACTTCTCTAATCTCATCTAGCCATAGGGTGAAATAACAAGTATCACCTATTTCTTTACTACTACTTAAAAAATAGCTCCTGTTGAGTCTTCCAGGAAAAGTAAATTTATTTTAACATATGACCATAGTCTTGCTTCAGAGCAAGAATATTTTTTAACCTGAAATTCTTGAATAGATGTCAAAATGTTTGAGAAGCGTGCATGGGTGTTTATGGAAATATTTTTCTTGGATGAAATTTATGTCTTTCATCAGGATGTCAGAGAGGCAGGTGGCATTCCTAATGGATGCCAACAGGCTTGCCAGTGTTACTTTGTAACTCACTGCACTATACCCCTTAAAAGAACTTAAATGCTTAACTATGTTAAGGGTCTATAAAATAATCAGATCAAATTAAAATATTAAATGTGAAGCTCATAGTTTCTTTGCTGAACTTTTGGCCTCTTTACAGTATTTCCAAAACTGGTATTTCCATTTTTCCATTGCATGCTGAGGATAAAAGAAACTCTTGAGGGCTATTCCTCTGTATACATTCACATATGTCATAAATGTGTCTCGCTTTCAGACAATGGGGGGATGACAGCTGATTAAAAGATCTTGTCTTTGGAGGCTTTAGTGAAGAAGGGTCATTTAATCCTAAACCATTAGCTGGCTCATGTATCTGCCAGCAAAGCCTGAATATTTACTTGGTTTTGGAGTACAGTAAATTGCCGTGGACATGCTAAAGGCTGAACCATCAGAGGTGGTTCCTGTAGGGGTAAGACTAGAGTTAAGGTGAAAAGGAAGGACATGGGCAGGGCTGGTCCCATCAGCCCGCCACCTGAGCAGTAGTACAGGGTTCCATACTGAAAAGCACCTGGGGCCTGGTTTAATGCTTGGTGGTCCCTGCCTTGAAATTCTTAGCCAGTTTTCAACAAGGGGCCCCACATGTTAGGCAGCAGGTCCTGCCTATGTGGCTTGGCCCCGGGCTTATCTCTGGAGCTGGCTGTAGCTCTGTTCAACTAGCTTCTTGCTCAGCTATTGCTACCCTCGGTTTCCTTCCTGCAGATAAGGGCTGGGGTTGGGGTGCTCCAGTTAACTGCAAAAGTACAAAAGCCATGAGCAAATCTGTACTAGGATGGGAGTGCGATAGGCGGGGAGGAAGGAAGACCTCAGTTGGGAGGAAAAAGTCCATCTAAACATTTAATCCTTACTGTCATGGTAATTTTATTCAATTTACATAACTTTCACGGACAATGCTCCATCTTTAAATTTTTAGTAATTCCCCTTCTTCTACTGCCTCTGACATCCCTACACGAGAAGGGGCACCTCATCTGTTGATGGAAAAAGTCTCAAGGCTTTCCTGGACACTACAACTAACAGTGGTGCTGAATGGTGCTGAGTGGGGCTGAATCCACCAATTCTCCTATTTTTCTCTCTCAAAATTCAGAAGCACTGCTTTTCAAAATACAGTTGACAATTGTGGCAACATTTTGATGAGGCAGCATTTAAACGTTTGCCTATATCAACAGCATTACACTTTTTTTTTTTTTTTTTTTGGTCTCAAATTTGTAGTTGAGTAGAGCTGCTTAGTAGAACTGTGCCATGCACAGCCTGCTCAAGGGAACTCAAAGGCACTCAGAAATTACGATGTCCATGTCCTGGCTATGAATGGATAAGAAAGCTGTGGTACATATACACAATGGAGTATTACTCAGCCGTTAAAAAGAATTCATTTGAATCAGTTCTGATGAGATGGATGAAACTGGAGCCGATTATACAGAGTGAAGTAAGCCAGAAAGAAAAACACCAATACAGTATACTAACACATATATATGGAATTTAGGAAGATGGCAATGACGACCCTGTATGCAAGACAGGAAAAAAGACACAGATGGGTATAATGGACTTTTGTACTCAGAGGGAGAGGGAGAGGGTGGGATGATTTGGGAGAATGGCATTCTAACATGTATACTATCATGTAAGAATTGAATCGCCAGTCTATGTCTGACGCAGGATACAGCATGCTTGGGGCTGGTGCATGGGGATGACCCAGAGAGATGTTATGGGGAGGGAGGTGGGAGGGGGGTTCATGTTTGGGAACGCATGTAAGAATTAAAGATTTTAAAATTTAAAAAATAAAAAACTAAAAAAAAAAAATTAAAAAAAAATAAAAATAAATAAAACTCAAAAAAAAAAAAGAAAAGAAATTACGATGTCCATACACATTCACAGGCCTCTCTCCTGGATCTAGCCTCATCATGATGAAATCCAGTGAGTTTTTCAGCAGGGGAAGTGCTCATGATAAGCAGGGTAGACTTTGTTTCTTAATTTTTTCCGTGATGGACAAATAGTAGCAACAATAACAACAATATTGATGTAGTTACATATGGCAACAGTCCTTACAATGAAGTGTTACCATACCCGTAATGATTAATTATTATACATGAGAGACGGATTTGAACACTTACTCTATTTTATTCAATGCTGCCTGAGAAGTACGTACTGAAATATCTATGTCCTCGGAATCCTTGATGTAGGTACTGAATTATCCTCTATTTGTAAAAGAGAAAACTGAGACAAACTGAAATGAATTGCTAGGTAGGTACTAGGTTATGTACCTAGTAACTGACAGAGCAGAAATTTTACCTACCTCACATCAGTCAGTCATTGGGTCCTGTACAGAGATTATTCCTAGCTATTTATCAGCATTTTCATCTTCATCCCATGACTATCACTCCCTGTGCCTAAGCCTTATCAGGTTTTTTTTTTTTTGCCTAAACTATTTGAAAATCCTCTTCTTTCCCCATTTGGAGCCTTGTCACCTTCTAGGGCATTCTTTACTACCTTGCCAAGGTGACCTTTTCCAAAGTATGTATTTTATTACACCTTTTTAATAACTCTCCTTTGCTTCCAGATTCCTTAAGAATAAATCTAGTAACTCCCATAAAAGTTATCACCTCAAACAGCCATAAGAAATCCAAGCTCTGAGTGTGATGTTTACAGTTTCCCCAGCACGGGGCTTCTCTCCCTGTCATGCTGAGAAATGGGATGTCCTTAAACCCCACTGTCATCACGCCCTGCCTTCACTTGTCCACTCTTCTCGGGCTCAGCTCAGACACCACCTCCTCTGTGAAGGCTGTCCCTGAGCTAGGTGTTCCTTTATCTTTTCTCCCATATTGCTCATTGCTCTATTTTGCTTATTTTCCTATCTGTGCAGACTTCTAGAATAGATCATCTGTAAGATCATGACTGTATCTTGTTCATTATCCTGTATGCCCAACATCTAAAACAATACCTGGATACAGAATAAGTCCAACTTATTTGTGCTGAAAAAAGGCATGAATTTATGACTCCAAGGGCTGGTCACTGCTTCTGATTCTTAAACTCTATTGGACTACAAGGAGATCAGACCAGTCAGTCCTAAAGGAAACAACCCTGAATATTCATTGGAAGGACTGATGCTGAAGCTCTGATAGTTTGATCACCTGATGAGAAGAGCCACGTCACTGGACAAGACCCTGATGCTGAGAAAGAAGGAAGGCAGGAGGAGAAGGGGGTGACACAGGATGAGATGGTCAGATGGCATCACCGACTCAGCAGACATGAGTCTGAGCCAACTCTGGGAGATGGTCAAGGACCAGAAGCCTAGCGTGCTGTAGTCTACGGGGTCACTAAGAGTCAGACATGACAGAGCGACTGAACTGAATTCAGCTGAAGCTCTATGGAGAGGAGAAGGGACAGGAGGAGAAGTAGAGCCAAGAAGGAGAACCTCACCGTGTGGTGTGCACTCACAAGAACTGTCGTCATATCCTCTCCGGTCCTCACAACATCCTGTGAGGCAAGTATTATGATGCTGACGTTCAGGAGGGAGAAAGTTCAGCGGCATTATACTACCTGCCCATGGTCACAGAGTTGGGACTCAAATTCTGATTTGTATCCCTCAAAAGCCCACATCCTTTCCACCACTCCTAATGATGCCTTGACAAGTTTTACCACCAATGAACAGAAAGCATGTTTTCTAGTTAAGGCTGAAACTTATTTGAAACAGTATTTCCTAAGGAATTTGTAATAAAGCTTTTTTTGCCAGACTGTTTGAACGATGGTTGCCATAAGATGACCAGAGATGCATGGGAAATGACGTAATCAAGCCGACATCTGCAGACTGGGTTAGATTAGATCAAGCCTGCAAAGGCTTTTGAAAGGCTGCTTTATAAAATGACTTATATTGCATAGTCAACAGGTAAGAAAGAGTTTACGGATTTTTTTCCCTTGTTAGACATGAAGCTAATTTGCATTTTTCTCCAATGATCAGGTTTTTCCTTTGTTTCCAATGCTACTTTGTAGCATTGATGCAAGAATTCAACCACTTCAATGTAAGCTCTGTATTTGGATAAGCTCTTAAGAACAGGGATCAAGTTTAAAGCAGGGGACTTTCATCTTACCTGTTATTATTACATGTTTATATTCTAGTAAGTAGATACAAAGAACAGACTATTTTACTATTTCATTGGGCCAATGATTGATTTAGACCAGAATTCTGATGCCAAAAGAAAACCCACTCAATGAGCCATGGCAGACTGAGAAAGGGGCATCACTGTTTGCCCTGAGAAACATCTTAATGATCGCCTGCATCTCTTGCAGGCTCTTGCTATTAACAGATTACCCAAATCCTTTAAAATATAACAGACATTATTCAATTTTCTGTGTTATTCATAAAAGATGGAAAGTAGAAAGACACAAATAAAAGCATCAGAATCATGTAATCACATCACTTAGAACAAAACATCTATTATGTTTTGTGTCCTTCTAGGTTTCTCTTTCCAAGTATTCTTCCAAAGTATGTCTTTTCTAAAACTATCTTAATGCCCTTTCTAGGTTAGTTAATTTTGATTTGGTAATACACCATGCTTATTACCATACATTCAATATTCTTCTACAAAACCACTATTTTAATAATTACATCGTATTTCATCACACGATTTTGTCATTTATTTTACCAGTTACAATGCCTGGAAAATGTAGATACCCAATAAGTATCTGTTCATGTGTTAATTAGATTAAAAGAAAGTGCCAAATGACTGGAAAATTAGCTCTTTCAGTATGTCATGCTTATCATAGGTTTTTTTTATTAATTCTTATTTTCTACATATTTTGTGAGAATCTACACCCTTGTTTCGGGGCTTAGCAGGTGGCGCTAGTGATAAAGAACTCACCTGCCAATACAGGAGACATAAGAGATAAGGGTTGGTTCCCAGGATCTGGAAGAGCCCTTGGAGGAGGGCATGGCAACCCTCTGCAGTATCCTTGCCTGGAGAATCCCATAGACAGAGGAACTAGGTAGGCTACATTCCATGGGGTCACAAAGAGTAGGACAAGACTGAAGTGACTTAGCACGCACACTCTGTCCCCAGTTCTTTGATTAATTAACTTCTTTAAGTAGTTTAGTGGGAGGCAAATTAGCTCATACAATATGATGCGATCATTTTTATAATGGGAGTAGAAAAGATGCCTTCAGGGAAACACAAAGGAAGACAATAATGTGCTACTACTTTAGACGTGGGGAAGAATATCTAAAATAACCAAAGGACAAACAGCACCTAATACTGGGCAAGAGGGGAACTTCCCTGGCAGTCCAGTGGTTAAGACTCTGCTTTGCAATGCAGGGGACATGATTCAACCTTTGGTCGGGAAATTAAGATCCCACGTGCCGCAAGCCCATGTGCCACAACTACTCAACCTGTATGCTACGGAGCCCAAGTGTCACCACCAGAAAGCTTGCAAACCACAACGAAGATCCTGCATGCTGCAACTAAGACCCAACCAAGCCAAATAAATGGTAAGAAAGCATGCTGGAGAGGAAGGGTACCAAGTGGAATTCTTCAACAGTATAAAACGGGAGTATAAAACGGTGTAAACATGAAGATTTGTATTTCTACTAAAGGTGAATATTTGCATACTTTTTGAATGAGCAATTCACTTAGAAATACACTCAAGAGAAATGCATACATATGTCACCAAAATGCATGCACAAGAATGTCCTCATGAGCCCTATTCTTAACAGCTAGAAGTTGGCAACAATACTAAAGTCAGTGAAGCGCACAATAAAAACATACGCTGTGTATATTTCACACTGGAATATCAGACAACAATATAAAGGAGTCAGCTACTGCTACATGCAAAAACATGGACTACTCTTAAAATTGGAGTAATAAAATATAGCCAGATAAAATATAAATACTGTTTAACTATATATATATGTATAGTTAAATATAAATACAGTTAAATACATATAGTTAAATATTGCATGGGATACAACTACGTAGTCATCCCTTGGTATCTGTAGGGGATTTGTTCCAGGATATCCCCTGTCAAAACCAAAACTGAAAAATGCTTAAGTGCCTATTCAAAATGGCATAGTATTTGAATACAACATACATATACACTCGGGTTTCCCAGGTGGCTCAGTGATGAAGAATTCACCTGCCAATGCAGGAGACACCAGTTCAATTCCTGGGTCAGGAAGACCCCCTGGAGAAGGAAATGGGATCCCATTCCAGCATTCTTGCCTGGAGAGTTCCATGGACAGAGGAGCCCAGCGGGCTGCAGTCCGCGGGTTTGCCAAGAGTCGGACACAGCATCGTGACTGAGCACACGTGGACACATGCACACACCCGTGTGGATTCTGAATTATCTCTGGATTAGTTATGGTACACAATACAGTGCAAATGCTATGGACACAGTGGTTGGCCTGCAGAAACTTCAAATTCTGCTCTTTGGAACTTAATGGAATTTTTGAAAATATTTTCAATCTGCGGTCGATTGAATCCATGAATGCGGAACCTGTGGATTTTGTGGGCTGACTGTACTAAAAATATATTTATCAGAAATTATTTCCTAAAACTGGCAACCTTATGGACAAAAAAACACTGCAACAAAGATGCAAGATATCGAAGAGTCCACACCACATAATCACACCTGTACAAAATCCTAAGCCAAGCAAAAACAGTTTCAAGGCATTGTGAGTCTAGTTAGGGATAATTTTGGAGACAAAGTGTGACTGGAAGGGGACACTAAGGTGATTTGGGAATGGGTAATGGTCTATTTCTTAATCAGGGTAAGTGTTACCAGTATTTACTTTGTAAAAAATGAGCTAGCTGCATGTTCAGATCTGCTTATATTTAGAATGCATGTTATACAAAACTAGTTGTTTTTTTTTTTTAAGAGTCACCATCCTATTTATGTATCACAGACTACTACCCTGGAGGTAATGTTGAGAGTGGATTACAAGGAGCTAGGCTGTTGTTAAGAGGTAGATGAACTGATCTGGAATAGGAATTTGAAATGAAGCCATGTTCTAATTATAGAGAAGAAAGGGTAGAGTGTGCATTTGTCATTGAAGATGGTAATATTGGCAAGACATCTAATTCCACATTCAAAAAGAATGAAGAAATCTAGAAATGCTCCCATGTATTCGGCAGAGTGTATATTTATACTAAGTGAAGTGGTCTCCCTCATTGCTGGCAGATTCTTCACCATCTGAGCCACCAGGGAAGGTGAAGTGGTCAGGTTACCATTTATGGCTGAAGTGTTGGTGCACTGCATGACCCTAAAAAGGGCTATATTCAGATCTTAGGCATCACAGATTCATATATTTATTATGAAAAATTTCTGTCAAATGATAGCAAAAAAATAACTTTAACAAAATCTGCACATTCGAACTTTTTTTTTCTGAAAAATAAAACTAAAGTAGAAGAGGCATGCTCTTTTAATTCCCACAATGTTCCACTTGAGCTGGTGGTAGCTCTGATGAGAGGCCTAACACCCAGAATGAGAACAGAAGAGGAGAATGCTTACATAGGTCGATGGGAAGAGAAATGAACAATGAGCTTAGTTTTCAACTATTATACCTGAAGCTCATGGAATATTCCGTTAGAAAGGCACAAAAGGAAGCTGAATACAGGGAGAGGAGTTGCAGGAGTCATATCTGGACTGGCAATGTAAATTTGTAAGTCATCAAATTATAGTAGTTAATTGGGCTTCCCTGGTGGTGCAGAGGTTAAAGTGTCTGCCTGCAATGTGGGATACCTGGGTTCAATCCCTGGGTTGGGAAGATCCGCTGGAGAAGGAAATGGCAAACCACTCCAGTATTCTTGCCTGGAGAATCCCATGGATGGAGGAGCTTGGTGGGCTACAGTCCACGGGTCGCAAAGAGTCGGACACAACTGAGCGACTTCACTTTCACTTTTCCAAGCAAAGATCAGCCCGCAAGAATTGGGAGTAAGAAGCCAAGAGTTTGAACAGCTCTGGCATCTAAAGAGAATGAGAAGCAGTGTGAAGAAGGCTAGAGATGGCACAGCCAAACAAGTATGGGATAAAAACTAGGAATGAATGGCAAAGCGAAACTCTGGATATGGATTGAAAAACACATTTGGTCTTGGCAAGTAGGAACCCCTTCCTGCTGCTGCTGCTGCTGCTAAGTCGCTTCAGTCATGTCCGACCCTGTGCAACCCCATAGACTTCAGGCCACCAGGCTTCCCCATCCCTGGAGAATTCTTGGGATTCTCCAGGCAAGAACACTGGAGTGGGTTGCCATTTCCTTCTCCAATGCATGAAAGTGAAAAGTGAAAGTAAAGTCACTCAGTTGTGTCCGACTCTTAGCAACCCCATGGTCTGCAGCCCTCTAGGCTCCTCCGTCCATGGGATTTTCCAGGCAAGAGTATTGGAGTGGGGTACCATTGCCTTCTCCTTAGTGAGGGCAAATTCAGTGATGTGGCCATCTCAGAGAAATAATGTAGACTGGAGTCAATTAAGCAGGTTGAAAAAGGATTAGGAAGTAGAAAATTTTTTAATCTTGAACTTCGGTTATGATCAGAAAGATACAAACAGTGATAGGAGGAACATTCAGAACAAATGGGGTGGTGGCTTTTGCTTGCTGGTATTGTTCTAAGATGAGAGAAACTCCAGCATGCTATATAGTGATGCAAGTCAATAGCTGAAGAGACTGAAATGCAAGTCTGAGGGCTGGCTCAAGACGGTAAAAAAAAAAAAAAAGAAGTAATTTAGACCCAAAATATAAATGAAAACTTGGCTCTGATTACGAGATGGGGTGCTTCATACTCTGAGTGGATCTGGGGTGGATGCATTTGATAATGTGTGGTAAGAAAGAGAGAAGTGGAGCAAATTCTCCACTTCTAAAGCTTCTATATAATATTGTGTGGAAGCTCATGTGTTAAAAGTGAGGAAGAGAACACAAAATGGATGGCGAGTGAGTTTTTAAAAAGTAGTAGAAGTATAAAGGAATTATGCAGGCGAGAAGGAGATTAAAGTGACCGGGCAAAACAAGATCTGAATTGCTGAGGGACATTACCCAACACCTGAACGGGGAGGTCATCCGCTTTCACGAACACCAAAACCCCTAGTGGTGTCGTCATTTCCAGAAATGATAAGCAACTCTGAAGACAAGGGGTACTGTGATCCCTGGTGGGATATTCTGTGTATGGAAGACATAAGCACTTCCAAGTTGGCTGAGGCATTCTCAGGGGAGTGGTTGAAATGATGTCCCTGGAGTGCAGATGAAAGTGAAGCCACTTGGAACCTGTGGGGTGTGTGGGAGGGGAGGGGGGATTGCGTAGAGAGACTGGCGATCACAGTGTGATCAGAGGAAGCATCGTGGGAGTAGGCAGGAGACAAAGGATGCTGTGGTCAGATTGTAAGCCTTGTCAAAGATTTTGGAGATGGAGTTGTTCCAACTAATCATATGTTCCAACAAATGGCCCCAGGAGTTATTGATGAGGTGATCTGGGACTTTCCTCCAATATCTTATATCTCTAGAGTCATGAAAAATTAGGACTGATATTTAAAATGATTCCTCTAAACTTAGAAAATATTTTCAGTGACCAAAGAAAGATTCAATAACGTTCCACTGACAAACATTAATTCATCATGGGTTGTTCTATTACACTTGCTAAATTAGGAAGGTAGATAAAAACTAGTTTTGACATTCATTTCAAAGATAAGGCTCAAAATAAAATATCTGAGACTTACCCACTGGATACTTGGAAAACAATTACTAAAAAGACCATTTCATTTAAGAAGGTTCAGATATGGATGATATTTCTTAGTAGTAAACTGAAAATAGGTGAAAGAATAAAAGCCTGAATGAACCTTTTTGGGGGCTGTCAGTGAAATGAGTCACCTCCATTATAATGGCTATTGAACTGTTATGACAAAAGTTGTTGAGACACCACCATGGAGGGCTGATGAACACTGACATGAGCACATGGGAATCAGAGGCTGGAAGGTGGTGCTCCCTTCCAGTTTAGGAGACTGAGAAAAATCCTATAGCTACTCTCACACTCTTAGGCGAGGACATTAGGGAAATCTTCCACCCACAAGGCAGAATGCCTGCCATAAAGGAACTCAGAACGAAGCAGAAATTCCAAGGGCACCTCCACAGAGGGAGTTACGCCTTGTCCTTATTCATACACACATACTCAGCTCAAGTACTCAGAGTGAAGAATTACTTCTTCAGTCATCCCGATTAATATCAACTAAACCATATGTCCCAAAACTGAGAAACTTGTTTGGGAAAATAGTTGTATAAGGGCCAACCTCACAAATCAACATTGACATAAGCAGCTGTGAGTTCAGGATGGGAGTTATGATGGAATTTACCAACCTGGTATAAGTTCACTTAAGGTCAACAAAACGTTTTTCTGTAATTCTGTAAAGAATTATTTCCATGGAAGCATATCCTCAAATTCATCTTGCCTAGATTTTCTATCTACCACTGATGAATCAAAGTATCTTGAAATATTAAGAAGGGTATTTGAAAACATCTGTTCTTCCTCTCCTTTTCCTCTTAAGAAAGTGAAAGTTAGAAAAGATAAACAGCTTCTTAAGGTCATGGCATGAGTTAGCAATGATTCGGTCTAAGAGAAAATTTTAATGTTTAACTATGTATTACTTTGCTGCTCATCAACATAAAGTCATTATTTGTAGCACTGTGAAAAGCGGAGGATCAATAAAAAGAAACTGGCTATTGGGGCTTGAAATGTCTTATTTGTTTCATTTGTGCCACAAACTCTCAACTGGAATGCTCACAAATTATAATGTTTTGGCTAATTGTTTGACCAAAAATACCTTTTGTTTCCATTCTTCATGCTGAAAAGATTTTCTTCCAGAGGCTAGGGTACTTTCTGGCCTTCAAAAGAAGACTATTTGTATCTAGACAAATAATATCATGTCTCAAGCTGGAAACGTTTTACTTTTTGTGTCCTGCCATGCCCTTTTCATGTTCTTTCTGACTTATTTAATGTGCCTTCTCATCCTGGGAACTCAATGCATAGATGATGCTCTGGTACCCCCTTTTCAGATATAACTTTGGCACATGAGCCTAGGCTCCATCAGTGCTCCCTCAATCCAGCTGCTGCCCATTGAATTTAGTTGTGAGCTTATTAACAAGCAAATAATTAGGCAGGAGACTCCCTGTGAAAAATGCATGCCCATATGCTCTTTCTGCAGTTAAGTCTAGTACTCAGCATTCAGAACACAATTTGAGATTAATCTCTCCCTCTCTATTCCAGTGAAAATGTAGAATTTGCACTGGGTGGCTTTTTAGTTATTTTAATTTTGTTTTTTCATTTTTAAGGTATCAAATGGAGAGAAACTCAATAAAGCTAGTCAAAGCTAAAATTCCAATATTAATGAAGTTCTTCAATATTTACCCATTCCAGAATAATTTGCAATTTAGCAGATAATTTGTGAAAGGCAAATGTTTAATTCTAAGAAAAAAATCTCTCAAATTTGAGACACCAACACAGCCAGAAGGGTTAATATTTGAAAAAAATATTATAATCCACAGCCTATTTTTCAGGTCAGCTCTCATCTTGTTGATCCTCAGAATGATGGGTCTGAATGTTAGTTAATATCTACCAACAATTTCAGGTACTAATTTATTCCCATCCTTAGCACAGAAGAGATTTAAGTCTACTTTTAAGGAAACACAGTCTCTATTCTAAAATATATAACTTAGAATTGAGGAAGGAAAAGGACATAAGGCAGAGCCAAGAGTGAGAATGAAACAAAAGGCAAAATTGCCAAGTACTACGATGTCCAGCACTCTTGCCTGGAAAATCCCATGGACAGAGGAGCCTGGTGGGCCGCAGTCCATGGGGTCGCTAAGAGTCGGACACGACTGAGCGACTTCACTTTCAGTTCTCACTTTCACGCACTGGAGAAGGAAATGGCAACCCACTCCAGTGTTCTTGCCTGGAGAATCCCAGGGACGGGGGAGCCTCATTGAGGGCTGCCGTCTATGGGGTCGCACAGAGTCGGACACGACTGAAGCAACTTAGCAGCAGCAGCAGTATGATGCCATAAGAATCTGCCTGACAATGCAGGAGACACAGGAGAGGAGCGAGCATTTGATCCCTGGGGAGGGAAGATCCCCTGGAGGAGGAAATGGCAACTCCAGTATTCTTGCCTGGAGAATCCCATGGACAGAGGAGCCAGCCAGGATACAGCTCATGAGGTCGCAGAGTCAGACATGACTGAGCAACTGAGCATACACACACATGATTTCTTAATATCATTCATTAATGCATCCATTCTCTCACTCATTCATTCACTCACAAAAGTAAGTACCCTCCATTGGTCTGCAACAGCAGCTATGGAACGACAGACTCCTGCTGCTTGCTTCCTTCCGGCATCTATTCTAATCGGTGCCTATGCCTTCTGTTGATTTCATATCTTGAATGTTACTCCCGAGTTCTGGGTGTATAACAGAAAGAAAACAAACATGGAACCTCCCTCACAGGATTCTAGCCTCTCAAACAGATAGACATGGACATGAACAACTGCGACAGAGTATAGCAAAATCAAATATAAGGTATTACAGAAACAAAACCTTTTTAAAAAACCCACTAGAATAAAACAATAGCGAGAGAAACTGAACAGCAGCATGAGCTAACAGGATAAGCAGCCATCAGTCATGAATGGCTTTGTTATATTTACAAAGAAGTTTGGACTTGATCCTTACTGGACTTTAGGGGCTTCCCTGGTGGGTCAGATGGTAAAGGATTTGCCTGCAATGCAGAAGACTCAGGTTTGCACCCTGGGTCAGGAAGATCCCCTGGAGAAGGGAATGGCAACCCACTCCACTGGAGAATCCCGTGGACAGAAGAACCCGGCAGGTGACAGCCCATAGCGTTGCAAAGAGTCGGACATGACTGACTGACTGACTGTTTCACTTACTGGATTTTAAGAACAGGAATAAAGTTGGTAGAGCTGCATGTTGCAGAGAGCTCTCTGGCTGAAGTATTGAGCATTGCCTGCTGCCCTCAGCTGGTCAGAGCCCACCAGTCAGGACTCCTCTGTACAGAGGCCAGTTCTGGAAAGTGAAGGGTTAATGCTGGCATCTTTGAAGCTAGAATGCCAGGGTTCAAATCCTGACTCAGAATGAGGAGCTGTCTTATCTGTGGGCAAGCCACTTAAGCTTCTCTTTGCTTCAATTTCCTAATCTGTAAAATGGGGCTGAGTCTCTACCTTATAAGTAAGTAGCTGTGAGGAACAAAACATAGAAGTAAATAATACAAGCGAAATACTCAGAACTTTGCCTAGCACATATTACTACTCACTGGGTACTTTATACAGAACTTGTCTCATCCTTATGACAACAACATTTCAAGGGATGGATGATTATCACCATCTTGCCATATTCGTAATCTCTCATGATACCTTTCACAGCAATCATTTTTAGGTTCAGTAAAACTTTTTTTTTTGCTAATCCCTTCTCATTGTCCCTGTTCTGATTGCATTTGGTGATCAACAGTAATTTTAACATTTTGCTTTCCTTTTTTTTCCATCAGCATGCATCTGAAGTTTCAGTTACTATGGTGTGGTTTATGCTGACTTCCTAGACTGAGTCTCAGTATGTCATCTCCTAAGAGATGGGGCCTCTCCCTTTAAAAAAAAAAAAAAGAAGAAGAAGAAGAAGAAGTGATGTCAGCGCCTCCTACGAGTCTAAAGCAAGGGAAAGAAGATAAGGTCTGTGCAGTCCGCCATGGAGCATTTCAGGCCACAAAAGTAGAAGGAAGCGCTGCTGACGCTACCAGCAGAGTGGCCTTCTCTGACCTGAAGGTTTATGCAACTTTTGCAGAAGGGAAGGAACAAAATGACCTGGTTGAGCTAAGACCTGCCAAATTCTGGGTGACACTGCAATAAATATTTCAACAGACAAAATAGGAGGATATTTGTCTATGAAATTTGGAAAGCGTCTATGGGAAAGGGATTGGTGAAGAGCCCATGTTTTCCTGTATTTGTCTGAAGGAAAAACAGAGCTGTATGCAGGTGTCACATACTCTGTAACAGGCTTTGGTGGAATCAAAGATGGCTTTATGTCACTGTGCTTGGACATAAAGAATGTGCAAAGATTTTATTAGGAATGTTAGGAAACTGAAAACAGTTTTTACAATCAACCTTTTCCCTGTGACAAGAAGTACATACAGAGTCACTCAACACTTTGAGGAAAACACTTAGAACTTTGAGTTGCTACCTGAGAGTAGGCCAGACCAACTGGTACCCTCCTAAATTTGCTCCCACTCAAGATGAAAGCAGAGTTTGGAAAGAAGTCTCTCCAACACAGCACCAGAGCCTGCTCATTCTGCTTTGCTTTCTGTGGTTTCAGGTCCACTGTACCTTATAGGTTTTCACCCCTCTAACTGTCCAGTTTGATTTGAAGCTTTCTTATCTGTTTTTTTCTTCTCCATCTTTGTCCTTGATATTGTCTCTTGGTTCCTTTTTTGTAGAGGAGGGGCAACTAAACTCAGAATTGCACTTTCCACTCTGCTGTCCAGCTCAGGATCATGGAATTATACAGCCCAATGTGGTACACTGGACAGATGGAGAATTGAAGAAAAAACCTAAACTTAATTCTGGGTGCCAGGTCATTACTCTTGGACAATCTTTGAGGCCCCTGGAAACCAAGTTCTTGGTTGCTGCATTGCAGAGGCCATGTCAGCTTCAATATCCTCTGTCTCCAAACCCATAATAAATGTTTCCTCTGCAGTGATTATTTATCTAACATTTTTCTACCCTCTCAGGGACAAGTTGCTTCTCCAAGGAGATTATTCAGATAGCAAACCCCCAGATATTCAGGAGATTCAGTACCACACTCTTTAGTTATCTGGTAAACCCTGAGGCTACCAAAGGGAAGGCCCTGTGCTCTGTTAAAAATCTTTGGGCTCTAGAGACAGAAAAATCTGTGTTCTATTTCAACTCCTCTGCTGAGACCATTAGCAAGTTATTTTAAAAATTATTATTAGAGGTTTTAATAAACATTTACTGAAGTGTCATAAATATGAGGCATGAAAGAGTAACAATATTTCCCAAAGTGAACATCCTTATGTAACACTCAGATCAAAAAAAGAAGACCTAGCCAGCCCTTCAGCAGGTCTCCACATGCCACTCCCTCCAATGTCCCTGACATTTCAGGACACTGAAATGTAACCAACATCAAACACTGCAGATTCCTTGAGCTCGTGCTTTACCTTCTTAAATCTCACGTTCTTCATATGTAAAATTGGGAAAATAAGAGTAAAATGTAAGGTTTAAAGGAGATAATCAATAGAACGTGCTCAGGCAGGATTGGGTATTTAATAAGCTCTTAGGTGGCTGTTCTTAGAACTTGACTGATAATTATTTTCCTACTTGTTTATTTTTTTTTAGGGAAATTTTTTTAAGATCTAATTTTTTTTTAATATTTTTATTTCTACTTTATTTTACTTTACAATACTGCATTGGTTTTGCCATATATTAACATGAATTCGCCACGGGTATGGCCCATCACTTGCCTGTCTGGTGCATGGAGCAGGTTCCATCTCTTTCCAACGACCAAAAGTTACTTTCCCACAACCTTCCAGGTTTCCCACTTGGCCAAGGAAAGCAATGTGTGGCAACTTGTGGGAAAAACACACAAAAAAAGTCAATACAAACACACACATGAACAGACAGGGGGGGTCAGTCTTGGAAAAGCACTGGCAGTTGTCAAAACACATTTGACTAGTGAAACAAAAAAGAAAAACAGAGTGGGAAGGACGGGCGTTTTTTGGGTAGGAAGTGAGGGGAGAGGGTCAGACAGTGGGTTTCCAAAACCAGAGACACTAAATCCAAAGTAAGTAGCCACGAGATGCACAGCCATGAAAAGGTCTGATGCTGCTGGGGCATCAGTGCAGACTCGGGACGCAGGATGCTGGGGGAAGCTCAGTGTGCCACCTTACTTTTAGTAATAGGGTACTTTCACCATGGAACTTCTCCTGAGAACTTAGCCCCATGCTTCCTTGACAACAACATCAATCTAGAGGTGTAGATTAGCAGCTAACAGGCCCTGCCTTGACCTCTGGCCAACAAGAAATTTCTTTCATCTGGTCTTTGCATCTCTCAGACCTTGCCTGTTCTCTCTTTATTCTAGTTTACACGCCTCCTCACCAAGTCATGGTCCCCTAGCACAGAGGGAGACATTTTTTGGCCGCATAGTAGTTTGCTGTGCAAAGCTCCTGACCCCTAGATTTCATAAAGTTGCCTAACAATGACTTAGAGGTGTCATTTCAACTTTTGCACAAAAATCAGTTGTTCTTGCACTTATGGTTGCCAAAAGCAGGGTAGAGGGAATGATGAGAAGAGACAGTTAAGGAGTCTGAGTTCAACACGCACACACTTCTGTATTTAAAATGGATTACCAACAAGGGCCTACTGTATAGCACAGGGAACTCTGCTGTATGTTACGTGACAGCCTAGATGGGAGGGGAGTTTGGGAGAGAATGGATACATGTATATGTATGGCTGAGTTCCTTTGCTATCCACTTGAAACCATCACATTGTTAATTGGCTATACTCCAATATAAAATAAAAAGTTTTTTTAAAAAGTCATTTGTTTTTTTGGGAATCCTCTTTTAGACTTTTTCCCTAGATTCTGTCCTAGATTAGGAAATTGGTTTAACAGTTGACAGGTATCACAGATTACTGGAAAACATACAACCCTACAATGAAAAGGCACTTGACAAGGCTCCACTTCCTTAACCTGGCTTTCCATTAGACTCTGAATAACAGCATAGGAACATGTAGAGAGTGCTGGCTTAGGAACCCAACACATCGGGGTCTAAAATCTGGCTCTGTACTGTGATCTTGAGCAAGTTTTGCAACTTTTCTAAGTCTTAAACTCCTCTTTTATGAAATAGGGTTAAGAATACTTATATCACTACCATTGTGAAGCTAAATGAAATCATTCAGCTAGAACATCTGGCTCAGCATCAAGAACAAAGTAGAAAATAAATATAACAGTCCTTAATAATAGTCTTAACAAATCTTCCCTGTATTCTAACTTAGCTGTGTTTTATTGATATTCCTTTATGTAGAACTAATAATAATAATAATAACAGCAAGTATTTAATGAGCTTTTACAATGCGCTAGATATTGTTCAAAGCAGAGTCTTATTTAAACCTCATAATTACTCTGTGAGTTTGGTGACATTATTTTACCTTACCTGTGAGTTCTACAGGTAAGAAAACAGATCAAGCCACTTGCCAAGAAGTCCTATAGAAGGAAGGGGTGGAATGAGTTTTGAACTCAAAAGTTTGACTCCAGAGTCCATGATCTTAACCATGTATCTTAACCATTTGCTTCTCCACATTTTCTGTTTACAGAATCAATTTGAGACCTGTCCAACATATCTGTAACTTCTTAAAAAAAATAAACCATATACAAATGATTTTTTCAAAGTGCTTGAGTTCAAGGTTTTCAGTCCAGCACACTTACCAAGCACATGTGAACTGGATGTGAGAGGACGGCACCTGGGGCTAAATAGTTCTCATTTATTTTCATTTGTGTTTTCTGAAGGAGATCAGCTCTGGGATTTCTTTGGAAGGAATGATGCTAAAGCTGAAACTCCAGTACTTTGGCCACCTCATGCGAAGAGTTGACTCATTGGAAGAGACTTTGATGCTGGGAGGGATTGGGGGCAGGAGGAGAAGGGGACGACTGAGGATGAGATGGCTGGATGGCATCACTGACTCAACGGACATGAATCTGAGTGAACTCCGGGAGTTGGTGAGGGACAGGGAGGCCTGGCGTGCTGTGATTCATGGGGTCGCAAAGAGTCGGACACGACTGAGTGACTGAACTGAACTGAATACTTCCTCCTTCAAATTTTAAATTACCAATAGTAAATCACATTTTAAAATATCTGCCTAATGTCATTCTTTCATGAGATAAGCATAATTTTTCAACAAGTTTGGTTTTTAAGGATTGTCTTCTAAAATAGCCACGCTATAAGATCAGATACACAGATTTGAGAAAATGATTATATTTTGTGGTGATCAGGTAAGGGCCAATTAAAAGTGGAACTCACTATTCTCATATGTCAGTATTCACAACAAAGCTAATAGTTTTAGAATAAGAGTGGGAGCCTGGAGAAAGAAAATATCCTCATACAGCTTGTTACTAGATATTCAGATAGTGGACTCGAGATTCCCTGGTAGCTCAGATGGTAAAGTGTCTGCCTGCAATGCAGGAGACCTGGGTTCAATCCCTGGGTCAGGAAGATCCCCTGAAGGAAATGGCAACCCACTCCAGTACTCATGCCTGGAAAATTCCATGGATGGAAAAGCCTGGTGGGCTACGGATCACGGGGTCGCAGAGTCGGACACGACTGAGTGACTTCACTTTCACTTTACTATGGGGCAGATGTTCTGTGCTTAACAAAAAGGACTATGTTAAGTCTTCTACTTGCTTATCATGTAATCTCTTCTATTAATTCCCCTACATTTGAGGTTAGTGTTTTATATAATATAACTCATCACATCAATTCTTGTGTCTCTGGATTATCCCATCACATCTGGCAATACTCAATAGCGTTTCCTTCTTAAACTCACCTCTGTTGGCTTCTGTGAGATTTAACTTCAGACTCAACTTCTACCCGTGGAAATACTCATGGGTGCTAGGTACTCTGTGAACTCTGGAGAAAAGAAAAATAAGCCTTGAATCCTTCCTTCAAGATTCATATACTCTAGTTGGGATATATACATAAAAATATGTAGCAGAGTGAAATCACAGAAGCATGCATCAACCCCACTCATAGCTCAGATGAATGGCTGGGTAACTCTGTGGAGGGGTATTCGTAGCAAGGAATTACATGGACGAGATGATGATCATGCAGCTCTTCACTGATGGACGCACATGCGCCAAGTGGAGAAGAACTTCGGAGGCAAAAGGAATGCAGGGGCTCATTCATAAAGGCATGAAACAAGGTACCCTATTTAGGAACAGAGAAGCAGTTTCCCATTTTTAAGGGAGAAAGCAAGATGGAGGAGCTCAACTTATATGAAGAATAAGCTTTGATGTTTATGAAAAGTCATGTAATTATCCACTCATTTGTTCATGTATTCATTTATACAAAAATTCATTCTCAAACACTTACTATGGGGTTAGACATTATGATAGATCCTGCAGAGAAAATGCTGAGCCAGATAGTTTAGGATCTTAAAGGTGGAGACAGACTATTACACAAGAAATTCCAATAATGCATAATGGAGCAGGGATCCCAATCTAGGCTAAGGTGCCAAGGTAGGCTCCCTGGGGTATTAATGCTCAGTATGATGCGGGTAAGTAGGAGTTAGATAACTAAAGTCTGCAGGAGAGAGGGAGGGAAAGAATTCTGCAGTCAGAGAAAACTGCCTCTTCAAAGGCACAGGGGCAACAGGGAGCTTGGTACCTCTGAGTAACAAAGAATTTCAGTATGGAGCTGCAGCTGAAGGTTGGGGTTTTACCACGTGGAGGCAGGGGCTGACTGATAAAAGGGAGAGTGACCATGTTTAGGAGTTGACACATTTTGGGGAGGGCAAAGGGGAGCCTCTGCAAGGTTTGAGGCAGGGCATTTTAGAAGGATCACTCTGGCAGCACCATAGAGAATGAATTAGAAGGGAGCAAAACTAGGGGATGTTAGATTGCTGCTGCTGCTAAGTCACTTCAGTCGTGTCTGACTCTGTGCGACCCCATAGACGGCAGCCCACCAGGCTCCGCCATTCCTGGGATTCTCTGGGCAAGAACACTGGAGTGGGTTGCCATTTCCTTCTCCAGTGCATGAAAGTGAGAAGTGAAAGTGAAGTCACTTAGTCGTGTCCGACTCTTCGCGACCCCATGGACTGCAGCCACCAGGCTCCTCCGCCCGTGGGATTTTCTAGGCAAGAGTACTGGAGTGGGTTGCCATTGCTGTCTCCAGATGTTAGACTAGTTAGAAGACTAATGGATAGAGTAACAGCAGTGGTAATGATAATAATAATAATCCTCAATGGTGGTTAATAAAGGCTTATTATGAGCCAGGCCCTGTGTCAAGCGCTTTATACTTACTTACTTCAAACCTCACAGCCACCCTATGAAGTAGGTACTAATCCCCTTTCACAGATGAGAAAACTGAAGCACAATGATCTGTTCAAGGTCATGCAGACAGTAGGTGACTGAGAATTAAAAGACAAGCCATCTGGCTTTAACGCAATTTCCATTATCCTGCTTAGCTGTGACATTGGCATCAAGGAGAGCAGAGAAATGAGAACTGAGAAAACTGAATAGAATTGAGAGCCATTCTGAAGGGAAACCAATAAAATTAAATAAGTCAAAATTAGAGAAGAAAATTACTTTAGCTTTTGCCCTAGGAAGCTACTTTCAAATAGCAAGTGATTTTCTTTAAATGCTTTGTTTATATTAAAGCTCATCAGCTAAAACAGCTCTCTGGTGCTCAAAACATCAACTGCAAATTCATGCTGGTTATTTATTTATAATGTCCTCTGATAAATAGTTCTCCCTTTCATTTATTCATAAGATCAACAAATATTGAATGACCTACTCTAGACACAATTCTGTA